>NW_005369990.1:927830-973736 GCF_000412655.1 Myotis brandtii
CTGGCTGCCGGCTGCCATCTTGGCTGACAGTTAATTTGCATATACTCACTGATTAGCCAATGAAAAGGGTAGCGGTCATACGCCAATTACCATGTTTCTCTTTTATTAGTGTAGATGGTATTATCAACTAACTGTAGTCACCATGTTATACATTAGATCCTCAGACTCTATTTATCTTAATACTTTTTGCATATCTTACCAACCTTTATCCATTTCCCCACTCCCTAGCTCTTGGCAATCATCATTCTATTCTATTTCTATGAATTCAACTTAAAAAAAAATTCCATGTATAAGGGATACCTTGCAGTTTTTATCTTTCTCTGTTTGGCTTATTTGACTTAGCATAATAACCTCCAGGTTCATCCATGATATCACAAATGTCAGATTTCCTTCTTTTAATTTTTATTTATTGTCTTTGTTTTGTTAATCCTCACCCTGAAGATATTTTTCCATTGATCTTTTTAGAGAGAGTGGAAGAGAGAGGGAAAGACAGAGAGAAATATTGATGTGAGAGAAACACATCAATTGTTTGCTTCCTGTATGTGCTCCGACCAGGACCCAGGCTGGGGAGGAGCCTGCAACCAAGGTATGTGCCCTTGACTGGAATTGAATCTGGGACCCTTTGGTTCCCAGGCTGACGCTCTATCCACTGAGCAAAACTGGCTAGGGCAGATTTCCTTCTTTTTTAAGGCTGAATAATATTCTTTGTATATATATATATACACATTTATTATAGGTCTATTGAATATGAATAATATTCCATATACTACTAAATATATACAGTGGGGCCTTGACTTACGAGTGTCCCGACTAATGAGTTTTTCGAGATACCAGCCGTCTCTCGGCCAATTTTTTGCTTTGAGTTGAGTTGCGAGCTAAAATTTGGGTTACGAGCCAGCTTTAGATACCCCACCGCTAGTTGGAGCAGCGAACGTCACAGTGAACACCACAACATCAGCCCAGCATCACGTGTCATTGTAATGGTGAAAATTGATTTGAAATACGAGTAATTTGAGTTACAAGCTCCGTCATGGAACGAATTAAACTCGTAAGTCAAGGCCCCACTGTATAAATGTCACATTTTCCTTATCCATTCATTCATCAGACACTTAAGTTGTTTCCATACCTTGGCTATTGTGAATAATACCACAATGGACGCGGGAATACAGATATCTCTTCAACATAATGGTTTTGTTTTCTTATACCCAGAAGTGGAATTGCTGAATCATATGGTCATTCCATTTTTAATTTTTTGAAGGAAACTCCATATTGTTTTCCTGGATGATCCAGCTTTTTTCCTCTTCTTCTTCTTCTTTTTTTTTTTCATGAAATCTTTTGTCTGATAGCTACCATTCACTGGATTCTTAGTATTTGTGCTTAGAGCTTAATAGCATTTTGATTAATTTTCAAAAGCATCTTAAAGAGGTATCATCCCCACTGAAGAGATGAGGAAACCAAGACTCGGGGAGACTCAATTAATGTCTTAAGGTTGCATAGCTAGTAAGCGACAGTCAGAATTCTAATGTACCACTATCCCTGTACCTGATATTTAAGGTTTCTTGAAGGTCAAAGAGATACTTTAGTTTTGGTGTGATAGAGTTTCCCAGTTGAATTTCACATAGAGACTGGCAGGTATAATGAATAGCCATTTCTCTTACAGTGAGAGTTTTCACAGTACAAGTGGGATATGTGGAGGTAGAGTAATTAGAGAACATGATTTGTATTACGTGCAGCTGTTGGCTATACATCAGTTGCAGGAGAAAGGTTGTTATTCACGCAGCATTGGGAACACATGCATGTTTGTTTTGAGTGGCTGGCTGTTCATTTGACAACTTATTCTTGTGGTTCTTTTTGGCAGTTTTGAACTGTGCTGCTGTTTATTTTGATTCTGTGCTTTGAAAAATACTAACATTAACATTTTATGCCTTATTTCTCATTTGTTAATAACAGATTTAAAAGCTCATTTATTTTTTATTTAGTCTTACATGCTGTTTAAAATTTGCTTAATGGTGATTTGATCAACTTTTATAATTTTCACTTTCAAAACTAAAATATACTTATGCATTATAAATTCTTTTATTTCCCGTTGTTGCTAGGAACTTGAAACTCTGCAAGCCCTCTCTTCCCCCTTTGACACCATTGTTTTTTACAGTAACTTCTTAAATAACATCAGTTTTATAGGAATGCAAATTTTTTTTAATAACAGAGCACAGTTTATTTTTTATTTGTTGATTTCAGAAAGGAAGGGAGAGATAGATAGGAACATCAATGATGAGAGAGAATCATTGATTGGCTGCCTCCTGTCCACTCCAACTGGGGATCCAGCCTGCAACCTGGGCATGTGCCCTTGGCCGGAATCGAACCCGGGACCCTTCAATCCGCAGGCCGACACTCTATCCACTGAGCAAAACAGGCTAGGGCAGAAAGGCAAATATTGCATACTTACAGAAGAGAAGCTGTGCTCTAGGAAGAATATATGTCAAATACAAGAGGAAAAGGCCTCATTTCTTGTGAAACCCATGTATGATTCTTTTTCAGAAATGTTTTTGAAAGTCCCTACATTCAGAGATCTGGTGAAAATCTTATTTTAATTCTAGTTTTTTTTTTGGGGGGGGGGGGATAAGTTTGCCATGGTTTTGAAGGCTTCCTTAAAGTGTTAACTTGAGCTCTTCTTATTAGAATCAAGGAATACACCAACTAAAACATTTTTATTTTTTAAATATGTTTTATTGATTTTTTACAGAGAGGAAGGGAGAAGGATAGAGAGTTAGAAACATCGATGAGAGAGAAACATCGGTAAGCTGCCTCCTGCACACCCCCTACTGGGGATGTGCCCGCAACCAAGGTACATGCCCTTGTCCGGAATCGAACCTGGGACCCTTGAGTCCACAGGCCGACGGTCTATCCACTGAGCCAAACTGGCTAGGGCAAAACGTTTTTAAAAGATAGAAATTTTTATGCTTTCTCTTTAAGAAATTAATCAATACACCGGTGAATGAGATCTCTCAGTATGAGTGTATAATTAAATGTGTGTATTTCTCTTCAAGTAGTGAATCCAATTCTGAAAGCCAGAATTATGAAAATGAGAGCATCCTTAGTCATGCTTAGTCCCCTTGTCTTCTTATTACATCATGTAAGTGCATCCCAGCAAACAGACCTACTTCTACATGGAGAACATTGAACACAGTGCCTTGTATCAACAGTATACCTCAAGGTCTTTGCTTTGGCCCTCAATGAGTAGTGCAATGATGAGTAGAGAGGGAGAAGGGATGGTGGATAATTGCATGTGGATTGTGATGGGGAGGGTGAGAACGAGACTTCTCTTTTCTAGGATAGGCAAACAGGAAATGTTGTGATTGCTCTCAGCATGGCAGCACACCACCATCATGACACTACCTACAAGGATTTTGTAGAATAAAGAAAAGGCAGTGATAGTGCCACAATCCATCACCTTCCCCATGCTCTTTTCTGCCAAACATCTAATGTCTGCTAGGTAATCTTATTGAGAAAAGAATGTTCATCAAACTTGCTATACTTATTTTTGACCCCGAGTGTCCACTGGCAATACCCAAACAGTTTTGCCCTCAGTCCTTTAGCCTGGGAATAATCTCAGATGCTTCATTGCACGTCCCTCCTCTACATTTAGACTTTTTGCTGAATCTCTTCTTCAAGTTCTTGCTTGCCTTGTGGTTCCCAGAATTCCTGTATTTCAAAGTGCAAGAGAGCATGTGAATAGTTATAATTGATGATCACAAATAGGTGGAAAAAGCATGAAGAGGAAAAAGCATGAGTTTTTAGGGTTTTTTATGTGGAGACCAGCACAGAGGGACTTACTATACTATCATTTCTTAAGCACAATGCCTATCATATGATAGGTCCTCAAAAATGCTAGTTTGGCTCTTCTCACCTATGTGGCTCTTTATAGTTTTCATGATATCCTTTGAATCTTACACGAATCCTGTAAGCCGAAACAGGTGGTATTACTTTCATTTTGGGGATGAGGAAACAAATCTGAAGGAGATTATCTAACTTTTCAAGGTCACTCAGTAAGGAAGTAATAGTTGTGTTTATGACCTCTGTGATTTCTCCTATTAAAGTAGACATCAACTCTAGCTGCTTCGGCTCAGTGGATAGAGCATTGACCTGTGGACTGAAGGGTCCTGGGTTCAATTCCAGTCAAGGACGCATACCTTGGTTGTAGGCTCTATGCCCGGCCCTGGTCGGAGTGCATGAGGGAGACAACCAATCGATGTGCTTCTCTCACATCGATGTTTCTCTCTCTCTCTACCCCTCCCTTCCACTTTCTCTAAAAATCAATGGAAAAATATCCTCAGGTGAGAATTAACAACAACAAAAATAAAACTAAAGTAGACATCAAATAAATGAAATAAATTAATGAATGTGTAGTAAGCCAGTAAGCCTTGCTAAATATTATAATCATCCCTTGAGCTTATAAGTATTTTACCTCTTCATTCATCCATTCAAGAAATATTTATGGAGTGACCATGATTTGCCAAGTACTATTCTGGGCACTGAGAACACATCAATGAATAAAAGAGATAAAAAATCCTGGCCTTCTTAGAGTTTACACTACTGTTTACTAAGATGTAAATGCCTGCTAACCTGCTTTATTTATTACTAGAACTAGAGGCCCAGTGCATGAAATTCGTAGGTAGGGTCCCTAGGCCTGTCTGGCAATCAGGGCCAATCGGGGCCTTCTGGCTGCCAGCGGGGCCTTCCTTCCCCAGCTGCCCACTGCCGGCTGAGGCCTTCCTTCATTCCACGCTGCCCCCTGGTTGTCAGTACATGTCATAGCGAGCAATCGAACTCTTGGTCTCCTGGTCAAACTCCTGAGGGGACATTTTTCATATTAGCCTTTAATATCTGTACTAGGGGCCCAGTGCATGAATTCATGCACCTTGAAAGGAACTGTGGGCCACGAGGCATGGGTGGGCACAGGCGTGGGTCTTGGCCCATCCTCTGCACTTCTGCCTGGCCCCTCCCACCATGGCCTCCAGTCCCCTGTCTGCCGGCAGCCCCCCTCCTGCTGCTGCCATTCCCATGTGCTGATGGCACCGGCCCTGCTCGCACCTGCTGACAGCGTGGAGTGATTGGGGCCAGCACCAGCAGTGGGTGTGAGTGGCGGCTGCTACCCAAATCGCCCCTCAGGAGCAGGGGGAGGTGGAGAAGCCCTGAGGGGTAATCAGGGCTGGCAGCCATTGCTCACACCTGCTGATATCGCTGAGTGATCAGGGCTGGCACCAGGCACTAGCGCTGGTTGTGAGCGGCGGCTCCAGTGCTGGCAGTGGGTGTGAATGAGGCCAGCACTGACAGCAGGTGTGGGCACCAGGTGGAACCGTGGTGCATGGGAGCAAAGAATTTTCAGTAACCACCAGAGACTCATCCCAATGATAGCAACCAGCATCCCACTTTGGTCTGGCGCCTCCACTCACCTGCTCCACCATCCTGCCACGGTCAATGCCCGCCATGTTCCACGTTCTGCCACCTGCTGCCGATGCCCACCATGTTCTATGTACGTCCCCTGGTCAGTGCACATCATAGTGACCAGTTGTTTGGTTGTTTGGTTATCCCGCCATTCAGTCTATTTGCATATTAGGGTTTTATATATATCCTATATAAAAGCCTAATTCCCAAATCAACCAAACGGAGGAACAACTGGTGGAACGACAGGTCGCTATGATGCACACTGACCACCAGGGGGCAGATGCTCAATGCAGGAGCTGCCCCTTGGTGGTCAGTGCACTCCCACAGCCAACCTCCCACGGCTGGCCAACTGCCCGTGGCCCCTTCCCCCAGCTGGCTGGCCCTGATCAGAACCTTCCACGCCATCTTCCTGCTCAGCCGGCCAGCCCCAATTGGGACTGTGTGAGACACCCCGATGGCCGGCCATGCACGAATTCATGCACTGGGCCTCTAGTATATAGATAATTGATTGGTGTACTAATTTAGTCAATAAATTTTAATCAAGCAGCTACTATGTGCCAGACATTGTGATAGGTGCTGAGAAAAAAGAGGTGAGCAAAAACAGGCACAAACCTTGCTCTTTGGAGCTTATGATTCATTGGAGGACATAGCCAATATTCAAATAAGGTATGCCAGTCCTAAGGAGATGTTCATAGTGCTATGAGAACATAAAAAAGGGGATTTGACCAAGGGAAGACAGGGAAGACTTCCCTTAGGAAGTACTGATTGGGTAAGATGAGTAGAAATTAACTAGGTGAGAAGGCAGTGGAACGGCATACTAAAAGCTCTGTAGTAGGAGAGGGACCATGATACAAAGAAGCTATGGGATTGTGATGTGGCTGAAACACATAGAGGAAAGGGATTTATCAGGTTTGGGAAGTAGGTAGGACCAGATCATGTAGGCTCTTATAGTCCATATTAAAGAGTTTGGTCTCTATCTCCGTAACTGCTAGAAATCATTAAGTGCTTTACGCATGAGGAGTGATAGGACCAAATTTGGGCTTTGAAAAGATCACAGTTACTTCAAGGGCCAAGAGTGGAATGTGGGTGATCTCGTTTAGCAGGTTATGGTCATAGTCTATGCAAGTGATGATGAAATGATGCCATCTGGGACCAGGGTAGTGGCATTGTAAATAGAGACAAAATGGATGGATTCGAGGTACAAACGACAGGATTGAATGAGGGCAGCGATGGAGAAGATGTGTGAAGGATGACTTCCTTGAAGCTTAAGCTGAATCTTGTTCAATGAAGAATCTCTAGCTCGTAGCACAGTGTTTAGCACAAACTAGGTACTTCTAGAAGAAGTGGGACTAGAACACAGTTACATGACTTCCAATATGATTTATTGCTCTTCCCCTATTGTTGGAGTTTCACACTTTTGTAATTTTAGGGCACTTAGGTTAAACAAAGTACCCATCATTAGGGTTGGTGGATGGTCAGAGGTGAGGGCCAGAGTTGGGGATGGAAGGGGGAGGACAGAGGAAGTGGAATGATGAAAATACCTTCTGTTGGGCATTAGGTTGTTTTTCAGTAAAAGAGGCCATTTCTGCATTTTTTAGGGGATAACATTTAATTCTAAGACAAATTTACTATTGAGCACAGGAACTTATGTTTGTATTTTCAGAATCTTTCATTTAAATCTCGAATTTGAGCTTCATAATAACCCTAAGAGATGAACAGGGCAAGGATTATTGCTCTTCATTTTCCAATAACAGAAATTGTGGCTCAGGGGGATTTTGTGTTCAATACTAGCAGGTGGAACTTGAATCCATATCTTTGAATTCCAAGTTCAACATGCTTTTCACTAAGCTATGCTCAGTATAGACTCTTACTGCTTTTGGTAGGATTAAACTTGGAAGTAAATTTATTACAGCAGTATGAAGAATAACTTGCTGAAATTTTAATGAGTCTGTAAAGACCTAGTGCTTATGATCACCTATTATGTGAAATCATATGTTTGTATTCCTCTTGAAGTTGATCTGGATTTTCAGAAATACCGGTTGATTCTCCCAAGCAGAACATTTGTATGGTATGTTGTGAGTAAACCAAATTTATAAATAGCCTCTTGCAGAGCAGATTACTTGGCTTTCATTCAAAGGTTTTAGACTCAGAAATTCTCTTCTAAAGAGATATGACTGTCAGGCAAAAGGACCAAAGCAGTAGAAGCAGAAACAAAAGGATCTCTGGCTAGTTTTCAATTTCCCCAGGCAGTGCTCTACCTTGTCATTGCCTGCTCCCCTTGCCCTGTGAGATTTCTACAGCGGACTGACCTTTCCCCTGGACAAGGCAGTCTGCCGTTCACCAGCATCTATTGCCTTCCAGGACCGGGAGAGGTTGGATGGCTGCAGATATATTGTGATGAATTGGGCCTTTAAGTATGTTAGCAACTCAATCTGCTGCCACCAAGAGATCCACACATTTTAATTATGGGCTTAGTTTCTTAGGCTTTGGAATTATAGTATCTACGTGTATCCCTGCTTTGCACATTTAGGGATGTGTTCTCGTCTCAGTTTGTGAGAATTTATGTGCACAATTCCCATTAGCATTAATGGGAGTTGCATATATAAATCGCTGAACGTCAAAATGAGAATATACCCTTTAGTCTCAGGGATGAAGTAACCACATCTCTCTTTCTAGGTCCTCTTTCTAGGTGATCTTCAGAATTTCTTGGCAAATTTTTGACCATCTGACAGTTGGTTTGTTGGGTTAATCCCAATTATAGCACAAAATCATTTCATTTTATAAAGTACATGCATAGGATATGTGCTTATTTCAAGAGATTCTCCAAATACTTTATTAAAGCTAATTGTCTAATTATTAAATATGCAAAGTGCCACTGTGCTTTGATTCATTTAACTAACATTTACTGAATTGCTGCTGTGTATCAGGTACTGTGCTAAGCTCTGGGAAAACTAAGAGTCACAATGTCTTTTTTAATGGGGAAGACGTAGAAAAACAAACACCAGTGACTGTAGTTAGTAATATTGTATTGTATATTTAAAAGCTGCCAAGAGAGTAGATCTTAAAGTTATTAACATAAAAAAAAGTTTTGTAACTCTATGGTGACAGATGTTAACTAGACTTATTGTGGTGATCATTTCACAATATATACTAATATTGAATCATTATGTTGTCCACCCATGTGCTTTCTGTCACTATAGATTAGTTACCATTCAATTATATTTCAATTACAAAATTTAAAACAAACAATAAGCTTTCTAAGACAAAGCCATTAAAAAGAGTAAGTGCAGCCGAAACCGGTTTGGCTCAGTGGATAGAGCGTCAGCCTGCGGACTGAAAGGTCCCAAGTTCGATTCCGGTCAAGGGCATGTACCTGGGTTGCAGGCACATCCCCAGTAGGAGATGTGCAGGAGGCAGCTGATCGATGTTTCTCTCTCATCGATGTTTCTAACTCTCTCTCTTCTTTCTTCTCTGTAAAAAATCAATAAAATATATTTTAAAAAAAAAAGAGTAAGTGCAGAGTCCCGAGAACAATGAGGAAAGATAGAATGTCTGGAGGAAATGGGAAAGGCTTCACATAGGACAGTGATGGCGAACCTATGACACGCGTGTCAGAGGTGACACGCGAACTCATTTTTTTGGTTGATTTTTCTTTGTTAAATGGCATTTAAATATACAAAATAAATATCAAAAATATAAGTCTCTGTTTTACGATGGTTGCAAATATCAAAAAATTTCTATATGTGACACGGCACCAGATTTAAGTTAGGGTTTTTCAAAATGTTGACATGCCGAGCTCAAAAGGTTCGCCATCACTGACATAGGATGTGCCACTTGAACTGGATCTTGAAGGTTGAACAGAAATTCTCCGAGCTGAGAAACTGGGACAGGTCATGGAGGGGTAAGGACATTCTAAGCAAAAGAAACTGAATGTTCAAAGACTAAATGAGAAATGTATTGCAACAGGTATAGGAAAGGCTACAGTAGACCAGAAAGAGATGAACCTAGAAAGCAAGTTCAGATTAGATTAAGGAAAATGTTCTAAGAACTACATTCATTGGGGAGCAATGGAAGTTTTTTTTTTTTAAATATATATGTTTTTATTGATTTAGAGAGAGAGGAGGAGAGAAAGAGTGAGAGAGAAACATCATGGATTGATTGCCTCCTGCACGCCCCCCACTGGGGATCAAGCCTGCAACCTAGGCATGTGATTTGACCGGGAATTGAACCTATGACCTCTTGAATCCTGGGTCAATGCTCAACTACTGAGCCATACCAACTGGGCAGCAATGGAGGTTTTTAAGAAGAAGAGTTGTGGGAATATCATATGTTTTTAAAAGCTTATTCCGGGGGTAGAACAAAGAATGGATTGGCATGGAAAGAGGTGGTTCAGATGAAGTAATTGGGAGGCCATTAATTCAATATTAGAATGGTTTGTATATATGTCTTCTTCAGGTAAAATTGACATAAAATAAACTGTATTTTATTTAAAGTATACAATTTGATAAATTTTGACATCTGTATATACCTATGTAACCATCACCATAATCAATATTATGAATATTTGTCACCCCCAGCAGTTTCCTTGTGCTTCTTGGTAATTCATCTCTTCTGGCCCCTTCATTGCCCTCTATCTCTGGCCCCAGGTGTCCACCCATGTGCTTTCTGTCACTATAGATTAGTTACCATTCTAGAATTTTATGTAAATGGAGTCATACAGTATGTACTTCTTGGGAGGGGGTGTCTGGCTTTTTTTCACTTAGCATAATTATTTTGAGATGACACTATTTTGTTGTGTATATCAATAGTTTGTTCCTTTTTATTACTGAGTAAGATTTCATTGTATGGATATATCACAGTTTGTTTATCCATTCACCTGCTGGAGCATTTTGGCTGTTTCCAGTTTTTAGATATTGCTGTTGTGGACCATAGTGTACAATCTTTGTATGAAGACATGCTGTAATTTCTCTTGGGTGAATACTTAGAAGTGCAAAACCTGGGTCACATGGTAGGTGTGTTTTTAACTTTTTAGGAAACTAGAAAATAATTTTACATTTGCATTAGCAAGAATTTTGTGCCCTTTTCATGTATTTGTTGGCTATTTGTATATTTTCTTTGGAGAAATGTTTACTCAAATCCTTTGCCCATTTTAAAATTGATTTTTATTTTTAATTGATTTTGAAATGGTTGAATCACAAGTGTCTTTTACATATTTTATATATGTCTTTTATCAGATATGTAATTTTTAAAAATTTCTCCAATTCTTTGGGTTGTCCTTTCACTCTATTGGTTATATCCTTTAAAGAACAAAAGTTTTTAATTTTGATGTAGTCCAAAATTTTTCTTTTTTCTTTTGCCAGTTGGCACTTTTGGCATTAGACTCAAGAAACTATTTCCTAATCCAAGATCATGAAAATTCATGCATATATATATGTTTTTATTGATTTCAGAGAAAGAAAGGGAGAGTGAGATAGGAACACTGATGAGAGAGAAACATCAATTGGCATGTGGCAACCTCCTGGTGCATGGGATGATGCTCAACCAACTGAGCCAAACTGGCTTGGCCATGCTTATATTTTTTTCTATGAGTTTTAGTTCTTACAATTAGGTCTATGATCCATTTTGAGTTCATCTTTGTATATGATGTGAGGTAAGGGTCCAACTTCATTTTCAGCATGCGGATATTCTGTTTACCCAGCACCATTTATTGAAAAGACTATTCTTTCTCCATTGAATTATTTCGTCATCCTTGCCAAACATCATTTGACCATAGTTTTATTTCTGGACTCTCAATTCTATTTCATTGGCCTAGATGTTTATCCTTATGCTAGTTCTACACTAACTTAACTTACTGTAGCTTCATAACAAGTTTTAAAATCAGGAAGGGTGATTCTTTCCACTTTGTTCTTTTTTTAACCAAGATTGTTTTGACTATTCTGAGTTATTTGAAACTTCATTTTCTTATGAATTTTAGGGCTAGTTTTTCAGTTTCTATAAAAAGGCCAAATGGAATTTTGATTGCGATTGAGTTAAATCTATAGATTATTTTAGGGAGTAATGACATCCTAACAATATAAAGTTCTTTAATCTATTTGCTTTTCTGTTTACTTAGGTCTTATTTAATTTCTTTCAACAATAACTATGGATTTTTTTTCTGAATGAAGTAGGAAGACATTGGAGGGGGTTGAGAGAGGAGTGATATGATGTGATTCATGTTTCAAAGGGATTGACTTTGGCTGCCTTTTTGTAGGATAAAATGGAGGAGGCAAAAGTAAAGAAGAGAGACCATTTAGAAGGCTATCACAATAGGCCAGATAAGAGAAATAGTGGCTTGGACTACAGTAGTAGTGGAGATAGTAAGAATTGTAAGATCCAGTGTCTACTTTGAAGATAAAGCTGACAAGATATGCTGAAGAATTGGAAATGGGAGAAAAAGAGAGTCAAAGGGTGACTTCAAGGTTTAATATCTTTCTACATTCTCTCTCTCTCTCTCTCTCTCTCTCTCTCACTCTCTCTCTCCCTCCTTTGCTAAACCATTTGAAAGTGAGTTGCAGACATCATGACACTTCACCCATTAATATTTCAATGGCATATCTCAAGAAATCAATAATTCTTTCACATCATCTAATATCCACTCATGTTCACTTTCTCCCAATTGTCTCAAAAATCTTCTTTATATTTTTTAAATCCAGAAGCCAATCATATTTATTGGCTTCTGGATTTAACATAACATATTTCTATTGTTATGTCTTTTTAGTATCTATTAATAGAAAAGTCCTCTTGTTTTTTTGTGTGATTTTTATTTTTTGAAGGTTCAAGCCTGTTGTCCTATGGAATATCCCATATCCCATATCCCATATTCTGGATTTTTCTAATTGTTCATGGTATAGTTCAGCTTGTTGGTTTATTTTCCAGGTAATAGGATATATATTACCTGGAAAATAAGTCTAGAGTCTCAATTGGATTCAGTTTAAACATATTTTGCAAGAATATCTTAAGTTATATAGAGTATTTCATATTATATCTCACCAGGAGACACATAATGTTAGGTTGTCCACAATTGTGATGCTAAATTTGATCTCTTAGTTAAAATGGTGACTACTAGATTTCTCCATTGTAAATTGCCTTCTCCATTTTAGTAAAAAAATCTGTGATAATATTCTAGTGCCATGCAGATACCTCAGTCATCATGGGGTAATATGCTAGAGCTATGCAAATACTTCATTCATCAAGAGAGGACTTTAAAAAATGAAAGTAAGTATAGCATCTTTATTTGCTTATGGAAATGACCTAGAAAAAATGAAAAAAATGTATGATATAAGAGAAAGGAGGGCTGATTGCTAGAGCATTGTTCTTGAATAGATGAGAGAGGATAGGATCTAGTGCCCAACAAGAGAACAACTTTAGAGAGAAGCATAAACATTGTCCATGGTAACTAGGGGGAAATAAGCTATATGGGTATGGATGTAGGTAGGATGGTATATAAGATGGTGGGAGTTTTCGGAAATTCTTTTCTAATTATTTGCCACTAATTATGTAGTGATTTTTCAAATGTAAACTCAGCTAAATTTAGGGCTCTAGCCTTCCCCCTTCTTCCTAAGGTGACATCTAAGTGCTTTAGGGTTTAAATTTGCCATGATAAGGAGGAGGAAGAATCAGGTCTATGATAATCTTTGTCTCTGGTAGACATTAGTTACTGGTGGATCTGTTTCAATATCTGTGGTCCTACTATGACTTCCAGGTTTTACAGACCATGTCTATGGTACCTTTTTGTCCTTCAGGCCAACTGGCCTCCTTGCAACAACTTCTGGGGTCAAGGAAGACTTGGAGAACTTCACAGGTTCTTTCTTCCCACGCCTCGTTGAGTTTCTGTCAAATTGTTGCCACATATTTCTGGTACAGGGCTTTTCTTTATAAAGCTTTCTGTCTCTCTAGACTTTACTCAGGAAGCAAAGTACAGCTCTCTGTTCTTAAAATCTCCTAAACCTAGCTGAGGTTTCTATTGTCACTCCATGCAGGGCTGAGTTGGGGGGAGAGGGGGGCGGGAGAACCAGAGTTCAAGCTCCCTTCTCAGAGGCTAACCTCAGTGCCTAACTTCATTGTTCTCCTTTACATCCTCAAATCTTTCTTCAGCCTAACTTTCAAACATGGGTCTTCTATCATTGTGCCTTCTTCCCAATGTTGTTGTTTTGATATGAACTTTAGGCTTCTGAGAACTTCATGCTCCTACTTTTTAAAAGGAAGCCTTTTCTCTCTTTCAAAAAACAAATAAACAACCATACCAACAGAAATAAAAACTAAAACACTTGTAGGCTTTCAAGATTACTATTTCAGGGGTTTAAGAGCTTCTTTCCCCTCAAACATCAAGGGTTTAGTTTAATGGTAAAAGAATAAAGGAATTCCCAAGAACAAAAATTTGTTGAGTGATATTTAAAATGTTATTCTACATGTATTTTATTAAGACACAATTTCCCCACAATTATTTCTACTGTTGGTGAATTAATCATAATATTGAGTATCTACTTTTAAAAGACCAATAGAAGCATTTTAGAATGTTGTAGGGAATGAGTGACAGAACAGGTAAAGATAGGCTCCAAAAAGAATGCAGATTGAGACTTAAGGTAGAAGGGATGCTCTGTCTTCATGCATGTTAGTAATATTCAACCAGGATTGGTCTGTGGAGTGGCAAACATAAAGGGTATGGCTTGAAATGTCATTAACTCATCAAGAAATGGACTGGGTTCCCTTGGAACCACATTTTATTTTGGCCCTCCTAAACAGAGAAAGCAGCGTTATATCACCCTTAGGATATTCTGAGGGAATCCACCAAGTTTGCCATCTGGTTCTGCTGATCCTTTCAATATGTAACCAAGTGGTGTGACTCAACATCATATTAATTTCAAAATATATACTGTCTTATTTACACTTTTTTTTTGCAGGCAAGAAGAAATATCTCTGGGCTTAAAGTCAGTTTAGCAATATTTTATTAAAAGGAATGATGTCAGCGATTTGGGAGCTTGTTTCAGAGAGTGAAATAAAAAGTGATAATTCACTTTGAAATTTGGGTGAAAATTTGAAATTACCTATCTTCATACATAAATATTAGCTCTATCAGCATATCTGCATGTGCATATTATGTTACTGGTTATATTATACTTCTGCAATAGTATATACTTGTCATAAGACATATTTATGTAGATGCCTTAAAGTTATGGAATCTTGGAGGATACTTGAAGCATAAATCAACCCAGTGCTTCAAGATATTTTACTGAATAGTGGAGGAGGTAGTTTCTCCCAGAGAGTTCACTTGAATATTCTATCCTGGAGGCAGCTTTTGTTTCTTAGGTGCCTGCTTGATTTTAGGGCTGGCTCTTTTACTGCAGAAGTGCTTGGCATACTACCTGGTTGAAAATGGTCAAAGCAACTTTTCTCAAGGTGTGTAAAAATGCTTATGTGAGGGTCCTTTTTGTATATGTATTCCAAAAGACACATTTGAGAGTGTCTTATATTTGTTCTTACACATGAATCCATTTAAGACGAATGTCTCCAAAAATAATTTACATATGTTGGCTATAAATACAGCCTTTTACTAGATGATATGCAATTGTGGGTCACAACCTATGTCTGAAATACCACCTCTCTTTCATATATCCATAAATCCATCTCAGGCCCAGCTTTATCTTCTCCACGAAGCCGTCTCTGATTCCATTAGCCCACAGTGATTTCTCTTTCTCTGATCTCCAGAAGCATTTACTATCTGCCTCACCCATTATTTTTTCTTATTTAGGCTTTGTAACTAGTCTTATTTCAATGGCTATTTGACTGGGTTCTGTTTTTATGTCATGTCTCTTCAGCTGGATTGGAGACTTTTTGAGAGCACAGATCATGTACAGTAAGTCTTCATGTCTTCTTACATTGCTTAGCACATGGTGAATACTCAAAACATATTAAGATGAATGAATGAAGCAGAGGTCCACTTCATGTACCACCACAAGAGGCCATGTACAAAAGTGGTCCATGAAGTAGGATTAGCAATAGATATATGTTTTCAGAGGGTTATGGACTTTCAGGATGAGAAGACACTTCTAGGGTCACCAAAGTTATCCAGCACCCTGATATGCAAATGTCCTCTTTAGAAACATCTCCCATGATTCAGAATGGATGCCTTATATAACATGGAATTTTCACATAGTATAGTAAAGTGGTTAAGCATGGAAGATTTTCAGCCAGATTTTCTGGGTTCAGGTCCAATGGCCCTTATTATTGCTGTAGTCTTGGATAAATTCTTTGGTTTTAGTTTCTTTAAAACTGGGATGATTATATGAACTCACAATTTTCTATTTGTAATTCTAAAATACAAAATCTTTGAAAGCCAAAAAATTTTGTAATTCATTTGCCAGGAAAACCTGCCATGATCTGAACTCAAGAAGAATTCAACTTAAATGCATATGAGGTTACTTATAATCTTTATCTACCCACTAATTGGTGAATATTCATGTTTGCCTGCAGAAATATTAATGTATTTGGCTTGGAGGTGCTGCCCCAGATCCTGCTAGGGGTGCTACATGTAGTCTATGTACTCTATTAATTTTCTGAAAAATTTTGAATGCCAAAACATATTTTGCCTCCAAGAGGTTCACTTAAGGATCAGGGATATTTATTCCCTACTCATAGGATTGTTATGAAGATTAAATGAGATAATAAATGGGAATTATTTAGCATAGTGCCTGGCATACAAAAAGGCCTTAATCCCCAGGAAGCTAGACTTTGAAACATCTTTTAAAAAATGAAATTATGTTCATGATGGAATTTTTATTATTGACTCATTTCAGAAGAGTCCTTGGAAATGTATTTATTCTTATTAATTTATTTGCCAGTGGATTTATTTATTATACAAAAATGTATTGGGAAGTTTGTTTGTTCCTGGTGATATGACAATAAACAGACATTATCCCTGCCTTCATATAGCTTACAGTCTAGTAGAAACTAATCAGTGTTATTTTTTGTTGATTCATTTTTTTCATCTATTTGAGAAATAATTATTGAGTATTTATATATCAGGTACTGTCCTAGGAACAGGGCACAAAACTGTTACCAAGACAAGGTCCCTACCTCCATAAAATTTACTTTGTAGTGGGGAGAGATAGATTATTGTCAATAAACAGATACATACAATCTTGGCAGGTGATGATACATTCCATAAAGGAAATAAGATAAGCTGATGTGCTAGAGGGTGACTTGGTGTATATGACAGTTGGGTAGTCAGAGAAGGCTTGGTGAGGAAATGATATTTGAATCAAGACCATGTATTGGGCCCAGCTGGTGTGGCTCAGGATTTGAGCGTCAATCCATGAACCAGGAGGTCACGGTTCAATTCTCAGTCAGGGCACATGCCTGGGGTTGTGGGCTCAATCCCCAGTAGGGGGCATGTAGGAGGCAGCCCATCAATGATTCTCTCTCATCATTCATGTTTATATACCTCTCTCCCTCTCCCTCTCTCTGAAATCAATACAAATATATTTTAAAGAAAAGACCATGTATTGGGTATGGATTTGACTGACTGTGATAGAGACAAAAAAATAACAGAGGCTTAAAACTTGATAGTTAATTTTTTTCCTTACAAGTTTTTTTTTTTTGGTGGTGGTTCTTCTTCACCAAGTTGTCTGGGGCTTGCATTCCTTCTGTGCTATTGCTCTACTATCCCTTGAGTGTCATCTACATGATCCAAGATGACTAGCTACTAGGTCTACACTCTAACCTATGGGAAGGGCAAAGGTGAGGAAAGGGGCCATTCCTTTATAAAAATGTATCCCCTTTAAGGAAATCACCTGAAAATTGAACACATCATTTCCCTCACATCTCATTGACCAAAACATAGTCACAGGGCCATAACTAGCTGTCTACTACAAAATGTAATTTTTACTTGGGTAATCAAAACTGGGTAGCAAAAACTCAGCTAAAAATTCTACTACTGTGGCAGAAGGGGAGAGTGAATAATTAAATGGAACCTGGGGAAGAACATCTTGGACAATAACATTCCAAAGAGAAATAATAAAATTTCAAAGACCCTGAGCTGAGGTGGATTTTACATGAAGATAAATGACACTTAAGGATCTTACTTGCTTTGGTCCCTTCCAATGCCTTGCACTTAATTTTATATAGTTGTACCTAAATTGAATAAGCTTTAGGACCTAGGAAATCTTGATCAGCTCTTGGGGCTGAGGAAGGAAAGTGGTTGACATATTAGGGATTGAAAAGGGGCCAATATGTATGAAGCAAAGTGAGTAAGAGCAGAACTAGGTGAGATTGGGAGGTAGGTGGGGATTAGCTTTTATAAGATGTCATATGAAATAATTTAGATTTTATTTTAATGTAATGGAAAATGAATGGAGATTTTTAAGAAGGAAGAAATGAAATTTGGTTTATGTTTACCCTGAAGGAGACACATAAGAGAATATTCACTGAAAATGTAAAACAATCTAATGTACATCAACAGAGAATGAATTAATAAATTATGGCATATTCATAAGGGGAATATTTCAAAGTAATGAACATAAATGAATTAGTTGTTATATCAACATAGGTGATTCTAAAAAATACGATGTTGAGCAAAAGAAACAAATTATAGAAGGTAACAGTATAATTTCAGTTATGTATGATTTTATTAATATAAAATTTAAAAGCATGCAAATTATTATATTATTAAAGACACATATTGTAGAAAAGACTGCTAGTTGCCTACCCAATATTAGTTTCCCCTCTTTCATAATACCAAAACCCTACATTTATTGTGGTGAGAATGTGTCCAAGTGAAAAACTATGTTTTTGAGCTTCTCTTGCAGCTATATCGGTTGTGACATGGTTCTGAAAAATAGGATATAAGGAGAAGTTGTTGGGTAGGGCTTTTGAAAAAGATCTTTAAAAGAAGAAATGATTTAGCTGACACACACTCTTTTGTCCTTGGCTCTTTCTTTTTTATATCGCCTGGAAATGGGTCACAATGATTGAAGTTGGAGCAACCAGTAGGAGAAAATCAAGAGAATCACAAAGAATTTAACCCTGTGACACCAAACCAACTTCATGTCTCAACTGCCTACTCCAGGTCTCACAATTATGTGAGAAAAATAAACTTTAACTTCTCTTTAAACCACTGTGATTTGGGTTTTCTATTACATGCAGTTGAATTAAACCCTAACTGATATGCATAAATCAAAACATTTAATAAAAATAAAATCCCATCCATGGAAATGAAGATCACTCAATTCACTAAATTCAGGATGGTTATTATCGCTGATGTGAAAGTAATGAGAATGAAACTGGGGATGGGTATGAAGGTTCTTCAATTATATTTTATTTCTTAAGGAAAAAAGATTTAATAAAAATATGACAAAATGTTACTATTTTTAAAAGTTGGGTGGATACATGGGTACTCATTTTTTTCTCTTTTTTATATGTGTGAATTACTTAATAAAACAAGTTGTGTGGAGAAACAATGGAAACATGAAAGTTAGAAGTTCTTGTATCAATACAGGTGAGAGATGATAGTGGCTTGGATTAGATTAGAGAATATATCTGGAATATAGTTACAGGTAGAGCCTACAGGATTTCATGCTGAATTGAATGAGAATTGTGAGAGAAGACTAATATATGTGACACTTTATATATGTTAACTAATATTAATCCTTATAAAACTTTTATGAAGCACATACTTTTATTATTTTATGTTATTTAATATTTTGGGAACTAAATTTTCTTATTTCAAAAATAAGGATTATAAAAGCATATATGTCAAAGATTTTTTTCTACAAATACTTTTGATCAAGTCCAGTACTTGATCAAAATATTTTAATGCCATAAATATTAGGCTAACAAAGAAATGAATTGTACATGTCTGAGAAAAGTGATAGATGTAAAAAAATTTAGGCTTGAGTGAAGGGCTCTAATTCTTATGTAGAAAGAGCACTTTTATTGAAATACAGACATATATAGTGGCACATTCTTAAATAAATGGCTTTAATGTGTAAAAATCCAGTGTAGGGAAACCAAACTGTGATTAAAATTTAAAAGGTTTGATAAATAGCTTTTAAATTAATTGTGTGTGTGTGTGTGTGTGTGTGTGTGTTTTATGTGTGATGTCTGGGTAAAAGTTTTCTGGCTTATGGTAGAATTTTTTATGCAAATAGTCATCGTTTTCATGGTCTTATGAATATTTTTCAATTTCAGATTATTTCAGGTTTAAGCTGTAGAAAAACAAATTACACAGAAATGTCAACATAAAAGACTGCAGCTAAATATAAAAATTTAAGTGCTCAGGATCAGAAATAATCAGATCACTGCTATGAAATTAGAAGAGACTCATCAAAGTAAAAATAGCTGTGACTAAGGACTATGAAAATATAAAGGGATTAACATATGTGATAATAGGCTAATTAAACCTTCGCTTTTCACTGCGATGATTTTATAGCATCTTCTTCTTCTTGCCAGTTTGGAAGCTGCCAGAAAATATTTTCTTAATTGCAAAAGGAGACAATCTGTGTTCCACCGTCTCATTCATAACATGTAATGCGTTCATTATTAGGACACTGCAAGGAGGTTGAAAAGGGCCATACTATTTGGAAAGCCTAGGGGATGGTAGGAAAGGAGGGAGAGGATGTGTTTTAAAACAAAACTCAACACAAATCCTCAGAAGAAATATCTGACTAGAATTTGTACAGAAAAAGTCTACTTGTCTTGATAGACTAGCCTGCCCCTGTAATAAAACCTCCCAAAGTCAACAGTTCATAAAGTCTTTTGTTCTAGTAAAAGGGTCTTTAATTTTTAACACAAACTCATACTTTGGTATGCATGGGCTTAAGTAAAATTAGAAGACATGTATATAATAGGATTTAATGGATTATCATCTGCATTTTCCAAAGATGTCAGCTTCTCTCAGCTCTGATGGAGTAGCACTTAATGTAAATTTAATTTGATGTGATGTATGGAAGGCTTGAGGTGGTACTCGGTGATTCCCTAACTGCCTGGAGAGCCTCTGTGGGTAGCATCTGGATTTGGCGGCTCCACATGCCCGGCAGCATCTACTAACTAGGATTAATGAGGTAGCCTGTTCACCAGTGATCCAAAGGAGGTATGCTACATTTACTCCCAACAATATGAATAGGAGGGCTAGTTTCCTTTGGGGGCACATTGTATGATGAAACTTAATGATGGACTTGATATTAGGTGTAATAAATATACTGTATTGGAAGCACTTTTGCTTTGTCAAATTTAAATGTTATTTAATCATAAAATTGTGTTTGGTGGATAGGGTTGACTTGAAGATTTTCATGTATGCGTGTGAGTGTAAGTGTGTGTATGATGACACCTTTACAGCTAATCCACGTTTTTCGTTTTGTTGTTTTTGTATGAGACTAAAATAGGAAACTGTCCCTCATTACATTAAAAAAATTCAGGGTTGTTTAAAATATCATTCTATTTTTAGAAGTTATTAAACCATTACAACAGTTTTGTTGCTAACTCTGTGTGTGTATGTGTGTGTGTGTGAGAGAGATTGTGTGTCTGTGGATATTGTGTGTGTATTCGGTGTGGGTAAATCAGAGACTGCTGAGTTAGGCAAAACTTCTTAATCCATTCTCAACTCATTTAGGCATCAAAATTTTATTTTGTCTTTGTGTCTAACTGAGCATTGAATAAAATCACAGCTAATTTCAAATTCCCTTTGTCATCATGGTTTTCAGCCAAAAGTCTATAATAAATGGTCAGAAGATGAGCTGAGACTGAATGAATAGTGAGTGGTATTCATCAGCCAAACATAGAGTCCAGATCCAATTATATGTATTCATTAAGTGATAATGATATCATGGTCTTTAACTAGGAAGAAAAGAGTGTAATTGAATAATAACAGTTGTACAATCCCAACGGAACACACTTTCCATCCCAGCCCAGCGACCCTCGGGGATGAGGCAGGATTGATGGAATTCTATTACTCTTTGATAGATTTATTATGAAAGGCTGAGTGGACTTGCAGCACCACTTTGTCACTCACACTAATCAGTATCGTAAGGGCCCCGAGCGGGCAGGCTTTTGTATCCCTTTGACAAAGACAAGGTTAGGGGAGGATGACAGACACCCAGACCTTTACAAACCCATACTGCAAGATAAAATGGGCCAGCTGAGCTCTTGAGCTGGGACAGAATTTTAATTTGTTTATCAATGGCTCTCACATGTGCGAGACCATAAGGATATTTGTCAGAGGAGTAACACTGAGGCTAAACTCTTTTGTTTGGCAAGTGGAGTTTGGAAAAATATTTATTGAACTGTAAAAAACAGGCTAAATGGGGGGAAAAAGGTAAACGTCGAAAGAGACAGGAAATAACTCACATTACTATACATAGGATCGGAGCCTAACCGTTTATTTTGATTTTGACTTTTAAAACATACTTTCATATTTGGCTTTACAAAAAAAGAGGTGCTTTTAAGAGCAACAGAAAAGTAATGGGAATTTTTTTCCCCCCCACTTCAATTTTCTCTTGATTTCTAAAGAGAATCTAAAAATGATGAAGGGGCCAGTGAGGGCATTTTTTTGATGGGGAGGTGGATGTTAATTTTGGGGGTTTAGTTGTTGTTGTTTGGAAACAACATTGTATAACTTAGCAGTACAAAACAACCGAATTTGCCAAACACGCTTTTTATATGTAAAAAGTACTTGTTTGTGCCTGCCAGCAGGGTTCTATCAAACAGCTTTTCAAATTTAAATGCAGCTTGCTCTCCTGTGTCTGTGGTCAGAGCCCATTGGATTTTGGAAACTAGATAATTTGTTGTGCTCCTGATTGGAGCAGGAACTGAGAAGGCAAGACTGGCTTTCGCCAGGCCCGCTGAGCACGGTGGCTGCCAGGGTTTATTTTTTGGTTATTGCTGTCGAATGATCCTTATTTGTAATCTCTTTTTCTGCTTGAGCTCCCCTTTTATTTTTCAGAATTGTGGTTTGCATTGTAAGAGAAGCCTGCGAATTCAGAGGCTGGGCTGCCGAGGGCCGAATGCTCCTGCCCATAAACACGGAAGCCTGGCCTGGGCCACTCTGCTGTGAAGCGGCGCTGCCAGCTCCTCTCTCTGGGTCTGGTTTTGCCTCTTGTATCTGCGGGAAGGCAGGCGGGCAGCGCGGGCACCTGTGAATGCAGCCACGATGGGCTGAGCTGCCTCCCTGCTAAACGTGCCCTGGCGTGAGCTACAAAGGGATTATCAGCGTTCCCAGTGGCCAAAGGTGATCTTTAAGAAGGGGAAGGATTGCTTCAAACTGTTCTCCTTGAATTTCATTGTAATATTTTGCGTGCCAGAGCACTGAGCTGAGGGGTGGGAAGATATTGAACTCCAATGGCCAGCGCGGTACCAACTCTGCAGACATGGAGGCCGAGTCTGTGACTTTTGGATTCCATTTTTCTCGAGGCTGGACATCCTCCAAAAAGTCAGCCAGGAAATGTCTCTGGGTGCCAGACACCAGGCAGAGGCTCTCGGCCCGCAGGCCCCTGGTGCTCATTCATTCCTCCTGGAAATGGGCATAAAGTGAAGGTTAATTCAGAACACTTGGCAAGGGCTTGCATGTTCACGGAAGCTACAACCAGTCCAGGCTGATGGACTGCAACGCTACATCTATTTTATTTGGTCTTTCACAAGGAAACGAGTTGAACAAAATCAGGCCTTGACTGAAGAAATTAAGGTTTATGGGAAATTACACTGAGAATAATTGAGAGTTGGAATTAAAATTATTAACATACTTTTAGGGTACTGTCTGATACACATTATGAAGACAGGTCTTTTTAAAAAATTTTTCTTTATTTTTTTAATTGGGAAGAACTGGAAAGTTTATGTACTAGAAGATATTGTGAAACCTGTCTTTAAAAATTTTTTTAATTGATTGATTTTAGAGAGAGAGGAAGGCGGGAGGGAGAGAGAGAGAGAGAGAGAGAGAGAGAGAGAAACACCGATTTGTTGTTCCAGGTATTGCTACATTCATTGGTTGATTCTTGTATGTGCCCTGACCAGGGATAGAACCTGCAACCCTGGCATATTGGAACACTCTAACAACTGAGCTACCCAGCCAGGGTGAGGTGAAATCTATCTTTATTTATTTTTTAAATATATTTTTATTGCTTTCAGAGAGGAAGGGAGAGAGATATAGAAACATCAATTATGAGAGATAATAATTGATTGGCTGCCTCCTACTGGGGAGGGAGCCCACAACCCGGGCATGTGCCCCTGACTAGAACCAAACTCAGGACCCTTCAGTCCCCAGGCCGATGCTATATCCACTGAGCCAAACCAGCTAGGGCGAGGTGAAACCTATCTTGAATAGCTTCTTTTATTTTATTTTTTATTTTTTTAAAATATATTTTATTGATTTTTTACAGAGAGGAAGGGAGAGGGATAGAGAGTTAGAAACATCGATGAGAGAGAAACATCAACCAGCTGCCTCCTGCACACTCCCTACTGGGGATGTGCCCGCAACCAACGTGCATGCCCTTGACCGGCATCAAACCTGGGACCTTTCAGTCTGCAGGCCGATGCTCTATCCACTGAGCCAAACCGGTTAGGACTTGAATAGCTTCTTTTAAACTCAGATTTTGAATCTTCCTGTGTTGAAATGTAAGCTGATTTAAAACTATGATCTCGAATGGTCTCATCTGAGTTTGATGTTCCAGAAAGGGGGTGGGATTTGTAGTAATAATAGGTACTGTTTATTGATTGCTCTGCGCTAAGTACTTTCTTTCCCAGCGTTATCTTAATCCTCACAAAAACCTATGAGGTAGAAACTATTACTCGCCTCATTTTAGAGAAAAAGGAAATGAAGTTTAGGGAAGTGGGATAACTTGGTCCAAGTCACATCGCTGGTAAAGGGCAGAGTTAATATCTAGACTCGGGTCAGCTGCCAAAGCCATTGTGCTTTACCCACTGCCCTACACCGCCTCCTGGAATTATCGGGCTTAGTTCAGCCGTGTGTTACATAGATATCTTCTCCTCAAAAAAGTCACTGGGGAGGTGATCCTGGATTATCCCTGTGGGCCCAATGATACAATCACACGTGTCCTTAGAAGAGGGAGGCGGGAGCTGGAGAGCCAGTAGCCAGAGGTGTGACAACAAAAGCCAGAAGGTGGAGAGAAGCGAGGAAAGGGCCAGGAGCCCAGGCATTCAGAGGCTGAAAAGACAAGAGGACAGGTTCTCCCCTGAAGCCTGCAGGAGGCACACAGCTCTGCCGACACCTTGCTTTTATGGACTTCTGACCTCCAGAACTATGAGGGAATAAATTTGTATTGTTTTAAACCATTAAGTTTGTGGTACTTCATTACAGAAGCAATAGGAAACTAACTCACTTTTCATGCCACGGCCATTCCCACTGCTGCTCTTTTGCCCAGGCTGTTGCCCTCATCTGAAATGTCTTTTTCTTTCTCTCTCTCTCCTTTTCTAAATCTTATTTTCATGCCCAAGTCCCATCTAAAACCTACAGCGGAATGAATTGTTTACCACCGAATCAACAGGCCGCTTGACCATATTCTGACATGGATTGCTCACATATTCTTTGGTTCCTCAAGGATTTATTCAGCACCTACTTGGTGCTGGAGACATGAGCCTTCCGGAAGTTTATGGTCTAAGAAAGGAGGCAGCCAGTGACTCATTAATCTTCCTATGAGAGGTGAGTGTGCAGGCTCTGTGGGTGAAGGGACACCTGACCTATGTGAGGTGGGTTGGGAAGGCTTCATGGCAAAGATGGTGATTGGGAGGAGTCTAGAAGCTTCAGACCTTAAATTGTTCATGTTTCAATCTTAGCATTTCTAAAAAGACTGGAGAAGAAGAGCAGCAGAGTGGTTAAGAGTACGATGAGCATATCTGAGTTCAGAACTAAGCTTTGCCACTCCTTGTTCTGTTTCTCCACCTGTAAAGTAGGGATGCTGGTAACATTGATAGCTACCCTATCCGCTTACAGCAATGCCAGTTACATAGTAAGCATTAAGTGTTCATTAAGTATTTTTTATCATTTAAATTTTTAAAGGGTGGGTACTGCTGTCATATTGGTCTCCTTTTGCATTTACACAGTGCTGGATACATAAACTGAGTCCTTGAAAGGAGATCGATCTGTCGATCTATCTATCTATAGTTTTAAACCATTTTTATGTACGCGGCAGGGTAGCACAATGCTCAGCACATAGCTACTCTCTGATCGCTCACTGACTTGAAATGGAGCACCAGGAAATCTCATCTACAGTTTCACAGTTGAACGTGGTAATGCTTATTTTCTTACTCTCCTCACTTAACCACCTTCTAGGTATTAGGATTGGGACAGTCATTGTTTTAAATAACATACCTCATGCTTAAAGGATTGCATAGTGGATGAGATGTGTTTCCCTTGAAACTAAAGGCAGATTTACTGTGAAGCTAATAAAACGCAATTCTTGCATGGGCTCCTTCCCAGGCCTGGTACCTGATTTTGTATTTGTAGCATTGCATTCTCTCTCTCTCTTTTTTTTCCCCAACAGAATCACTAGAATTATATAAGCTTCGTGCCTCATAAAACACGATCTCCCCCTGCATAGGGGCCAAGCATGTGAACTCTGAAACCAGACTGCCTGGGCTCAAAGCTCTGCCACCCACTAGCTGGATGGTCTTTCTGTGTTTTTCATTTCATTTTATTTTTTATTTTATTTTAAGTCTGGGAAATGGAATTGATAATAATGCTACCTACTTTATACCATTGTTGAGAGGATCCGATAAGCTAACTTTAGTAAGCATCTGGTATGTGTTAGCAATTATTATTAGTTACGAAGAACCTTATGAAGTCTCCAGGGCTGTTAAGGCAAGAATAGCGGTTATGACAGTAGAGAAGAGTAGAAACTTTACGAGAGCAGAACCTTCTTGTCTTGCTCACCTTTCTATCCCCAGAACCTTAAAAAGGTCAATGCATACTGTATTCTTAATCACTATGCCAGATCACTTCACTTGTTAATATTATTTTACAGTCTTATGCTTTTATTTTTTGGTCTACTCTCTCCAACTAGATTGTGTTAATAACTGTTTACATTTATATGATACGATGTAGAATTATTTATTCTTCCAAGAAATACTTATGGTACAGGCAGGCACCTCATAAAATATTTCTTGAATTGAGTCATGACTAATCCAAGTGTAAAAAAATTGAGACCAAAAATCTACATAGGATAAGTCTAAGGTACATTTTGGCATGGTGAGAACTACACTAACTACACAGATGAAGAATCAATTCATTGAGTACACTGAGAGAGAGCATGCTTGTCCTCACCACAGAGTTATCCATCACCTGCTTTACATGAGCACCTGCTACCTAGGGTAGAATGCAGGTGGGCCCAGCGGGGAAGATAGGGGGTACAGGATAGTGTGGTAGGAACGCATTGATTTTGGAGGCAGGGAACCTTGACTCTACTACTGTACTCTGAGTTTATCTCTACCTAGCTCTATGGCTGTGGGCAAATCATTTAACTTCTCTGAGCCTCAATGTGCTCATCTGTAAAATGGCATTGAGAACAGCTGCATGCACTACTTTATAAGATTGTTGTATTAAATTATGTATTTTATGAAAAAACACACAACAACTTTGTAATTCTTGCCTACCTCAGAACTACTGTGTAAAAATAAAGATTTGAAAGAGGAATAAAAAAGCCAAGTGAACATATACAAGATGAGAGAGAAAACTACTCACTTAAAAGGAAAATTGTAGATGTAGAAAATAAGCAAAACAAAGTGTGTATGTATAAATAAAATACACGTGGCAATTAGAGAAACAACTATAAAATAAAACAAATATTGTTTTTTTAAAAAGAACTACTGTAGCACCAGCTTATAATAGGTGCCCATAAATGTTTACTAAGTGAATTAGTAATTCTATATACAATTATATGAATGGGTTACAATTATTACAATCTCAAGGGATAAGACAAAAATAAAACCATAATAAAGAGTATAAAATAATGTGTATTAAGTGGAAAACTTGGCATAGTGGTTGAGGATATAAAATATATTTCTTCTAGGAATATTCTAAATCTGACTATTTCTCACCACCTTCCACCATCTTTCTTTACCTGTACTATTGCAATACATTTTGAACTTTGTTTCTACTCTTGCCCCCAGCTACAGTTTGTTTTTCATACAATAGACAGCACGATCTTTCAAAAATGCATATCATATCACGTTACTTTTCTTATTTCTAGTCTTCAAATGCTTCCCATTTTACTTGGAATAAAACCCAAGCTTTTCCCTATGGCCTCCTGCCAAGCCCTGTGTAATCTGGTCCCTGCCTACCTCTCTCCAACCTTATCTCTTACCACTCGCCCCCTGGTTCACTGTGCTCCAGCCACATTGGCCAGATGAGAGTTTTTCCTGCCTCAGGGCCTTTTCACTTTCCCTTCTTTCTGCCTGTTCTGCTCTTCCCATAGATCAGGGGTGGGGAGCCTTTTCTCTGCCAAGGGCCATTTGGACATTTATAACATAATTCACAGGCCATACAAAATTATCAACTTAAAAATTAGCCTGGGGGGGGGTAATGGGTGATATCTGTAAAAGAAAAAAATTAGCCTCCTATATTTGGTCAAACATTTAATTAACACATCCCTAATGCCTTGGCAGGGCCACACGTTGCCCACCCCTGCCCTAAGTTCTTGCATGGCTCGCTCCTCATCATTCAGGTCTGCAGATAGGGATTCCCAGGCCTTAGTCTGAGTTGCCGCCCCAGACCCCATTTTATCACTCTCTGAAAATTATAGAGTTCATTTGTTAATTTATTTGTTTATTATAATTACTAGAGGCCTGATGCACGAAATTCGTGCAAGAGTTGGCCTTCCTTTCCCCAGCTGCCAGCACCGGCTTCCCTCTGGCACCTGGGACCAGGCTTCCCTCGCAGCCCCGGCTTTGTCTGGAAGGTCGTCCAGAAGGATGTCTGGTCTAATTAGCATATTACGCTTTTATTATTATAGATTGCCTGTTCCCCTTTGAAAAATAAAAGCATCAGGAGGGTGAGGGGTTTATTTTCTCCTTATTTAGCTTCTGTTGTTCTAGTTTTCATTATAATATTATTCTCATCCCCTTTATGATTTTTGCTTATCACTTGCTTAATTCCTCCTTTTCATACCCACTTCTCCCATTGAGGAGGGTTAAATCAGTTTTGGAATTCATAGGGCCCTGCCGTGCTAGTCATTATAAAAGAACCGTATTTTCATACAGAGGATTCACATCCCAAAGTTCCCTGGCTCATTCAACAGAAACCATTGAAATAACAAATATTTCTGCCAAAATTATACATGCCATAAAAATTGGCTCATTCACTTCTTAGAATTCTATGAAACATTGCCGCATAGCAGACAATGTTGTCTTGCCATGTGATGTGTGTGTGTGTGTGTGTGTGTGTGTGTGTGTGTGTGTGTGTGTGTACGCACTCATCTGGGAATGTACGTAAGTACTAACACTATTCTGGAAGGAAGCCTACCTACTTAGAGCATACTTCACCTTTTCTCATGCCCCACGTTTCCACATTTCTTTTATCCTAAATAACTGGGATGCAAGTGTTTATTTTTATCTTAAACGAAAGAGGCTGCATCTCCCTGGCAGAGTCCTTACTGAGCCCTGCCCGTTTGCCTGCTTGCCACTGATTGGCATGGCCACACCTTGGGTTCAGGGCTGAGCTCTTCTCTCTCCGTTGCAGTTGATTTTTCTCCTTTGTGGCCTAATATAACACAATACAGACAAGTCCTCACACTGCTTTCTGGGTGTATGTATTGACTTTTTTCAGGGACTCTTCAGGTCTGTCAAGCATTCTCATCCCTTCTCTGTACTTCCATAACCTCCTATATACACCACACTCAACACATCGCTCTTCCTTGGTTTTGCAGGTTTTGTATCCTTAGCACTTACCCACCACTGCCTACCCCAGAATGGGCTGTCAGTTACGTTTGTCAAATGAATGCTTTGTGGCTGTTTTTCCTTTTGAGATTTTGATCTTGTTTTGCTTTGGGCACAGGGGTGGGGAGCCTTTTCTCTGCCAAGGGCCATTTGGACATTTATAACATAATTCACAGGCCATACAAAATTATCAACTTAAAAATTAGCCTGGGGGGGGGTAATGGGTGATATCTGTAAAAGAAAAAAATTAGCCTCCTATATTTGGTCAAACATTTAATTAACACATCCCTAATGCCTTGGCAGGGCCACACGTTGCCCACCCCTGCCCTAAGTTCTTGCATGGCTCGCTCCTCATCATTCAGGTCTGCAGATAGGGATTCCCAGGCCTTAGTCTGAGTTGCCGCCCCAGACCCCATTTTATCACTCTCTGAAAATTATAGAGTTCATTTGTTAATTTATTTGTTTATTATAATTACTAGAGGCCTGATGCACGAAATTCGTGCAAGAGTTGGCCTTCCTTTCCCCAGCTGCCAGCACCGGCTTCCCTCTGGCACCTGGGACCAGGCTTCCCTCGCAGCCCCGGCTTTGTCTGGAAGGTCGTCCAGAAGGATGTCTGGTCTAATTAGCATATTACGCTTTTATTATTATAGATTGCCTGTTCCCCTTTGAAAAATAAAAGCATCAGGAGGGTGAGGGGTTTATTTTCTCCTTATTTAGCTTCTGTTGTTCTAGTTTTCATTATAATATTATTCTCATCCCCTTTATGATTTTTGCTTATCACTTGCTTAATTCCTCCTTTTCATACCCACTTCTCCCATTGAGGAGGGTTAAATCAGTTTTGGAATTCATAGGGCCCTGCCGTGCTAGTCATTATAAAAGAACCGTATTTTCATACAGAGGATTCACATCCCAAAGTTCCCTGGCTCATTCAACAGAAACCATTGAAATAACAAATATTTCTGCCAAAATTATACATGCCATAAAAATTGGCTCATTCACTTCTTAGAATTCTATGAAACATTGCCGCATAGCAGACAATGTTGTCTTGCCATGTGATGTGTGTGTGTGTGTGTGTGTGTGTGTGTGTGTGTGTGTGTGTGTACGCACTCATCTGGGAATGTACGTAAGTACTAACACTATTCTGGAAGGAAGCCTACCTACTTAGAGCATACTTCACCTTTTCTCATGCCCCACGTTTCCACATTTCTTTTATCCTAAATAACTGGGATGCAAGTGTTTATTTTTATCTTAAACGAAAGAGGCTGCATCTCCCTGGCAGAGTCCTTACTGAGCCCTGCCCGTTTGCCTGCTTGCCACTGATTGGCATGGCCACACCTTGGGTTCAGGGCTGAGCTCTTCTCTCTCCGTTGCAGTTGATTTTTCTCCTTTGTGGCCTAATATAACACAATACAGACAAGTCCTCACACTGCTTTCTGGGTGTATGTATTGACTTTTTTCAGGGACTCTTCAGGTCTGTCAAGCATTCTCATCCCTTCTCTGTACTTCCATAACCTCCTATATACACCACACTCAACACATCGCTCTTCCTTGGTTTTGCAGGTTTTGTATCCTTAGCACTTACCCACCACTGCCTACCCCAGAATGGGCTGTCAGTTACGTTTGTCAAATGAATGCTTTGTGGCTGTTTTTCCTTTTGAGATTTTGATCTTGTTTTGCTTTGGGCAGCCACATTTCTGCAGGTATAATTGGATGTAGAGGGGGCATGTGTCACCCTGACCTTCAGAGAGAAGACCCTCCCCACAAGACAGATGTCTCTGACCAGGCAGTGCAGCTTGCCCATGTAAACCTCTTGCATTGTTTGGAGATTCTATCCCATGCCAAGAGTCTAACCACCCACAAGCAGGCACATTGCTGTCCAAACAGATGGACAAAGGGGATAGGCAGGCCAAAGCCCATGGATGAACATGAAATGAATTGGTGCAGTGAAGCCAAGGGTATTGGAAATGAATGCTAGTCTTTGCCACACAGTATCCAGCATAAGGATGGACCTGTGTGGATGAGGTTTTGACACTGAGATGCAAACAAAAAAAAGTGTGAATGAGTGCAATGGAGTGGATGAATGGCTCCATGAGCATGGGCAGCTCTGAAATGTTCAAATCAGCTGAGCAGTGGAATTAATGTGAATTTCAGCTGGGACCCTTCTGAGAACCCACATCTGGTCCAATGCCCATCAGCAGTCATTTATTCATTCAGTCAACAAATATTTATTGAACACCTAGCATGTGCCAGACACTGGTAGGTGCTGGGTAGGTAAACATCCAGGGACAAGACTCACATAGTCTTTGCCCTATAAGAACTTATATTTCCACAATTAACTCCATAATTAGTAATTTAATCCCAGCTAAAAGTGCTATGAAGGAGAAGTACAGGGAACTAAGTTGATGTACAGCAGAGGCTCTTAGAGTGGAAGATCTGGAAAGACGGCTAGGAAAAAGTGATGTTTAGGCTGAAATCTGAAGAATGATATGGGAGCGGAGTGTGGTGGGGCAGAGAACATTCTTGACATAATAATATCCACTTAATAATGTGTCTTTGAAGTATTTGTGTACTGTTGGGGAACACATGAGACTTGGTTGGAAAGTTTGTAAGGAGGACATCCTGAGAAAAGGGAAGTGTGTGGAAGGCCGCCTGACGGGTTTATGGGAATTTCGACTTAGAGGAGTGCCGAAGGTGGTGCCCCTAATTATTCCATGACCTTTCCAAACAAGTTTGTGTAGGTGCAAACCCCGGGGTGTTTATGGAATCCTTATGCTTAATCTTTGTCCTTGCCTAAAGGACATTACAAACACATGTGTCCCCAAGATTACTTACCCTACTGATTGTATCTAAAAGATAAACTTTATCTCAAACTGCTGTTACAATAAAAGCCTAACAAGGCAGCCAATCAAGGCTGTCTGGTTCCTTTAGCCAGGCAGTCCTTTAGTCCTCTCTTTCACAGCAAATGCTGTGTTGGAGTAATCCATTCATCTGTCGCTCAGGGTCTACTGGTCAGCCCCAGCAAAGTGTACTTATCTTTATTATTGGGTTGTATACTCCTTAAGGGTAGGGGCTATGGAAAAAGCATGGATTTTAAAATCAGATAAATCACAGCTCAAAGTCTGGCTGTAATATGTACTAACTATAAATGTGTGACCAATGATAAAAATTTAAGAAATTTGTATAAATGAATATATATATATATTTACTACTCTAAATTATCATAAGGAATAAAAGAAATACTCTAAGTAAAGATACCAGCACAATACCTTGCATTTTGTATTAATGCTCAATTAATGTGTTTCTTTTATGGTCTCACAGTTATTTCTTCAGAACATAGTTGCTTACTTGTGCATTTATAATTCAGCACCCATCTACTTCCAAAAATATATTAGGCCTATTAAGTGGTAGCTAATAAATATTTGTGAATGAATGGAATGGACAAATGAATATAATTTGTCTTAACAAACTTTCTCATATGGGAATTGGTGAAGATTTCCTCCAGCAAAAAATGGACACTCAGTGTCTTATGATGAAGACTGAGGAGATTGTGGAAGACCCATCCAGGCACTGATGCTGGTCCTCTGGGACTAGGAACCCTCCTCATGCCTCAAGCTACCTGTAATGAAAAGCCCGTTGCCTGCCACCTGTTTCACAGATCTGTCCTGAGGATTAATGAGATAATGTCTGAAGAGCCTTGTGAAGCCTTTGGAAGGAAATTATAGGTAAAAGTCTCATTCCACTGAATTCAGCTTCTGAGAGAGAGTTCTGAATAACAAAGCTGTGATCAGCTTGTATTCGATGACTTTAAAACATGTTATTTTGTTGACATTTGATTATAGTCAATTTAGACACTGAACTAGCTGGTGGGACACGTTCTTTCTCAGGTCTTCACACTTTTTTTTTTTGAGGGAGAAAGCTTCTTTATTATAATTGCTGTGCATAATTAGAAAGGCAGGGAGGAACCAGAGGCCTTAATGAAGGAGCAGCATGTGGCAGGGAATGAGAACCTTCCGGCTCAGGCACGTGGGGTCTGGGCATCACCAGGAGAGCAGGGTGAGCCAAAGAGATGACTGAAAAGTGCAGGCACTGCTCGGAAAGAAGGCGGCCCGCCACAGGAGGAATCCCGCTGCATTCCTTCTATTGCCGAAGCCTCCCGTTCCTGCTCCTCTCCCAGATGAGCTGTAACCGGGCAGAGGAGCAGAGGCACAAACAGCTTTGGAGCCCAAAGACTGCATGCCAACGACAGCTAAGCTTTCCTTTGGTGTCTGTGAAAGGGGTGCTGCTGCCTGCCTACGTCTGTTGTGCAGGGAGATAAAGGAGGGGCGAGAAACAGTTCTTTAATTTATCGAGTTCTTTTCCCATAAGAGTGCAAACCAAAATAAATTTTAGACTGTCATAAAGGATAAAAGGCATTTATTTGAACAAAAGGGAGCTGCGGCCCAGGAGACACAGATTCAGGCAGCAACCTAAGTTTTGTTTCACTGAGGAAAGGGGAAGCTGCCTTTTATAGCAAAAGTTCCCACCCAGGTTCTCAATTAGGTCCATTTTATGTAAATGAGGTATCCAAATTGTGCAGTTCTGATTGGATGGGGCAGGTTGTCAGTCCTGTTGATAGAAAGAGGAAACCAGGGTTTCCCTGCAGTGGTTGACTCAGAGGCATAAACAAGCAGGGCCAAGAGTTCACTCTGAGATTCTTCCTGGAGTATCTGAGGATCCTGTCAGCAAATGGCCACCAGACTCTTATTCATAAAATCTGGGCCTTTGGTTGACCATGGGGAGTCCATCTCAGTAGACATATTCCTTCTCAGGGTTCATATAAAATGAATCTTTCTTCTTGGGGTCCACAGGAGGAAGGGAGAGGTGTCCTTCTGCCTCTGCCCCCAAGATGCCCACTAGGATTCCCGGTGCTTTGGGGGTGCGGTGGTGGGTCCCACTGGTCTGCTTTCTTTGGAGGCTTTGGGAGGAGGGGAGATTCTGCTCGGATGTTTCTGACTTGGGCTGTGTGAGGAATACGTTCAGTATTCCACTTTGGAGCACAATCCTGGGAAGTGATGAACTGCTCTCTCCTGGCAAACCCAAAGCCACCTCTCCTGGAGCCCCTTTCCCCCAGCTCTGCAGATGCCACTGGTGGGAAGCAAGAATGATGGCAGCTGTGGGCTGGTCCTGGAGCGTGTAGTGTGGGAGGCTGTCCGCTGGACTGTCAATACCGACAGTGGTTCGCAATCCTGGCTGACTGTTAGAATGTCCTCAAACTTTAAGGGTTATCACCTGGTTATTTTGTTAAAAGCACAATTTCCTGGGCTTCAACTTCAGAACAACAAACTTGCAAAACTTCAGGAAGCCCCATTTATATGCAACACGATGTGAATGATGCCTCCTGGTGTTGTTCGATGTGGCAGGCCTGCTTACCTCGGACTGACTGAAAGGCATTTTTACATTTTTAGCGAGCACATCAGGCACATTAGCATTGAAAACAAATGTCAACAGTCAAAAAAAAAAGTGTGACTGTTGTTTTCTTAATAAATTGGAGGGGTGGGAGATTGATGGTGGCGAAAGGAGCTGAGCTAAGTGAGCTCCTCACACTTTTACCCTCACACTGAGTAATTCAAAACCAAATTAAGAAAATAATAGCCAGCACTTATTGAGTAAATTTACTAATGTCTGGTAAGTACTATCCTTTTTCCTTCTTGATAGGCATTGTCCCATTTCATCCTTACAATAAACTTCACGAGATAAGTATTATTATCTCCATTTTGTAAATGAATGAAATGAACTTCAAAGAACATCATTCTGGTCTATAGTAAATATTCAAGAAATGTTAACTATTATTATGAGTGTATCTATGAAAATGCTTTTTAAAATATTAATCTATTATTTTAATACCCAAATAAGAACAGCAGCCTTGATGATAGTAATGGTTAGGGCATGAGGATAGGCATTCTTGAATGGGATTTTTGGCATAGTCTGAAGGTGATCCTATGGAAAGGAGAGTAAGGAGGTGAGGAGGAGTTGAATCAACAGTGGAGTTGCTTTATCCAGTCAACTTTTTCTTTTTCCCAAGAGTAGGGGAGGAAACTTCATTCTTGTATCCTAAGTCTCAAACTTAGTGGGTTTTGTAGTGTTTGTCTACGTAGGACAATAAGTTGTGGCTTAGTCTATTATTATACTTCTATCAAAAATATATATTCTAGTAAACTCTCAAGTGAACTTTTGGAAAATAATCTATTCATAAATTGTGAACTAGGACAGGGCATGTCCTATAAGAGTCCTTTCCAGTATGTAAATTTAATCAGAGGCTAAACACTGGCAACTACTGGGGGTGGGGGAGAGGCTATTTAGAGAATTAGAGTTTCATTTACAATTCCACAATGGCAGAGATCACCGACAACCTACCAAAATACATTCTCCTCTTCTCCTAGGTTTAGGGCTGGACTATATTTTTTTCTCCTTGTAGTTAGATGTGGTTATGTGATGTGGAATTTGAGGGGAAGTGATATGTATCACTTTCAAGTCTGGCCCATAAAACCTTCCAGTCATGTTCCTCTTTTCCTTTCCTCCTTCTGGCTGATACATGGTGATACTCAGGACAACCTTGGAGCTGTGTGTCGAAGATGGGAGAGCGGTTACCATCCTGGATCCTTCAATGGCTTTGTGGAGCAAGCCACTTCTGATCTGAATTCTCTTTCTGGGCTGTTATGTGAGATGGGATAAACTTCTTCTTAAAATTCCCTGAATGTGGGGGGCCCTATTTATTACTGCAACCTAGTTTCATCTAACAAATATATTTGTGGTGTGCATTAATCTTTGGTTAACCCTATGCTTTTGTTTGCGAAAACGATTCCATGAAGATCTTGTGGTTTTTTCTTAAAAGATCTCTAGTTTAGGAAATGGGGACCCTTACTGTGAACAAACAGCTTTGAAATTTTTTTTAAAAAAGGAATTTTATAAGCAAATAAGGATTGCTCTTCCTTTTGACAATTTCATGACAAGAAATATTCAACTTGAGGTAAATATCATTGTCTCAGGCTGATGTTTAATGTTAAAAAGAACTAAATTAATTGTAAATACATTTTCAATTTGCGATGTCATTTGTGATTATATCTTACCTTCCTATTAACAAAATAATTGAGTAACTACTAATTGCCATGCTAAGAGTTGAAGGAATATTAGAGAATATAGAGTTTATTCAAGATCATGTATTTAGATCAACACTTTGTGAGGATCTATATATGCCAGGTTCTGGAAATTCAAATATGAATAAGATATTCTCTTAAGAAGTCAAGGAGCACACGAGCTGGTAAATAATTGTTATGACTTTATAAATAGTTCACTTTTTTAGAAGGTGCTTTTTTTATTTTTTAACTAGCACTCTTAGCCAATCCACTAGATTTATAGCAGCTATAAAGATGCTGACAAGATTATTAATTCAGAAAAGCAAGAATTTTGGTCTTGGTCATTGCTCAATAATATTTGTTGAATACTGACTGATGGCAGGGAGTATAATGGGCCACTGAGTCCAGTGACCCATCTGGTACCTGAACATCCTTTAGAACATGCCTGCCCATTGATAGCTCCTGTTTGAACATCTTTGGAGAAGAAAACATGTTCACCTCCTGAAACATATCCAACCTTGAATAGACCTTATGTTACAAAGTTCTTCTTTGTAAAGAATGACAGACAAAATGATAATGGGTTATTTTTAAGGAAAAGATAATAGATTCTAATCATTTTCAGCCCTTGCATCATTATCACTAATAAGTGTTTCCTGAGTACTCCTCTAGGGCATTGTGCTCAGGGTTGTGGCAAAAGATTGAAAGATTCTTTCAAAGAAAATGTAGTCAGGTTAGGAAGACAAACTACAGGGTGTCCCCCAAAATGTATACACACTTTAACAGATGGTAGCTCAATTTTGAAGATGAATGTATCTTTAAAAACACCGCCTTTATAATTATTCTGAGTGTGTGTATACATTTTTGGGGGACACCCTACATACACCCCAGGCATGCTTCTGCCTTAGGATGTTTGCACTTGCTGCTTTCTCTGCCTGAAAGCCTCTTGTCGCGGATACAGCGGACACAGCCTGGTTCACTCCCTCATCTCTTCAGGTCTTTCTGAAATGCCACCTTCTCCATGAGGTCTTAGCTAACTACCCTATTTAAAATTGCACCAGCCAATTTCCCTTCTCTACTTTATTTTTCTCCTTAACACTTATTTGACATGCCATAAATATGAAAACAAATTTATTAGCTGTTTCCCTTCATTAGAATGTAAGCTTCATGAAGACAGGAATATTTGCCTGTTTTGATAACTGTTAGAAAATAGTCGTCACTCAGTATTTATTGACTATTGTAGAATGAACATGTACCTGGACATAAATCATAACAATCTAAGGATGTATTTGTTACTGTCGAATGAATAGTACAAATAATGTGTGCGCCATCAGCTAGGCGTGACTCCCCTTTCTCCTCAAGTAATAGCTCATTCCTGAGATGATTCTTAGGCTTTGAAAAAAGAGAAAGGCTGAGTTTTATTGTATAGTACTTTATTTTCATAACTATGATGATAAAATACTTTTGCTTTTATTAAAAATAGCCTCATATTATAAAAGGGTGCATATGCATTATAGATAACTTGGAAATAGGGAATGTTACAAAGAAGAAAATACATATGATCCATACATCAATATTTAGAGGCAACTACCTTTAACATTTTGATATCGTTCTTTCTAGTCTTTTTTTCTAGGCATATATTTATTTTTTTACAAAAAAGGAATTGTACCTTATGTGTTTTGTATCTTGCTTTTTAAGCATAACATTTCTAATAGTTACATCCTATTATATTACATGGAAGTCTCATAATTTATTATACATTTTTCTTATTTTTGGATGTTTGGGTTGTTTCTAACAGTTTACAGTATAAATGATGCTATAATGAAGGTCTTTATAAATAATTTTTTTGGATACCAAGTATTTCCTTAAGATAAATTTCTAAAATGGAAATTATTTGCCAAAAAATCTGAAGTTTTTTGTTTGTTTTTACTTTTTACTATGAAAAATTTTAAATGAACAGAAGAGTAGGAAGAATATTATAATGAACTTCCATTTTAATCATTTAGATTTTTTAGTAATTAATTTTTGTCATATTTTCTTCACCTATTTTTAAAATAGTTTTTTAAAAAAATCCCTAATAAACAAGGACTTTTAAGGGCTATTTAAAAATCATAACCATATTACAGTGTTCACACATAATAAAACATAATAATTCTTAATATCATGTTTGACTTTTCCTAATTGTCTCAAAGCATCTTTTTACAGTTGATTTGTTTGAAACAGGATTCAAATAAGGTCACTTTGACGTGGTTGTTGTCTCTTAAATCCCTTTTAACTTTTAATACTCCCCCTCACCCCCATGCCATTTCTTAAAGAAATGAAGAATCAGTCTCATAGAATTTTCACACTCTAGTTTTATCTGATTGCATTCTGGTGGAGTTATTTAATACATTCTTCTAACCTTTATATTTTCTGTAACTTTAGAGCAGTGGTTCTCGACTTTAGTGTGTATCAGAATCACCAGGAGGTTTTGTTGAAACAGAAATTGCTGCCACAGTAAATCTGGGAGAGCAGGAGAATGTGGGTTCTAACGTGTTTCCAGATGATGCTAATGGACAACAGACCACACTTTGAGAATCACTGCATTAGAGGGAAGATTAGATCCCTTTAAAAGAATGGTTAGATTCACAACTTTAAATACATATATTCAGAAATGTATAGCAGGGTGACTAGTTAATAATACTGCATTGTATGTTTGAAAGTTGCTAAGAGAGTAGATCCTAAAAGTTCTCATCACAAGAAAAAATATATAGTAACAATGTGTAGTGATGGATGTGAACTAGACTTGTCGTGGTGATCATAAATATTGAGTCATGTTGTACCCCTGAAACTAATAAAGGTTATGTCAATTATATTTCAACTAAAATATTGGTTTCAATTAAAGTATTGGTTTTGTTATTAGGATTGTTTCTTCTTTTATCTTTCAACTTTTTAAAAAAAATATATCTTTATTGACTCAGAGAGGAAGGGAGAGGGAGAGAGAGATAGAAAAATCAATGATGAGAGAGAATCATTGATTGGCTGCCTCCTGCATGTCTCCCACTGGGGATCGAGCCCGCAACCCAGGCATGTGCCCTTGACTGGAATCAAACCTAGGACCCTTCAATCCTCAGGCCAACACTCTTTCCACCGAGGAGCCAAACCAGCTAGCGCTCAACTTTTTATTGTGAAAAATTTCAGTCTTACAGAAAAGTTGAAAGGCTTTTGCTTTCCAAAAAGGCATGAATGTAGCAGTGTATGAGTTTGTTATTTTACCACATCCTGTCCTGAAGCGAGTATTATTATTTTTATTCTTTATTGATTGAAGTATTACATATTTCTCCTTTTCCCCCCATTTACCTCTCCCCAGCCACTCCCACCCGAAGCACATGCCCTCGCCCCCCTAGTGTCTGTGTTCACTGGTTATGCTTATATGCATGCATACAAGTCCTTTGGTTGATCTCTTACCCCCCCCTCCATCTCCCCAAGTGAGTATAATTGAAACAAATTTTTATTCATTTGCTGGATGGGAAAAAAGGATTTCTTACTGTTAATTTATTTTAAAATTATTGAGTTACTGGTGAGGTTTTAATTTAAAGTAGTTTATTAGTCATTTCTCAGCCTTAGTTCTATAAATTGTTCATCTTCTTTATCCATTTTTTAAATTAAGATTTTTAGTGTACCTTAAAATCAATATCTATGGGCTCATTTCATATTAAAGATAATTGTTCCTTCTCATATTTATAACATTTTTCCAACTTATTGATTTATTTTTCTCCAGATTATTATTTAAGACTTTTAAAATTTAGGTTTATTTTTTAAGTCTTTATTGTTGAAAGTATTGCATGAGTCCCCTTTTTATCCCCATTGACCTCTTCCATCCTGCCCCCACCGCCCACTCCAAGCCCTCCCCGCCCCATTGTCTGTGTCCGTATATACATACAAGCTCATTGATTGATCCCTTCTAAAAAAAATCCTTGAGTTTATTTGTCATCAAATTATTTTTTGTTTGTTTGTTTTTATTACTTTCTTCTATTACTTTGGAGAATCCTTTCCAATATGGGATAACTATTCACTTACATTTTCTTCTGGTTTTTATTTAGTTACTTGTTTGTTTGCTAATTATTATAGCTAACTGTGGTATCCAAATGAAATTTATTTGTGTCCTAGGAGGGTTATTTTGGGCAGCCAACTTGCCGAGTACAATAGAATTTTGGGGGGAGCTCCTCAATGCCTAGACCTACTGTTGGAGAGACAGTCCAATATGCATCAGATAATTTATCTGTGAACCATGGAAACATTTGAAAAGGTAACTCAGACAATACACTGAAGAGTAATTTGTCACAAGTAATTGCAGGCAGTCCAAAAGAGCTGGGAGAGTCTATGAATCATGACGTAGGAACTATGAAGGGCAGGCATTTGAGTCCAGCCAGCAGCTATTATTGAGCAAGCTGGTCCTCAAATGAGATACAAATTTTATGCCAAGAAGGGCAAGTCTACAGAGCAAATCATGCTGGTTTCTATCCTAGCTTCTGTAATATAAGACATTTTTTTCATCAATCTTTGCTCTCCCATTTTTCGCATTCTTTTCATTCTGTCTTGTATCCTTAACTCTTGATTGTACTAAATCATCTATGGTATCCATAGGTGTGAAAAGTTTGGCTTCTGCAATTTACAGGAGCTACTGGGGATGCAAAACAAGTGGCAACATGGCACAAATTGAAATAGAAATCTACCATTATTGGGGTTCAGTATGACTTAAAAAGGTGCATAGATGTTAAACATCTGTTATTTCTAACTGACAAATAAAAATGCAGCTTCAGTTAATAAAAGCGCTTTAACCATCATATGGCCTCTAAGAAAAATGTTACAGATAACCTCTTTCCCAAGATCTTTGCACTGAGGCATAGAGTGACGGCACTTTTGTGGATTCTTGGTACTGTGAAAATCACTTAGGTGCTAGCTACACCTCTATTATAAATACTCCCAAGCAAATACTGAATTGCAAAGGAGGGAAGTATTCATATAATTCATTAAGCAACTATGGTGATGAAATTCCTGAATATACTTTATTTAATTGTTACTAATGTCCGAAACATAGTTATTATTATTATTCCCATTTTACTGATAAGGAAATCGAGTTGCAGAGAAATTGAGTAACTCATCCAAAGTGATATGGCTGTTTAAATGGATAAACTGCAATTCAAACTGAGATCTGTATAAGCCCAAAGCGTGGGTTTTCTCTTCCACTCTATTCCTTGTGTGAACTTTTCTCTAAAGCAAAACATCAAAATTTAAAAGAAACATTGATGTTTCTTTTTTCTTTTTAAAAAAGAATATTTTTATTGATGTCAGAGAGGAAGGAAGAGGGTGAGAGAGATAGAAACATCAGTGATGAGAGGAAACAGCTGCCTCCTGCACGCCCCACCCTGGGGATCAAGCTACAACCCTGGCATGTGCCCTTGACTAGAATGGAACCCAAGACCCTTCAGTCTGCAGGCCAATGTGCCACCCACTGAGCCAAACCAGCTAGGGCTCATCATTGATGTTTCTATTTCCTTCTCCCTTCCTTCCTCTGAAATAACTAAAAATATATTAAAAAGTATAAAAGGGTAAAATTAATTTTAATAATATATCATTTATCCCAATAGATCTAAAATATTATTTAACACATAATGAATATGAAAATGATTAATGATATGTTTCACTTACAGCACATCTCATTTGGACTAACCACATTTCCAGTGCTCTGTAGCCACATGTGGCCGGTAGCTGCCATATTGAGTAATATATGAGAAGAATGTAGACATATCTCCTCAGTAAGACCTATTTATTCGAGAATTTCTTCTCCACTTGGAAACCAAGCCCAACCCTTACCTGTTCTTTGAGTTTGTCAAAAGCTATTGTTTTTCTTCATTACATGAAGGAATTTCCCATTCTTCCAAATACGACAGACTCGATTTGTTAGGATAAATTGGTCAGCACATTTGCTTTAGTATCTGAGGGATTTTGCATTGAGTAATTTATTAACGAACATGAAATTTGCTCAATAAATGTCAAGTAAACAAGAGAGTAAAAGATCTCAGCTTTTCAAACTGATAATTAATGATCTAAGGCATAGTGGTAAAGTGTTTATAAATTCAACCCAATGAGTAGTTTATTAGAATTATTGATTTGCTGTTGTGATACAGTAATTTCATTTAAGGAGCATCTGGCTATAAAATTTGTAGGAAGTTGGAATGGAGGGCAGTGTGGAGATAAAAAATGATATTCTTAGAGAGCTCTGAATGTAGGGTTGGATATGTCTAACGAATATGGCACATAACAGGTGTCTTAGTCAGCTCAGGCTACCATAAAAATATACCATCAACCTGGTGGCTTAAAAAATAGACATTTATTTTCAGTTCTGGTGCCTGGGAAGTCCAAGGTGGAAATGCTGGCCAACTTGTTTTTTGGTGAGAGCTCTCTTCTGGCTTGTAGACTGCTGTCTTCTCCTTGTAGTCTCACACGGCATAGACAGCAAGCCCTCTGGTGTCTCCTCTTAAAAGGACATGAATTCTATTGGTTTAGGGCCCTACCCTTATGACCCCATTTAACCTTAATTACTTCTGTAAAAGCTCCATCTCTAAATATAGTCGCCTTGGAGGTCAGGGTTTCAAAAAAAAAGTCTCAGAGATAGATTAAGAGTTTCCTTTATTTCCTCATGCTTACTGTGCAACTTTTTAAAATAATATAACAGAATCAAACAGCATCAGAGCCAAAAGGGACTTTTTGAGCTTTATCCAAAAAGACTTTGAAGTGATCTAATATCTACAGGTCCTCACTTATTTAATTAGTTACAGAAATACATTAAGCATCTAGGACTCCTGTCTCCCTTTATAGTGTTCTTTCTATTATTTCATTGTTCAATCATTCATTCATTTACACAACAAAAATTGAGCACTTACTATATACTGTGTTACTGGGGAAACAAGGAGCTAGACCTAGCCTTCAAGGAAAGTAGCCCAGCTCTTTTTCATCCCAATACTAGTCTCAGTAGAGAATATATTAGACCATACCTAGCATTAATATTAATAATAAAAGATATTAGCCCTTAAGCATCAAAAATATATCAGGCTATGCCAACCTCTTTATATACATTATCTATTTTAATCCTTATAATAAGTTTGTGAATATTTATGACTTGTTTTATAGATGAGGAAAAGTAACTTAACCAAGGTGATGGAAAAAGCTTGAAAGTGGCTACACCACCTGATTCAGATTTCAAAGCCCAGGTTTTTCCAGGTGTAATGGAGATATTTTCTTTGGGACTTATCAATACATCATATGAATATTATTAGCTTTTGAGACTGAGCCAGTATATTGGACACAGCGTCAACATTTTAAAGCTCACCTTAAAATTTTCTAGCTCTAGAGATGGGGAAAGGGGCCTGTTTGCACAACCTTGAGAAGAAGGTTTGCCTGTTTTGAATGATAGGAAACTTAGGTCCAGAGAGTCAAGTTTTTCTTAGGCCAGTCATCTTGGAGGTGTACAACCAGTATTAGAATCTGTATTTGCTGACTCTACTGCTCTGGGTACCCTGAGAGAAATTACTGAGATTGTGGCAAGCCTATGTTTTCCAGACATTTTCTGAAGGCGGTTGTCTGCAAGTCCTGTCTTTTAAAAGTGATATAAGCTTCTCTCCTAGACAGGCAAAGGACGGTGGTGGAGCCACAGGGGTCCCAAAGACCATCAGTTTGTGAATCAAAGAGGCCTACTGAATTGGATGCTTCATCAGAAGAGACAGGATGGGGATGACAAGTGGGTTGGAAGCAGAAAGACTACACCAGCTCAGTCAGCTCCAGTAGAAATATACTTGCCGAAGAGATTTCCTCAGACAGCAAGTCCCCTTTTATAGGCACTTTGTGGCCTTCACTCTGAGTGGGGAGGGAGTAGTGCAGGTTTCTGAGCCAGATTGGCCACCTGTCACCCCTTATCACCATTTTATTTGGTTAACACCTAGCCCCACAGGGGGCCTGTGGTGAAGTCCCTACTTGCCATGTCTTCTGTAAGGTTCGGCTTGAATCTCGACAACACCAGTTTTTCATGGTGTTTAATCTAGTTGGGGTCTAAGTCAGCCATCTTTCAGGTGGTTGATGATGCTGGTGTGCAGCACTAATGAGGGAGCTGTGTTTCCACTGATCTCGGTGACTCTGTTGTGGGTATTGGTGGAAGTTCCAGAGCCTGTATATGTGACATTTGCAGAGAGCTTTGTTCATTCAGTGAGTCTGCGGAGCACCTATTCTGTGTCAGATATTGCTTCAGAGGCTGGAGTGACACCAGGGAACAAAACAGATGATGATACCTGCCATTATGGAACTTACTTGGAGTTGGGATAGGGATGGGGAGATGATAATGAAAAAAAAAAACAACAATACGTAATTAGTATGTTAAAAGGTGATAAGTATATAAAAATAGAAAGGGAAGCAAGTAAGGGAGTTAGCCTGGGTTGCAATTTTAAATAGAGTGGTCATTAGATTTAAAATCATTTATTAGAAATAGCAATTAAGAAAGGTAGAATTAGAAAAAAATAGAGTACGGAAGAGGTATGGGAAAGGGTCAGATTACAACCTTAAATTGAGTGCTCATTAGAATTAGACATATTCATGTCAATATGACTTTCACAAAGCAACTTCATATCATTATTTTCATTGTATATGTTAGAAAGTAGAATCTCACAGATTCTGCTTTAGTTTCTGTTTCTCTTCTTGTCTCATCCCTTCTTCATTTCCCCTTTTTCTTTCTTCCCCCTTCCCTTTCTGTTTCTTCTCCCAATCTTCCATTTCCTTGAAACAGAAAAAATTAGAAGCCATGGTGCTTATCCTCAAGAAACTTACAATCCAGTCAAGGAATAAAGAAGGCCTCAATAAAACAATGTGAGAGCAATATGTCAATGGTAATATGAATAAGCCGTGTTCTTTAAAATGACTGATATATGCATGATCAAAACAAGTGGAATTACTTAGTGGGAGGAGGCAAGTTCATTTGGGTCTAGGTTGAAGGAACTAATGGTAGAAAGATGGGTAAACATCTTGAGGACTCTCATAGACAAGTACTTGGAGACAGAATTTATCAAGTTGTGTTCAAGGACTGGTGGAGAGATTAGCTCAGATGGAGTGGACAGATTTAGTTGGATAAATTATATTGGAGGAATAATGGAGTGGAGGAGTATAAATTAAGTGTAACTTAATGATGTAGAATGCTGGTCTGAGGGGGTTAGAATTTTTTACATACTTTATTGAAAAGCTGAGAAAATAGACCTTGGAACTCTGAATCTTAGTTAAACCACTGAACCATGATGAGTAAAAAGATGACCTCTTTAACCTAACTAAAAATCAGACAGCACTTACTGTTCCCAGACTTCTGATTTATTACATAAATTAGAATATAGAATATTATATAAATTTAAAATACATACTATTA
>NW_005369990.1:973800-974178 GCF_000412655.1 Myotis brandtii
TTAGTGTATAGGTATATTTTATAGTATATGTAAAGTATTTAAATGATATACTTTATATATAGTATATATAGGATATACTAAGGTAAAGTAGATATATTTAGAATATATATATGGAGAGAGAGAGAGAGAGAAAGAATATGGGTTTATATTTATACTAGAGGCCCGGTGCACAAAAATTTGTGCACTGGGGGGGTCCCTCAGCCCATCCTGTGCCCTCTCGAAGTCTGGGACCCCTCAGGAGATAATGACCTGCTGGCTTAGGCCTGCTCCCGGGTGGCAGAGGGCAGGCCCAATCCCTAGGTGCAGCCCCTGGTCAGGCTCAGAGCAGGGCCGATTGGGGAGTTGGGGCGCCACCCCCTGTCATGCACAGAGCAGGGC
>NW_005369990.1:975115-982391 GCF_000412655.1 Myotis brandtii
CTGGCGGGTGACTGAAGCTCCCAACCGCTCCTTTTTTTCTTTTTTTTTTTTATTCTGGGCCAGCTTTAGCTCTGAGGCCTCGGCTGCTGAAAGCAGGTTTCTGGCCTTTGTTTACCTTCTGTATTTGATACAATGTTGCGGTCCGGCTGGCTGAAGCCCGGCTGACTAACGCAGGTTTCTGGGGTTTTGTTTAGCTTCTATATTTGCAACATAGTTGCTTAGAGTTGCAGCTGAGAGGCCAGCAAGGCAGGCGGGGAACGTTGGAGTCCGCAGTCACTGGAGCAAGCAAGCCTCCCTGTTCACTTCAAGCTGCCTGGCTGCCGGCTGCCATCTTGGCTGGCAGTTAATTTGCATATCTCACTGATTAGCCAATGGGAATTCGTGCACATTGAAAGGAAATTAATTAGAAGAAATATTCTAATACCGCTATTTGACCTTTCTCTATAATAGAAGTGTCAACTAAATTCACGATCAACAATAACAGATGGAAACACACATGTGCGATTGGCGCCAGCGAGAGCTTTATATGTATCGTGCATGTGCGAATCAACTTAGTCTTTTATATATATAGAATAAACTTGCTTAATTAGACCTGCTTTCTGATTTAGCTTAACTTTTTCCAGCCCAGTGAAGCACCCCAACTTCTCTTTCAGGTAATTGTCAGCAACACAGTAGTAAATATCAACATGAAGCAGATTATTGTTATAGATCACGCAGGGAAAACAAAGGGTAAAATATTTAACTGCAGCAGTGTTTGACTATATTCAGCACAGTGAGAAAACCTGAAGTCATTTTCAAGGTCCACCATTTCTTACTTCTTTTCAGTTGGGTCAAGTTTCTAAGCTTTCTAAATCTCTGTTTTTCGGCTAAAAAAATAATAGGATTCCACTGAGTCTCCTGTCTACCTATTCTAGGACTTCTGTGAGGATCAAATGAGACGAGGCACAGGAAAATGCTTCACAGACATCTGGTTAAAGGGTAAAATATTTCCACCTGGCTATAAAGCAAGTCGTGTTCCTGGGCTGAAGAAATTCCAAGGAGGCTAGGTGCTAGGGAGAGGAAGCCAGGCATTGCTATGTGACGTCATTACCCAGTGCCCACAGCCACTGTTTCCAGACTGGGCTGGGCTGTGGGCCGCATTTTGCACCATGGGGTCTCGGCAGCGTCAGTTGGGATTTGGTGGGGTGTTGCTCTGGGGTGGTGGCGGGGCCTGTGTCTCACTTGGGGGAAGCTGAGTGTTTCTTTGTCAGTGCCAAGTCCGTGGTGCCATTTCTCTGCAAATGGCCAGTGTGCTCCATGGCAGCTCCTGCGTTGAGCGTCTGCCCCCTACTGGTCAGTGCACATCATAGTGACTGGTCAGACACCACTATGCATATTAGCCTTAGCATATTAGCCTTTTCTAAATATAGGTAGATGTAGTTTCTTTTTAGTGACATCCATTTTCACTCCCTCGCCCTCTTTTTTACAATCTCACTCTGTTGCCTGTTGACTTTCTCTCTTTGGTAGTGTTCTTAGTTTGATGTTTCTTTTATAGTCAACTGACTGTACTGACTATCTTTGAAATTAAGGAAAAAGTTCAAGATTGAGAGTATCTTTCAAAGAACAGAAACAGAATTTAGAATGGGGTGCCCTTAACCTCCACCTAAATGTCCCTTTCAGCAATGCAGTAATAGAGTTCTTTCTACTTCAATTCCTACTTATTATAGTCTTTATGTTTCTGCCCATTCATTTCCTGCAGCTTCCGAGTTGACTTTTCAATGGACCATCTGAACAGTTTACCATACACCCCATCACCGAGCACTTTTCATATGCAGCTTCCCAAGAGGGGAATTCCTTCTTCTTGCCTACATGATCCAGGTTTATTTCTCTCTAGATACGTCTTAAAATATCTTATTTGTGGGTGTTCTAAATTTTTATTTCTTTCTTATTTTCAGGACTGTTTCTGCTACGGGTGTATTATTCATTGCCACGGTGCTTGTGACAATGATAGAAAAGTAAAAATGCTCAGTGGATCCTTTGAGTTTACTTACGGTTTCATTCTGTGTTACTGCTGATTCCTAGTTTTTCTGGCTGATGATAAGATGGGACAGTGGTAATGCAGGAAAAAAGTAAAAGCCATGCAAAACCCACTTAACCAATTATTTCTGAAGAATATCCAAATAATATATGAAATGAACATATTAAAAGTTACATTAGAGAAGGATATGGAATGGTGTAGAAGGGTATTCACAATATAATGTTAGATGAAAAATGAGGTAACAAAACAGGACGTAATGTATCTGCACAGAAAAAAAGATATCACAATTTGCATAAAAGTTACTCTAGATGGTGGAATTCCCAGTGATTTCTTTCTTTTTCTTTTCTTTTGTCTGTATTTTCTACAATTAACATGCATTCTCTATATAACAAGGAGAAAAAATAAATGTTACTTCTCTATAAAAGGTAACTTTGGCTGATTACCACACAAATTTAATTTTCCAAACAAGAGTGCTCTAGTTGAAACGCCTACCTTAAAAGTAAACAAAAATAAACCATCTACCACTTAAACCTCTATCTTCCACCAAAGTTGCTGAAAAGCCTAGAATGAACTCATTTGAGTTTATTCATTTGTTCATATATCATTTGTTTAACAAGAACTTATTAAACACCTGCTCTGCATAAAGCACTGTGCTGTGCTGAACTACTGGCTTAGGTAAAGTATTATCATTGTCCTTGGGGCCTTAATGTGTGATGGTTGGGTATACATTTGACTATAATATGAGGCAAAATGAGAAAAGAACAAAAATGATATGGGGGGCAGTCTCCATTTCTGCACCTATTCACGTGCAGATCATGGGAGATATTATAATTCGGAATTTTCATTTAAAAAATACAGTCCTTATAGTTAATTATAACATTAGTTAACACTTATAAAGCATATACTGTGCTGTCAATAACCAGTTCTCAAAGTGTTCTTTGGGATCCCTGAGACTTTTTCAGGAGGTCTATAAGGTCCAAACAATATTCATAATAATACTAAGACATTATTTGCTTATTTTACTGTGTTGGCATTTGCACCAATGGTGCAAAAGCAATAGTGGGTAAAACTGTTGACGTCGTAACATGAATCAAAACAGTCACACCAAAATCTGCCACTAATGTATCGTTGTATTTATCATTGCCATGGGAAAATGGGAAAACAATGTTAGTTTCACTTAAGAATGCCTTGGTGAAGCAATAAAAATTATTTTGTTAAATCTAGACCCTTGAGTTCACACCTATTCAATAATGCACATAACAAAATTGGAAATAACTATAAAGCACTTCCAAAGCACACCAAAGCATGATGATTGTCTTGTGTGAGTGAGTGGCCACTTTTTCTCACGGAACACCATTTTTACTTAAAAGCACAACTGACAGGGGAACCACATTTATTAAAAAATGGCATTTGGCAGACATTTTCTAAAAAGTGAATGAAGTGAGCTTGTCACTTCAAGGAAAAACAACTGACAATATTTGTTGCCAATGATAAAATTTGAACTTTCATGTGAAAATTAGAATTTTGGAAGATTTGTGTCTGGCTCTGTGAACTTGTCAGCTTCCCCAAAGCTAAAGACTTTCCAGGGAGATTGGAGTACTATTAACGAATGTGATTTTTTTCACATTGTGTAATGAAATGTTTCCATTCAAAGTACAAGATAGACCAGTGTATTTTAATGCGAGAGTCTGAAAACTTTATTGATATCATTCCAGATGCTGCATCTCAACTAACCTAACTACTACTTGTCAGATTGGTAGAGTCAGAGAAAAATATCCACAGTTATATGAAAAGACTATTAAAATACTCATCGCTTGTCCAACTACATGTTTGTGTGAGACCAGATTTGTTTTGTAAATTTCCATCAAAACAACATACAGCAATAGGCGTTAAAGCCAGATGTTAAAGAGATTTATGTAAATGGAAAACAATGCCACTCTTCTCACTACTTTGGGGGGGGGGGGAATATAGTTTTTCTTCACCATAAAATGTATTATTTACATTAATATATCGTGCAACATATAGCACAGTTTATTATTGTTACTTTTAAATAAACTAATAAAATTCTCAGTTTAAACTTTGAACATCATAAATATTTATAGTTACAACCCACACACACAAAAGCTCTTCTAAGATATTTTAAAGACAATAAAGGGGCCCTGAAACCAAAAAGTTTGGGAATTGCTACTCTAGACATTACATGAAGCATTTAATGTTTAATCTTCACGACCACTCTTGGTACCACATAGACTCCATTATTTCTTTTTTTTAATATATATTTTATTGATTTTTTACAGAGAGGAAGGGAGAAAGGGAGAGAGTTAGAAACATCGATGAGAGAGAAACATCGCCCAGCTGCCTCCTGCACACCTGGAGATGTGCCCGCAACCCCGCAACCAGCCCTTGACTGGAATCGAACCTGGGACTCTTCAGTCCGTAGGCCAACCCCCTATCCACTGAGCCAAATCGGTTACGGCGACTCCATTATTTCTATTTTACAAGTGAGGAAATGAGTTTGAGAAAGCTTAATAACGTGTCCAAGATCACATAGCTAGTAAAAGAGTGTCATGAACAATTTGTTTTGAATGGGAGTGGGGAGGAAGGAGAAGAGGGTAAATGTCAGTGGCACTAATTGTAATAGTAATAATAGTAGTGACAGCAATAGGAGTAGCAGACGCCACAGTAGGAGTGGTATTAGTAATAGCAGCAGCGATAGCAGTAATAGCTGTTGAATACGTGCTATGTGCCAAGAGCTCTTCTAAGTGCTTCACATGCAAAGGCCAGAGGTCAGGCAGCTCCCCATTAGGAAGAAAGAAAGGTGGGTAATGCAGACAAGGTGAATAATCTAAAGAACTAAATTATTAATCATATTTTTAATGTTTTAGGTGTTTCTTAATTTTCTGGAAAAGGAAATAGAAGACTTTGGCTCTATTTGGGTTCAGAAATGATTAGAATCCGCTCTAAAATTCCATAATTTTTTAAAAGCCATGGCTGTTGAAATGTTGAGTTACAGCTTTGTAGCTCATGTGAATATGTATTTTTTAATAGTATTCATAAGAATATAGGATATAGTATAGCATAGCTAAATTATTCTGCAGACTGTGTGAAATATATATGCAATTATAAATTTGGGAGAAAGTTATTAACGTGGTTAAAGTGAATTTTACAGTATTTTTGTAGTTTGAGAACTTCAACTTTTTATTATGTGCTTTTAAAATCTAGCTCAAATGAATCATTCATTTCTCAGAATTACAGAAGTGCTTTCTCAGAACCACCTGTTCAGCAATGAAATATTCTGTATCGCAGGTATCTTTTCCTTCAATAACTATAACTATAAGCCCTTTGAAGGCAAAGAACAGCTTTAACTTATGTTTCATATTCCTCACAGCACCCAGGAGTGCAAGCACCCTGATTGTTGAGTGAGTTGCTAATGGCATAGTGCAAAAGTCCGCTTGGAATCAAGCCTCCATGTTCAATGCTATTCTAAGTATCCAGACAATTCTATTCCGTTTACATGATCAATGTCATGAGATTTACTCCTTTTGTATTTATTTACATGGTAACCTTGAACTATTTCTGCTGTCATATTTTGAAAGTTGTTTAAGAGACATGTATTCTTCCCTAATTAAAGCTACAGCAGAAATGACTAAAGAGTAAATATGTGCAGTGAGCCCACGTCTGAATAGCATACAGTTTTCTTGGTACATATACTGTTTTGCAGATTCAAGTCCTTAGTTCCATCAGTGAACATGACCGAGTGTGTCCTGTGGGCTAGGATAGATCAGGTGCAGAGAGAAGGCAAAGCAGTTAGTGAACCGGAGAGAGGGCAGATGGGGTGGGGCTTTACAAGTTGTTTGCTTTGCTGCATCTTTGTGGGCACTGAAAGGAGTGGTAAGAACTGGAAAGTAGGAAAGTGACTGAGAGGATTGGCATTGTGAGAAACAGGAAGACAATCCCACCTCCCCACTCCATCCTGGAGGCGTTCGGTGTGGACTCGGTGTTTTATGACAGCAGATGGAGGTAAGAGCACAGAGGGAACTGAGGAATTGCTATCCTTGGAAATCCTGCCTCGTGGCCTGATATCAGAGCATTTATCCAACTCACAGGGGCTCCAAAAGAGATTCAGTAAAAGGGGGCAATGATTTGTTATCTTCCCATTTGATAATCTGTAAAAATAAAGTCAGAGTGGATATTCTTATATTTTTGCTTGACATGGAGGCAGCTCCGACATGGAATAAACTTGATGAAAGAGAATACCTTTTAAACCAAATTTACTTTTATTATCTAAGTAGTAATAGGTAGCATTTATTGACCATCTACTATGCGCCATGCTTGATGTTAAGGGCTTTTAAATATTATTATTGTTACTCTTATAAATTCCGCGCACTGACCGGTTGCGCCACTGGAGCTCCTATTATTGTCACACTTATTCTCACTATTGAGAGGGTTAACTTGAATGCAGGCAGATAGGGCAGGGGTCCAGTGGGAAACAAAGGCAGGTGGAACATAGGCAGGAGTAGACATGACAGTTTGAGCAGCCTCACCATGGGACCAACCAAGCAGAAATAACAAAATGTTTCTGGACTCAAAGCGGGATGCATGGGAAAACAAGGGAGGGCCTGCAGTCACAAGGTGTAGGAACGCATAGAAACAGAGAAAGTTCAGCACAGGAACAGAGAAAGAACACACAGAAACAGGGAAAGTTCAGGTCCCTTGCTGGGCAAGAACAACTGAGGGAATCGATCAGGTGATGACACAGGTAGATATAGAGCAGGCTTATAGCAAATATACACCCCTGGACTACAAGGCTTGAGGGGGGCAGCCCGTTATTGGACCCCCCTCCCCGTAAGGGGAGTCTGAATCTGCTTGTAATACATTTTCCACACTTTCGCTTAAATCTTCTGGTGCACGGAGCTCATTCTTGGGCGTCACGAGACATGACCCCGGGAAAACACCTTGGCTCACCGTTCTGTTCTGGTTATCTCTATGATTATTAACAACAGCTGACATTTATTCAATACTTACCATGTGCCAGGCACTGTTCTAAGAATTTTGCATGAACAGTGGGGCCTTGACTTACGAGTTTAATTCGTTCCATGACGGAGCTCGTAACTCAAATTACTCGTATGTCAAATCAAAAGTGAACGAGTGAGACACGTGATGCTGGGCTGATGTTGTGGCGTTCACTGTGACGTTCGCTGCGCCAACTAGTGGTGGGGTATCTGAAGCTGGCTCGTAACCCGAATTTTAGCTCGCAAC
>NW_005369990.1:987869-1003738 GCF_000412655.1 Myotis brandtii
TTTGCTTTTCAATCATGTCTTTAAAAAAAAAACCTTTTTTGTTGAAAGTATTTCATATGTCCCCCCCCCCCCCCCCCCCCCCCATTGACCCTTTCCAGCCCTTCCCTGCTCCCATCTCCCCAGGCCTTCACCAAACTATTGTCTGTATTCTTGGGTTATGCATATATGCATTCAAGTTCTTTGGTTAATCTCTTTTCACCCACCCTTCCACCCCCACCTTCCCTCTGAGATTGATCAGTCTGTTCCATACTTTTATGTCTCTGGATCTATTTTGTTCATCAGTTTATTTTGTTCTTTAGATTCCTCATATGAATGAGATCTTGTGATACTTGTCTTTCTCTAACTGGCTTGTTTCACTTAGCATAATACTCTCCAGGTCCCTCCATGCTGTCTCAAAGGGTAAGAGATCCTTCTTTTTTACTGCTGCATATTATTTCATGGTGTAAATGTACCATAGTTTTATACCCACTCATCTACTGATGGGCACTTGGGCTATTTCCAGATCTTAGATATTGTAAATTGCATGAAAAAAATTACCAGGAGTTTCTTGTATCCTCTAGTAGTGTTTGAAGATATTACATTGCCAATTGTCATCCAAAGCCAATAGCAAGACCATTAAAATAACTGAAATTATTAGGCTATAATCCTTCCCATTAGCAAGAGGACATGCTTATTTATCTCCATATCCCCAGCATCTCAGAGTACCTGGGAAATAGCTGCTTAAATGTTATTAAACATCTCTAAAATTTAGTCTTGTATCTTTTCAAAATCGTTCTCCTACCTAAATATCCTCTGTCCTTTGTTTCATCAAGAAATCTTCCTTGGTTCTTGAAAAAAAAAAGAAAATCTCCCTCCATTGCTCCCCAAAGACCCAGAGCATGCAAGGAGCTTGTACACATGCATACATGTGCAGGCACATACACCACCCCCCATACATATGTGACACCATATTAATGACTTCACAATCTTCAGGGATATTGGCTGTTTTTAAGCATCTATGATACATCCTTGTCACTGAACACATGATTTCCCACTTTATCTCCTTCAGAACCCATGGATGAATACCATCTGGTCCTGGTGATTTATTGCACAGAGTCCCTCAAGTTGCGCCATCCCTTTCTCCTCAGAGACCCAAGAATCTCTGTCAAGGCCATTCTCTGCTTCACCATAAAATGTGTCCTTGGAATAGGAGTGTCCCTATTGTCTTCTCCAATAAATACTCATTCAAAGTATTCATTTAGCTGCTCCTCTCCTTCATCATTCCATTTAATATTCTTCTTTTCCTAATGAAAGCTCTTAACATAACATAGTCACCCTTCTAAAATGCCATGGACTCTTTATTACTATTATTATTTATCTTGATGTTTCTACATGTTTTGCCCATTCTTTCTTTGACCTCTGTTAGTTCCCAGCTGAAACAGTGAGTTCCTATTGGAGTGTTTATTCAATAATGCACATAACAAAATTGGAAATAACTATAAAGCACTTCCAAAGCACACCAAAGCATGATGATTGTCTTGTGTGAGTGAGTGGCCACTTTTTCTCACGGAACACCATTTTTACTTAAAAGCACAACTGACAGGGGAACCACATTTATTAAAAAATGGCATTTGGCAGACATTTTCTAAAAAGTGAATGAAGTGAGCTTGTCACTTCAAGGAAAAACAACTGACAATATTTGTTGCCAATGATAAAATTTGAACTTTCATGTGAAAATTAGAATTTTGGAAGATTTGTGTCTGGCTCTGTGAACTTGTCAGCTTCCCCAAAGCTAAAGACTTTCCAGGGAGATTGGAGTACTATTAACGAATGTGATTTTTTTCACATTGTGTAATGAAATGTTTCCATTCAAAGTACAAGATAGACCAGTGTATTTTAATGCGAGAGTCTGAAAACTTTATTGATATCATTCCAGATGCTGCATCTCAACTAACCTAACTACTACTTGTCAGATTGGTAGAGTCAGAGAAAAATATCCACAGTTATATGAAAAGACTATTAAAATACTCATCGCTTGTCCAACTACATGTTTGTGTGAGACCAGATTTGTTTTGTAAATTTCCATCAAAACAACATACAGCAATAGGCGTTAAAGCCAGATGTTAAAGAGATTTATGTAAATGGAAAACAATGCCACTCTTCTCACTACTTTGGGGGGGGGGGAATATAGTTTTTCTTCACCATAAAATGTATTATTTACATTAATATATCGTGCAACATATAGCACAGTTTATTATTGTTACTTTTAAATAAACTAATAAAATTCTCAGTTTAAACTTTGAACATCATAAATATTTATAGTTACAACCCACACACACAAAAGCTCTTCTAAGATATTTTAAAGACAATAAAGGGGCCCTGAAACCAAAAAGTTTGGGAATTGCTACTCTAGACATTACATGAAGCATTTAATGTTTAATCTTCACGACCACTCTTGGTACCACATAGACTCCATTATTTCTTTTTTTTAATATATATTTTATTGATTTTTTACAGAGAGGAAGGGAGAGAGATAGAGAGTTAGAAACATCGATGAGAGAGAAACATCGACCAGCTGCCTCCTGCCCACCTGGAGATGTGCCCGCAACCAAGGCACATGCCCTTGACTGGAATCGAACCTGGGACTCTTCAGTCCGTAGGCCAACCCCCTATCCACTGAGCCAAATCGGTTACGGCGACTCCATTATTTCTATTTTACAAGTGAGGAAATGAGTTTGAGAAAGCTTAATAACGTGTCCAAGATCACATAGCTAGTAAAAGAGTGTCATGAACAATTTGTTTTGAATGGGAGTGGGGAGGAAGGAGAAGAGGGTAAATGTCAGTGGCACTAATTGTAATAGTAATAATAGTAGTGACAGCAATAGGAGTAGCAGACGCCACAGTAGGAGTGGTATTAGTAATAGCAGCAGCGATAGCAGTAATAGCTGTTGAATACGTGCTATGTGCCAAGAGCTCTTCTAAGTGCTTCACATGCAAAGGCCAGAGGTCAGGCAGCTCCCCATTAGGAAGAAAGAAAGGTGGGTAATGCAGACAAGGTGAATAATCTAAAGAACTAAATTATTAATCATATTTTTAATGTTTTAGGTGTTTCTTAATTTTCTGGAAAAGGAAATAGAAGACTTTGGCTCTATTTGGGTTCAGAAATGATTAGAATCCGCTCTAAAATTCCATAATTTTTTAAAAGCCATGGCTGTTGAAATGTTGAGTTACAGCTTTGTAGCTCATGTGAATATGTATTTTTTAATAGTATTCATAAGAATATAGGATATAGTATAGCATAGCTAAATTATTCTGCAGACTGTGTGAAATATATATGCAATTATAAATTTGGGAGAAAGTTATTAACGTGGTTAAAGTGAATTTTACAGTATTTTTGTAGTTTGAGAACTTCAACTTTTTATTATGTGCTTTTAAAATCTAGCTCAAATGAATCATTCATTTCTCAGAATTACAGAAGTGCTTTCTCAGAACCACCTGTTCAGCAATGAAATATTCTGTATCGCAGGTATCTTTTCCTTCAATAACTATAACTATAAGCCCTTTGAAGGCAAAGAACAGCTTTAACTTATGTTTCATATTCCTCACAGCACCCAGGAGTGCAAGCACCCTGATTGTTGAGTGAGTTGCTAATGGCATAGTGCAAAAGTCCGCTTGGAATCAAGCCTCCATGTTCAATGCTATTCTAAGTATCCAGACAATTCTATTCCGTTTACATGATCAATGTCATGAGATTTACTCCTTTTGTATTTATTTACATGGTAACCTTGAACTATTTCTGCTGTCATATTTTGAAAGTTGTTTAAGAGACATGTATTCTTCCCTAATTAAAGCTACAGCAGAAATGACTAAAGAGTAAATATGTGCAGTGAGCCCACGTCTGAATAGCATACAGTTTTCTTGGTACATATACTGTTTTGCAGATTCAAGTCCTTAGTTCCATCAGTGAACATGACCGAGTGTGTCCTGTGGGCTAGGATAGATCAGGTGCAGAGAGAAGGCAAAGCAGTTAGTGAACCGGAGAGAGGGCAGATGGGGTGGGGCTTTACAAGTTGTTTGCTTTGCTGCATCTTTGTGGGCACTGAAAGGAGTGGTAAGAACTGGAAAGTAGGAAAGTGACTGAGAGGATTGGCATTGTGAGAAACAGGAAGACAATCCCACCTCCCCACTCCATCCTGGAGGCGTTCGGTGTGGACTCGGTGTTTTATGACAGCAGATGGAGGTAAGAGCACAGAGGGAACTGAGGAATTGCTATCCTTGGAAATCCTGCCTCGTGGCCTGATATCAGAGCATTTATCCAACTCACAGGGGCTCCAAAAGAGATTCAGTAAAAGGGGGCAATGATTTGTTATCTTCCCATTTGATAATCTGTAAAAATAAAGTCAGAGTGGATATTCTTATATTTTTGCTTGACATGGAGGCAGCTCCGACATGGAATAAACTTGATGAAAGAGAATACCTTTTAAACCAAATTTACTTTTATTATCTAAGTAGTAATAGGTAGCATTTATTGACCATCTACTATGCGCCATGCTTGATGTTAAGGGCTTTTAAATATTATTATTGTTACTCTTATAAATTCCGCGCACTGACCGGTTGCGCCACTGGAGCTCCTATTATTGTCACACTTATTCTCACTATTGAGAGGGTTAACTTGAATGCAGGCAGATAGGGCAGGGGTCCAGTGGGAAACAAAGGCAGGTGGAACATAGGCAGGAGTAGACATGACAGTTTGAGCAGCCTCACCATGGGACCAACCAAGCAGAAATAACAAAATGTTTCTGGACTCAAAGCGGGATGCATGGGAAAACAAGGGAGGGCCTGCAGTCACAAGGTGTAGGAACGCATAGAAACAGAGAAAGTTCAGCACAGGAACAGAGAAAGAACACACAGAAACAGGGAAAGTTCAGGTCCCTTGCTGGGCAAGAACAACTGAGGGAATCGATCAGGTGATGACACAGGTAGATATAGAGCAGGCTTATAGCAAATATACACCCCTGGACTACAAGGCTTGAGGGGGGCAGCCCGTTATTGGACCCCCCTCCCCGTAAGGGGAGTCTGAATCTGCTTGTAATACATTTTCCACACTTTCGCTTAAATCTTCTGGTGCACGGAGCTCATTCTTGGGCGTCACGAGACATGACCCCGGGAAAACACCTTGGCTCACCGTTCTGTTCTGGTTATCTCTATGATTATTAACAACAGCTGACATTTATTCAATACTTACCATGTGCCAGGCACTGTTCTAAGAATTTTGCATGAACAGTGGGGCCTTGACTTACGAGTTTAATTCGTTCCATGACGGAGCTCGTAACTCAAATTACTCGTATGTCAAATCAAAAGTGAACGAGTGAGACACGTGATGCTGGGCTGATGTTGTGGCGTTCACTGTGACGTTCGCTGCGCCAACTAGTGGTGGGGTATCTGAAGCTGGCTCGTAACCCGAATTTTAGCTCGCAACTCAAAGCAAAAAATCGGCTGAAACGGCTCATATCTCGAAAAACTCGTTAGTCGGGACACTCGTAAGTCAAGGCCCCACTGTATTAACTCATCTAATTCTAACTGCCCTATGAGGTAAGTGCTATTATCTTTCTAATTTTATAGATGTTGAAACTAAGGCACAGAAAGGTCAAGCAACTTGCTCAAGCCACTAAGGAGCAGAGCCGAGATGCCATAGAAGTACCAAGAGCCTGCTGAATGAATTAATGCGTGAAATATGCCAATTAAGTGGCTATTCTTACCAGATACCCCGCATTTTTGTCTGCCCCATCTTCCTCCTTGCTCCCTTATTGACTTACTATAAAACAATTACTTTAAAAATATTTTTATTGATTTCAGAGAGGAAGGGAGAGGGGGCAAGAGACTGAAACATCAATGATGAGAGAGAATTATTGATTGGCTGCCTCTTGCACGCCCCCTACTGGGGATTGAGCTGGGAACCTGGGCGTGTGCCCTGATGGAAATTGAACCCATGACCTCCTGGTTCAGAGGTCAAAGCTCAATCACTGAGCCACGCCAGCCTGGCTAAAAGAATGACTTTTTAACTTACACGAAAAACTTACACAACTGTTCACCTTGCTTTTTTTGTGTTTTCTCCCATCATCATTCTTAGGCTCTTTAGTAAAGTACTTATATGTTATGAAACATAATGGAAGAGAAAATTTCCTTTTCTAAATTGAATACTTCATTCATGTACTTACCTTAAACAGGTTAGTAGAAAAAACACACACACAAAACCCCACAACTCCCACAGCTTTAAAAAGTTTATAAAAAGTTCTAGAAGACAAGGGAAGGAAGAAAGGAACAAACATTGTTTTAAAACCCCTTCATTCCCAAGCAACATGCTAGATATTTAGGTGTGGTTACCCATCTATTCCTCCCAACAACCCTGGAAGGTATTGCCGATCATCCCTATTTTGTGGCTAAACTATCTGAGGTTAAGAGAATTCAGGCAGAAAGGGGTGGAGCCCAGGACGATCTCTGCCATCTACAATGCCACCACCTTCCTCACAGATACCAGGAACCACGTCTTTGGATTATTTGATCCCAGAAAGTTTCAAACTTGAGAGTTCAAATAAGAAAGTGATGATGCGAAATAGTTTACTAAGGCTGCATTTTACTGGCAAAAAATAAATTTAAAAAAATCACTCTTTTATTCCAAACAGCTTCCTGAACCACACAGCTGTTTCCTCCTGAGTCCTTGGTGGCCAAATTAAGCAGCATTTGCCTGAATGCTAATCCTTAGATTATGCATCTCTTAATCAATTTGGCTGTAATTAGGTTGAGCTTACACATTGTCATTGAAGAAATAATGATGATCTTCAAGAGGCAGAAAGGAAAGCATCAGCATCATTCGTTGCTACCCCGCATCCCTGTGACAACACGCATTGCCTGTGCTGGGTGGCACAGGAAGGGTGGCAAGGGGCATGGTTCTGATTGCATTCCTACAGGCGGGGGAGCAGTGGGCATATAGTAACATTGCCCTGGGCATGGGTCTTGGTTTAAAGATAGCTTCTGTTCTCACGTTTGCTTCTCTGGCTTGACTCCTATTTGAGACAAAGAATCACATTGATAGCATCCTCATCTTGCTAAGATAACATTGGTTCTTTGAAAGGTTAATACACACAATGATTTTCTTAGTTAAGTGTATTTCCGTTTATATAATGTTTATCTGAGAGTTTAAGGCATTTTGTAGGTATTGCCTCTGTCTTACATATGTGAGATAGGAGAAAGTAATTCTTGCAGCTCTGGCCAATAGTATGTGAGGCTAGTGATGAGGGACTGTATTTGTCATTCATCATTGTAGCTCTAGTACCTGGCACAGGGTGCTTAGTAAATACCTATTGTTGAGTCTCTTCTTCCCACCTCAACTGAGAGTAGGAAATCAGATCTTGGATTGGCCATAGTCAAGGCCAGTTTTCTGCAGACTTATTCCTACCCTTCTGCCCTTTCTTGGTACCACTGACAGTTTAAAAAGAAACAGAGTCAACAGAATTAGCCCTTAGCTCAGTACCTACTAATTCTGTGAGCGACTGAGTTCTCATTGACTGTATTCTCTGACATTTGTGACTTTCTTTTTAAGTTAACTGTCTAACTCTGTAACCACTGTCTGCAGTTTTTAGTCGGTATGTCCGATAATGCCCAGCCTTCCAGGACTGTCTATGCTTACTGCTCAGCTTTGCTTTATTATCACTTGTGCCCCAGTGTGTCAGGGAGTTGGAAACATTTTTTTCCTCAGTGATCTTATGGATGTGGATACTGAAGCCCAGAAAGACTGAGCAAGATGCAGGTTGATCTCCTGCTCACAGAATTGCTATGGGGTGTCCTCTTCCACCATCTCAGGATAATTCACTCAAATATCGGGCATTGTATGCCTCCTTTATCAGGTATTGTTCCAGGTGCAAAGGATATAGAAACGTATATTTAAAAAACCCCAACCCTATCTTCAAGGAACTCACAGTCAGGAGGAACATAAGCCTGCAACACAACTAATGGCAATATAGTGTAAGTGCCAATAAGAACTCTGTGAAGGGAGTGACCTATTCAGCCTGAAGGATACAGGAAAAGTTACACAGCGGAGGTGTCACTTGAGGAATAAGCAGGAGTTACTATCCCACTGAGGCAGCCCCTTGGTATAAGGGTGGACATCACTGTGGCATTCTGGCCCAGCCCCATCCGAGGCAGAGTGATTGATCTTTTTTTCCCCCCACATAAAAATTTAGTTTATTAATCCTCTCATGAAAAACCTGCACAATCACCACAGATAAAGTCACTGAAGAATCTTGACTCCTTCTGTTGTTCAATCTCCAGCTCACTTTTGGCCAGCACCAACATTGGCCTTTGCGGTCCCCCTGACTTTCTTCATTCTGTTCTTGCATTCCTTTCTCTGTTTTCTTGAGGTCTTCTTCTTCTCATATAGGCCATGTCTTGCAAATCTATTTTTGGGTTCATTTTTCTTTGCGTAATCCAAGGAATCATAAATCATGCCAAAGCCAGTGGTCTTGCCACCACCACAGTGGGTTCTGAATCCAAACACAAAGGTGACATCAGGTGTGGTCTTATACATTTTGGCTAGTTTTTCCCAAATTTCTGTCTTGGGTACTGTTGCCTTCCCAGGGTGAAGGACATCAATGACCATTTGCTTCCACTGAAGTAGCCTGTTGGTCATGAACTTCCTGGTCCGGATAGTTACCATGTCATTCATGATGAAGGTTGATGTTCAAGCAGCCAGGGAGGAAAAGAGTGAGTGATCTTTTTTATTTTGGTGTCTTGTAGGCCACTTTGATGAAGTGGTTTGGAACTATGAAATGAGAGCAGTATCTAATAGACACTTTTAAAAATATATGTTTTTATTGATTTTAGAGAGAGAGGAAGGGAGAGAGAAAGAAATATAGATGATTGGCTGCCTCCTGCACGCCCCCTATTGGGGATGAAGCTTGCAACTTGGGCATGTGACCTGACCAGGAATCGAACCAGTGACCTTTTGGTGCATGGGACGATGTTCTACCAACTGAGTCACACTGGCAAGGCTAATAGACATTTTTGTTTCCCAACCTATATTTAACGATCTCCCTATTGAACCAGATGCAGGCATGTGGCTTAAGCTTGGCTAATCAATGCCACTGGCCTCAGTGATAGCTGAAGAATAGAGCCAATGGATGGAAGAGAATTTTCCCTGAAACTTCTGGGAAAGAAACTCATTTTTTTCTGCTGTACTTTATTCACAAGGAGATGTAAGGTCTGGGCTGCCTACACTGTATTATAAGGGGCACTGGAAACCAACATGGAAGAGGTGATGCTAAGAGAGATGGAAAGTCTGTTCTGATGACATTATTTGGTTCCATATTAAACTGTGCCAGAAGCTAGAACAATTCTTGGCTTTTTCTACTGTGAGAGCTGATGAAGCATCTTTTTGCTTAGGCCAGTTTGGGTTGGGTTTTCTGTCTTTATTCACACATGGCTGACGGATCTGGAAATGTGTATTCTGAAGAGGAAAGCATCCAGGAGGAACACAACTACATTCCAAATATTTGAAGGATGTTGGGTAGAAGAATTATCTGAATGTTCTGTGTGTCCCCTAGATTCAGTAGGTAGATGTTTCAGGTGGTCAGATTTCAGATCAACAGAAGGAATAACTTTTTAATTATTAGGGCTCTTTCCCAATGAAAACAGCCAGAGGACTTGATTCAACATTGTACATAGGGAGAAACATGAGAGAGTGAGTGGGGAACATATACATGTCCCCATGTAAAAAGCATCTTGAAATGGTCCAAGACAATTTAATAGTGGTCTGATTTACCTTTATCAGTGTACTGAGATTTTAACACCAGAGCTTTCATTTAGCTTTAGAATTTCTCAATATCAAAAATATGTGGTTATTTACTTACTAGAGGCCCGGTGCACAGATTCGTGCATCGGTGGGGTCCCTCGGCCTGGCCTGTGATTATCGGGATGAAGCCTGCTCTCTGACATCCCCCCGAGGGGTTCCTGATTGCAAGAGGGCACAGGCCAGGTCAAGGGACCCCACTGGTGCACGACCGGGGCTGGGAAGGGACCATGGGAGGGCTCCAGGGCATGTCCAGCCTGTCTTTCCCAGTCCCGATCTGCTGGACCCAAGTAGCAAGCTAATCTACCAGTCAGAGTATCTTCCCCCCTGGTGGTCAGTGCATGTCATAGTGACTGGTCAAGGCTAATAGACATTTTTGTTTCCCAACCTATATTTAACGATCTCCCTATTGAACCAGATGCAGGCATGTGGCTTAAGCTTGGCTAATCAATGCCACTGGCCTCAGTGATAGCTGAAGAATGAGCCAATGAGATGGAAGAGAATTTTCCCTGAAACTTCCAAAGCTAATAGACATTTTTGTTACCCAGCCTATATTTAACAATCTCCCTGTTGAAGACCCCTCTTCTACTCTCTCAGTCCGTACATCTCCAGATGCAGGCATGTGGCTTAAGCTTGGCTAATCAATGCCACTGGTGATAGCTGAAGAATGAGCATGTGGCCCAATCAGAGCCAATGAGATGGAAGAGAATTTTCCCTGAAACTTCTGGGAAAGAAACTCATTTTTTTCTGCTGTACTTTATTCACAAGGAGATGTAAGGTCTGGGCTGCCTACACTGTATTATAAGGGGCACTGGAAACCAACATGGAAGAGGCGATGCTAAGAGAGATGGAAAGTCTGTCCTGATGACATTATTTGGTTCCATTTTAAACTGTGCCAGAAGCTAGAACAATTCTTGGCTTTTTCTACTGTGAGAGCTGATGAAGCATCTTTTTGCTTAGGCCAGTTTGGGTTGGGTTTTCTGTCTTTATTCACACATGGCTGACCCTGTTGGTCATGAACTTCCTGGTCCGGATAGTTACCATGTCATTCATGATGAAGGTTGATGTTCAAGCAGCGAGGGAGGAAAAGAGTGAGTGATCTTTTTTATTTTGGTGTCTTGTAGGCCACTTTGATGAAGTGGTTTGGAACTATGAAATGAGAGCAGTATCTAATAGACACTTTTAAAAATATATGTTTTTATTGATTTTAGAGAGAGAGGAAGGGAGAGAGAAAGAAATATAGATGATTGGCTGCCTCCTGCACGCCCCCTATTGGGGATGAAGCTTGCAACTTGGGCATGTGACCTGACCAGGAATCGAACCAGTGACCTTTTGGTGCATGGGACGATGTTCTACCAACTGAGTCACACTGGCCAAAGCTAATAGACATTTTTGTTACCCAGCCTATATTTAACAATCTCCCTGTTGAAGACCCCTCTTCTACTCTCTCAGTCCGTACATCTCCAGATGCAGGCATGTGGCTTAAGCTTGGCTAATCAATGATGCCACTGATAGCTGAAGAATGAGCATGTGGCCCAATCAGAGCCAATGAGATGGAAGAGAATTTTCCCTGAAACTTCTGGGAAAGAAACTCATTTTTTTCTGCTGTACTTTATTCACAAGGAGATGTAAGGTCTGGGCTGCCTACACTGTATTATAAGGGGCACTGGAAACCAACATGGAAGAGGCGATGCTAAGAGAGATGGAAAGTCTGTCCTGATGACATTATTTGGTTCCATTTTAAACTGTGCCAGAAGCTAGAACAATTCTTGGCTTTTTCTACTGTGAGAGCTGATGAAGCATCTTTTTGCTTAGGCCAGTTTGGGTTGGGTTTTCTGTCTTTATTCACACATGGCTGACGGATCTGGAAATGTTTATTCTGAAGAGGAAAGCATCCAGGAGGAACACAACTGCATTCCAAATATTTGAAGGATGTTGGGTAGAAGAATTACCTGAATGTTCTGTGTGTCCCCTAGATTCAGTAGGTAGATGTTTCAGGTGGTCAGATTTCAGATCAACAGAAGGAATAACTTTTTAATTATTAGGGCTCTTTCCCAATGAAAACAGCCAGAGGACTTGATTCAACATTGTACATAGGGAGAAACATGAGAGAGTGAGTGGGGAACATATACATGTCCCCATGTAAAAAGCATCTTGAAATGGTCCAAGACAATTTAATAGTGGTCTGATTTACCTTTATCAGTGTACTGAGATTTTAACACCAGAGCTTTCATTTAGCTTTAGAATTTCTCAATATCAAAAATATGTGGTTATTTACTTACTAGAGGCCCGGTGCACAGATTCGTGCATCGGTGGGGTCCCTCGGCCTGGCCTGTGATGATCGGGATGAAGCCTGCTCTCTGACATCCCCCCGAAGGGTTCCTGATTGCGAGAGGGCACAGGCCAAGCCAAGGGACCCCACTGGTGCACGACCGGGGCTGGGAAGGGACCATGGGAGGGCTCCAGGGCATGTCCAGCCCGTCTTTCCAAGTCCCGATCTGCTGGACCCAAGTAGAAAGCTAATCTACCAGTCAGAGTGTCTTCCCCCTGGTGGTCAGTGCATGTCATAGCGACTGGTAGAATGGTCGAATGAAAAGTCAGACACTTAGCATATTAGGCTTTTATTATATAGGATTCACTCTTATTTCTTTAAAGAAACTATAGTCTCTGACCCACTTGGGGAAACAATTTGTGGATATGTGATAATCATGCTTTTTATGAAACAGAAGAGAATCACATGTAACAAGGGCAGAAGTTTTATGAAGCTTTTTATTTTCTTTTATAAATAAAACATATATACAGTCAGTATAGAGTAATGGCTAAAAGTATGACTTTGGAATTGGACTACAGAGATTAAAATTCTAGCCCTACTGGTGTGGCTAAGTGGTTGAGCATCGATCTAGGAATCAGGAGGTCATAGTTCGATTCCTGGTCAGGGCACATGCCTGGGTTGTGGGCTTGACCCCCAGTGTGGGGAGTGCAAGAGGCAACCAATCAATTATTCTCTCTCATTATTAATGTTGCTACCTCTCTCTCCCTCTCCATTTCTCTCTGAAATCAATAAAAAAGTATATTTTTAAAGAGATTAAAATTCTAGATCTACCACTGAACTGTGATGAGAATTAAATTAGATGATTTAAGTAAAGAAGTGAGCAAGATCTTGACACATAGTAAGCACTTAATAAATGTTTGCTTCTTGGTTATTATTATTACTAAATGGTTCTTAGGATATAGAAATTGGATCCTATGAGATGGAGGTGAAACTCTATCCTGCTTTCCAGGCCCCCACCTTTTACCAAACAACCTGAAACTACATAATTTTTAAAAAAATATTATCTTTATTGTTGAAAGTAATACAGATGTACCCTCTATTTCCCCATTGAACCCTTCTAGACTGCCCCTTCCACCACCCCAGGTCCTCACCACACTATTGTCTGTGTCCATGGGTTATGCATATACACATATAAGTTCTTTGGTTAATCTCTTACCATCCACTCCTGCCTTCCCTCTGAATATTTAAGTTCATGGGTCATATATAATGGTTCTAAAAACAACAGAAAGAGATAGAAATAGACAGAAGAGAGAGAATTGAAATTATACTAATTTATTCTATATGAGATCTTGTGATACTTGTCTTTCTCTAACTGGCTTGTTTCACTTAGCATAATACTCTCCAGGTCCCTCCATGCTGTCTCAAAGGGTAAGAGATCCTTCTTTTTTACTGCTGCATATTATTTCATGGTGTAAATGTACCATAGTTTTATACCCACTCATCTACTGATGGGCACTTGGGCTATTTCCAGATCTTAGATATTGTAAATTGCATGAAAAAAATTACCAGGAGTTTCTTGTATCCTCTAGTAGTGTTTGAAGATATTACATTGCCAATTGTCATCCAAAGCCAATAGCAAGACCATTAAAATAACTGAAATTATTAGGCTATAATCCTTCCCATTAGCAAGAGGGCATGCTTATTTATCTCCATATCCCCAGCATCTCAGAGTACCTGGAAAATAACTGCTTAAATGTTATTAAATATCTCTAAAATTTAGTCTTGTATCTTTTCAAAATCGTTCTCCTACCTAAATATCCTCTGTCCTTTGTTTCATCAAGAAATCTTCCTTGGTTCTTGAAAAAAAAAAGAAAATCTCCCTCCATTGCTCCCCAAAGACCCAGAGCATGCAAGGAGCTTGTACACATGCATACATGTGCAGGCACATACACCACCCCCCATACATATGTGACACCATATTAATGACTTCACAATCTTCAGGGATATTGGCTGTTTTTAAGCATCTATGATACATCCTTGTCACTGAACTCATGATTTCCCACTTTATCTCCTTCAGAACCCATGGATGAATACCATCTGGTCCTGGTGATTTATTGCACAGAGTCCCTCAAGTTGCGCCATCCCTTTCTCCTCAGAGACCCAAGAATCTCTGTCAAGGCCATTCTCTGCTTCACCATAAAATGTGTCCTTGGAATAGGAGTGTCCCTATTGTCTTCTCCAATAAATACTCATTCAAAGTATTCATTTAGCTGCTCCTCTCCTTCATCATTCCATTTAATATTCTTCTTTTCCTAATGAAAGCTCTTAACATAACATAGTCACCCTTCTAAAATGCCATGGACTCTTTATTACTATTATTATTTATCTTGATGTTTCTACATGTTTTGCCCATTCTTTCTTTGACCTCTGTTAGTTCCCAGCTGAAACAGTGAGTTCCTATTGGAGTGTTGGCCTACAAAGAATGTTCCTTTTTTAATAGAGTGCCTTTTCAATAGTTATTTTCTTTCTACTATAAAATGAGAGTATGGTATGCCTGGAAAATTTGGAAAATTTAGAGAAGTAGAAAAGTGTACATCTTTATAAACAATCAAGCACTGATAACCTTTCACCTAGAGATAAGACACGTGTGCAGCAATTAGTGAATGGTTCTGAAGTAATAGCAGCAGGGCTGTGTGATTTCATAGAACAGACTAAGTGGCTATACTAAGGAAAGTTTTAAGTAGTGTTGGAAGGGCAGAGACAGGGAAAGAAAGCTTTTTGGATGAGAGCTTTCAAATTGGTTCTTAAAGGGATATTAGCTGCAAAAAGCTTTATTGTTTCATTTGGTCCAATGGATGGGAGAGAGCTTCAGGGTGGTTAAAGAATGGCTAGTAGTTTTGGGGAGAGGCTCAGGTAAAAGCCAGACATCAGTGGTATGCAGAGTGGCCTCTGAAAGGCCTCTGGGCTCCAAAGGCTCCTGGTCATGCTTGAGGGTGAGCCTTTTGAAGAGATACTCACCCAGCCCAGCCATGAGGGGGTTCTTTTCCTAATGAAAGCTCTTAACATAACATAGTCACCCTTCTAAAATGCCATGGACTCTTTATTACTATTATTATTTATCTTGATGTTTCTACATGTTTTGCCCATTCTTTCTTTGACCTCTGTTAGTTCCCAGCTGAAACAGTGAGTTCCTATTGGAGTGTTTGGCCTACAAAGAATGTTCCTTTTTTAATAGAGTGCCTTTTCAATAGTTATTTTCTTTCTACTATAAAATGAGAGTATGGTATGCCTGGAAAATTTGGAAAATTTAGAGAAGTAGAAAAGTGTACATCTTTATAAACAATCAAGCACTGATAACCTTTCACCTAGAGATAAGACACGTGTGCAGCAATTAGTGAATGGTTCTGAAGTAATAGCAGCAGGGCTGTGTGATTTCATAGAACAGACTAAGTGGCTATACTAAGGAAAGTTTTAAGTAGTGTTGGAAGGGCAGAGACAGGGAAAGAAAGCTTTTTGGATGAGAGCTTTCAAATTGGTTCTTAAAGGGATATTAGCTGCAAAAAGCTTTATTGTTTCATTTGGTCCAATGGATGGGAGAGAGCTTCAGGGTGGTTAAAGAATGGCTAGTAGTTTTGGGGAGAGGCTCAGGTAAAAGCCAGACATCAGTGGTATGCAGAGTGGCCTCTGAAAGGCCTCTGGGCTCCAAAGGCTCCTGGTCATGCTTGAGGGTGAGCCTTTTGAAGAGATACTCACCCAGCCCAGCCATGAGGGGGT
>NW_005369990.1:1004154-1017687 GCF_000412655.1 Myotis brandtii
GTGACTGGATAAGACGCAGGAGGGTGGTCTGAGGCTGGAAGAAGGGGCGTCCCTGGGTCTGTTTTGTCCAAACACTGTTGACGCAAGAGACAGATCCAGGACTGCCAAGGGCACGGCGGCCATAAATGTCTACTTTTAATGACCTTCTTTGACTAGACCCTCACCTGGCTTTTTACCTTGTTTCCTGCTTCTCCCATTAATGTACAGTTGGCACCAAACTGGACCTACCTGCTTTTCCCTACACATTGCCCTACGTTTCCCATCTTCGTGCCATTGCTTGTGCTGCTTCCTCTGCCCAGCATTTCCTTCCTCTCTTCTTCCCATTTCAAAGCTTTCTCTATTCCAGCTCCATGGAGTCTCCCTTGATTGACTTAATCAGAAGTTACCTCTCCCTTCTTCAACAGTTGTGGCACTTTAGAACAGGTACCAATAAATATAGTAGTATCAGTATTTATGCACAACTTCTAGTTTAGTAGGTTCTAGAGTCGGTCTTCTTGGGTTTATATCCCAGATCTACCTACTAACTAGCTAAATAACCATGCGCTAGTGAGCCTATCTAAGCCTTCGTGTTTACCCAGCTCCATGGAGTCTCCCTTGATTGACTTAATCAAAAGTTACCTCTCCCTTCTTTAACATTTGTGGCACTTTATCTTTCTCTCTCTTAGAACAGGTACCAATAAATATAGTAGTATCAGTACTTATGCACAACTTCTAGTTTAGTAGGTTCTAGAGTCGGTCTTCTTGGGTTTATATCCCAGATCTACCTACTAACTAGCTAAATAACCATGCGCTAGTGAGCCTATCTAAGCCTTCGTGTTTAAATATGTAAAATGAGAATAATAACACCTACCTTTTCGAGGTAGGGAATGGTTGCATTAAATGAGATTATGTAAGTAGATCATTTAGCACAGTGCCAGATGCATAGTTAGTGGTTCTGTGCTTAACATAATACTGTTATCATCATTCATCTTCATAATTTAAACTGTAATTTTCTTGAGGGCAAAAACTTTATTTTTATAGGATCCCCAATGCCTGGCCCATAATTGGCGCTCAATAAATGTTTGTTGAATGCAGGCACAAATAATATAAGTAAATATGACAAATTACTGACTTTTTTATTTTGCTATAAAGTGATGCAAGTTTACTACATTTTGGGGCTTTTTAGTAACCACTGTCCCTATGTTTTTGTCCAACAAGCAGGAACATTTTGAAATAGTGTGTAGTAGAATGGGCCCACTATGTTGCCATCAGTCTGGAATTTGGAAAATTACAAGCAGAATTAAAGAACAGTATTAGAATTATTTATTCTTTCTATGCCCCTTTATTGCATTCATTTTGGGAGAAATTATCTATTCTTGTTTAACAAGAAGATTACATTACATATTCATGTAGAAAGAATTTTACCAATTTGTGGAAACTTTTCAGATCTTGCCACATGTTAGATGTCAGGCAATGTCTCATTTGGAGAGAGAAAAAACAACTAGTTACTGTGATTTACAGTGAGGCAAGTTATTCTGAATTTCCTTGGTAGGAAGAAAAGGAAAACTACATTATAAAATATCATAGAGCTTCGTCTTCTAAACAGCTTCTTATCTGGAAAAGATATGTAGTCATTTTTCTGACTTAATAAGGAGATAAAGCAAGTTTCACTTATCTTAATGTTGCCCGTAATAAATATACCAGAGGAGATTCTGCTATGATATGTGACTGCTCTTTCATTAACAGATTAGGTAATTGCCCTCTTGGAATGGCCCAACTTTATTATTTAGCACCTGACTTTATCCTAAAATAATCTAGAACTTTTTTGAAAGTCAGTGTGCAGAGCTATGGTTAGAGGAAAGACATTATGTATCCCAGGCACTGATGAGAGGCTGTGGTTTTGCACATGGTTTTTGAGAGAGAGGCTGAACTTCAGAGGCAGCTGAAAAATTTGAGCCTATTTAACTGGTCAGGGTCTGAAATTCCACCACTTAGAATTCTCTTCATTCCACTTAGTTAGCGGGAGGACTTAAGAGAGTGGGAGCTTCAGCCCTGTCTGGAGCATCATCTTGTGCACCAAAAGGTTGCCGATTTCATTGCCAGTCCCATTCCCATGCCCAGGTGGCAGGCCCAATCCCTGGTCGGGGTGTGTGTGTCAGGAGGCAGCTGATTGATGTTTCTCTCTCACATCAGTGTTTCTCTCTCTCTCCCTTTCCTTCTCTTCAAAAATCAATAAAAACATATATATATTTTAAAGAGAGAGTGGGAGCCTGGTGTAGAGCAGAGGTTGGCAAACTATGGCCTATAAGCCAAATCCAGTCCATTGTCAACTTTTTATAGCCCATAGGTAAGACTGGCCTTTACATTTTTAAATGGTTGGGAAAAATCAAAAGAAGAATAATACTTCATGATGTGAAAAAGTTATATAAAATTCAAATTTTAGTATCCATTCATAAAGTTTTCTTGGAACAGCCACATTCATGAGTTTATGTATCGTCTATGGTTACTTTTGTGCTATGATGGTTGATAGTTGCAATAGAGGCCGTATAGCCCGTAAAGTCTAAATATTTAGCCCTTTACAGAAAAATTTTGCTGAACCCTGCTATAGAGGAAAAAGCATTAAAAGCCATGGAGTCAGTCTTGGGGTTGAATGGCATCTCTTCTAGTTACTAGCTCTCAGTCAAGATGACATTCATTCATTCAATAAATATGTTTGAGTTCTTACTGTTCCCTAGAATCAGTGCTTGGCATTAGAGATGTAGTAGTTTTGCATCTGAGGATTACCAATACCTAGTTTGCTGACTTATTGAGAGGATTAAGTAAATTTAAGTATTTAAAGTGCCTAGCACTTAGTAGTTGCCCCCAAAATGACTTTTGGAAATCTACTAATAACCATTCTACCCTAGTATTTTGGAAGGGATTTAGGAGTGGGGTAAAGAGGGACAGATTGATGAACTGATGCTAACTAGGAGCTAAACAGGTGACTCAAACAGGTAGTTGAGGATCTAGAGGGGAAGAGAGGCACTGGAAAGGCAGGGGAAGGGAAGCAGAAGCAAATGACTTCAGATTTGCTGCAGGCCCGTTTTGTTCAGAGGTAAACTTTTGTGGCACCCAGGCTTGAATGGCACATGGTCCCTTCACAGCCACTGGTTAAAATGTTACTGTAAGTAATGGAGCCAGAATTTTGAATCCTAGACATTCTGATTCTGATGCCATTCGTTATTATACCAGTGCCTCTCAAATTGGGGTCTAGGGTTCCCTGGATGTACTATGAGGGGTCATAGAGTTCTCTATAAGAGCCTCTAAATTTAGAGTTTTATAATAATCTTAGAAAAGAAGAGAGAAAAGGTAATCGATATATATAAAAGCCCAAGCAACCAAACGACTGAACATCCCGTTAGCTGGTCGCTATGATGCGCACTGACCACCAGGGCCACCACTTAGAATTCTCTTCATTCCACTTAGTTAGCGGGAGGACTTAAGAGAGTGGGAGCTTCAGCCCTGTCTGGAGCATCATCTTGTGCACCAAAAGGTTGCCGATTTCATTGCCAGTCCCATTCCCATGCCCAGGTGGCAGGCCCAATCCCTGGTCGGGGTGTGTGTGTCAGGAGGAGTCGGCCCCGATCAGCCCCCATCACCGGCCACGCCACGGGACTCCATCCATGCACAAATTTGTGCATCGGACCTCTAGTATAAGCATATTCTGGATACTCTAATGACTACCTGATACCCTGGTATTGCCCTGAGGTGATTTATCTATGTTTGCCTTTATGTTTAGATTGGTTCATTTTGGAGGGCTACAGAGGAAAGAGCAGCAGACTTAATAGGAAAATGATGTGTTGACACCATAGGAGGGTTAAATTCTATTACTGCTCACTCTAAGGACAAAGGTTTCTAAGTGAGAACAGAGATGGGAGAACTGAATTACACAGCATACGGGGGAATGGCATGCCACAAAGCATGGGCATGTTTAGAATGGCAAGCTAGTTTTAGCACAACCATAGCCACTGTATTAACTTGAATTTCATTAGTTTTGTGGATGTGCTTGTATTTAATTTATACATTTGCTTTGGATTCCTAAACTGTACATAAGCTATGTACATAAGGAAATTTTAAAATCTAGTTGTTTAAAACCACATTTTGCCTTATTTAAGTGACATTATGATAAAGATGATTTCAGCGATGTTCCAAATAATTCTTTATTATTATGGGCTCTTGCCTTATTTCATAATTTAAGGCTTTATTGAATAGGGGTACTCTCTAAATTCTTCCCAAAGTGTTCAAAAGAATGGCTTAGCCCTGCTGGTGTGGCTCAGTGGATTGAGCGTCATCCCATGGACCAGGAGGTCCTGGTTCTATTCCTGGTAAGGGCACATGCCCGGGTTGCAGGCTTGATCCCCAGTAGAGAGCATGCAGAAAGCAGCCGATCAATGTGTCTCTCTCATGTATCTCTCTCTCCTTCTTCCTTCCTCTCTATCTAAAAATTAATAAAAAACATATTAAAAAAAAGAATGGCCTAGAACTGGAAACAAGGCAGGAGAATTGTTTTTTAGTGTGTGAATGTCCTGTGCTTCTGTTGATGGAGTTATTTTTGCATGCACAGAGTATGCCAAAAGAAATGAATGCTGATCCTTCAATATGTTATTTAAATTATAATCCTATTACTTTGTGATGTTATTCCAGATCATTCCATTTCCGTTTCTATAATTTTTGCTTACCAATGAAATACCTTTTCATCAGGCCTGGTGCCTGTGGTACTGTCTTCAGAACAGTTCTTGGCTCTTATTTAACCAGAGAAGCAAGGGGGAAAAGAACTCTTCATACCTGAATGGTACCTGAACCATACCACCTCTTCATACCTGAACCATACCACCTCTTCATACCTGAACCATACCACCTCTTCATACATGAACTTACGTTGTAAGTATATTTGTTTGTTTATTGTCTATCCTCCCCACTAGAATGTAAACTTCATGGGAATGGTGATTTTTCTCTAGCTTATTTTGTTCAGGGGTTCAAAATTAGGGGCACTTTTGCCCCCCAGGGGACGTTTTACAATGCCTGTAAACATTTTTGGTTGTTATGACTGGGGTGGGGCCTACTACCGGTATTTAGTGGCTAGAGGCCAAGGATGCTGCTACATATCCTATAATGCACAGGACATCAATCCCCACCACCCACCCCGCCAACAATAAAGAATGCAGTTCAAAATGTAATGGTGCTGATGTTGACACACCCTCAGTTCAGAAATGGTGTCTGGCAAGTAGTAGGGACTTGTAAGCATTTGTTGAATAAATGAAAAAACAATTGGCATAGACCATGCGTCAGGGAGTATGTTAGAGGCTTTGTAGATGTAGCAAGATCATTAGTTGACATACCGGTATTAGTTTGGTTTGGACTCCCACTGTATTTTTCCTGGCTCACAGGTAGCTGTTGGGCATTTCCTGTCCTCAGAGTGTGTGATAAGGCTGAGAAGTGGCAGGAGAAAGGTTCTCTGATTGACCTTGTGGAGGGTCCTTCACTGAGATTGTGTGGTGTGTCCTAGAAGGGCCTTTCTGTGACCTTGTAGAGATGGGAGTGTGAAGTGGATTCCACAGTCATGACAAAGATGGAATTTCCAGCCTGTTGGGCTGAGGCTTTAACACTGGATTTAATTTAAATCAATATGCCAGTTCTTGTATATCTGAATTTGTGGAATAGGATTATACATTATTTGAGTTTAAAATTTGTATGCAACTATATAATGATAGGCATTTATAGTTGAGAAAGCTTGGATTTAGAGAGATGAATTAACTTACTTTAGATCATGTGGATTATAAATGAAAAATTCAGGCTCTGAACCTAACTCAGTCTGACTTCAAAGCCCCAAACTGAGACTGTGTCTCTTTGAATGAAAGAAGCTTATGGGTAAAGGGATAAACCCAAGTTTTCACACGGTACAAAAACATCCTTCCAAACCATCCATTTTCTCACTAGAGTAATGGTTTTCTCTTTCTCCCTAGGTGGGGTATTGATTAATTATCTAATGCTAGCACCTACCATGTCCAAGATGTTAAGCAACCAGAAATGGCTTACAGGTTTTATTTCATGTGTCATCTCTCATCATTTAGCGATGGCTATAAATGTCTTGAGAAGGCTTCTCAGGCTGAGTCTGGGAACAGAGCCATCATCAATTAGCTGTCTGTTATTGGGTCTGGTGGTTTGCACACATTCCACACATTTACATTCCCTGTTTGAGACACTAGGGGGCAATCAAAGATGAATAAGGTCCCCTATGGAAATATCCTTCCTTCAAGATTCAGCTCGATTCCCACTACCTCCAGAAGCTTTCCTTCTCTCCCCTTTCCAATCCTATTGCCACAGTCTAGGTGAGACGGGATATAACAATTCTCATGAAACTTAGCACTGCGGCAGCTTCGTACTCCTCATGTACGCATCTCACTTCCTCAGTAGACAATAAGACCTAGGAGTTCAGTGGGTAGTGCTCCAGGTGCTCCGATCTCTCATATGGCTTAAAGCAATAAGCATTCAATGAATATTTGTTGAGCAGAGGGTTCAGTAAATTAATTGATGGTGTGGGATATGGCATACCAGCACTTTTTGTTTCTTTTGGGTTGAAGAACATACAAACACATACATGATCCCAAAACCAAACAATTAATGCCTAGCATAGCAAGGGGCCTCCAGGATCCATTATTTTTTTTTAAACTACTATATATTATATCTCCAGTAGGCAGGCAATAATATGTATTGAATTAAAGAAATATTTGTTTAATGAATCTAATTCAGACTGGGATGGAATTATATGAGATTTATCTCAAATGATGAATGAGTTGAATAAAGTATAGGAAAAGCATTTTAGGCAGAGAGAATAACATATGCAAAGGCACAGGAACATAGAAAACACCTGTGTGCATTACTGTGCTGATAGATAGTGTAGCTAGAGCACAGTGTGTAAGGAGCAGTGGGAGGTGGTGAGTGTGGAGAGATGGGCAGGGGGCTAGGTCGTGAGGAGATTATGGGTCATGCTATGGAGTTTTCCTGGAAGAACTGGGAAGATTTTGAAGTGTGTCATGAGTTCAGATAGGCATTTCAGAAAGAGTCTGCAGTATAGAGAGTCAATTGGAGGTACGGAGAACAGTGAGAAGGCTGCCATAGTACTGTAATTCAGGCAAGAGACAATGAGAAACAATTGTGGCCTTTGCATAGGGGTTGGAGAAAAGAGAACTATTTTCCACATCGGAGTCTCATCCAATAATTTTAGTATTGCTTTGCTTATTTATTTTTGCATTCATTGCCATCTGAATTCCTGCTCTTATTATTCATCACAGCGTTTGGTGCTCATCTGGAATGCATGAGTGTTGAAACTCATTGGCATAAGTCAGGCATGGCATACAGTGCATCTGAGCGCTCCTCCCGACACAATCTTTACAGCTCAGCTCTGAACCGGCTCCCTTGGTGATGAGATAAACACATTGAGATGAAGCCACGACAGTCACCTTGGCTTGGGATACAGCAAGGAGATAGAATCTGATTCCTGCTTTGCTTGTGTTCAAAGCAGCATGACATATTTGTACAGCAGCATTCTCTCTGGAGTGTCAGGTACTTAATAAATATCACCTCTGCACATTTTTGCAAATAGAGCCAGTTGAATTCCCAGGTTTCTAAGCCCTTTGCAGAGTTTCTGAGGTGAATAAGCTTCTTCTATTTCTTTTTCTCAGTAGAAAATTATCAAAGGGTTCGTCACCTTTAGGACTAGGACAAATTCTTGACTCCTTTCTGCTGATGGAGGGGCAGGGACCATGACCCTTATGTTACAGAATGTTAAGGAAAATCTAGACCCTAAGAATTCCTTCAATTCAATTCCAATGAATACAGGCGTGGGCAAAAGTAGGTTTACAGTTGTGTGTATAGGAAACAGAGTTTATTCTTGGATTATCTATTTATTTATTACTGTGTTATTCATTATTATTATTATTAACATACTTTTTTCCACTCCTGTATTTATTAAACACCTACTATATGGCAAGCACTGTTCAGAATGAGAGATCAGTAACAACAAAATCTCTGTCCTCATGAAGCTCACATTCTAGTGAAGGGAAACAATAAATAAACATAATAAAGAAATTATAGCTAAAGTTATATGTGTGTTAGAAGTAGTAATTAAAATTAATAACATGTTAGAAAGTAATATGTTTTATGGAAAAAGCACACAAAGTTAAGTAAAAAGGTTAGGGAGATCTGCAGGGCATGTTTGCAATATTTTTTTCTATTTTCCAATAATAAAAGCATAATATGCTAATTAGACTGGACAGCTGAACATCCTTCCGGACATCCTTCTGGAAAAAGCCGTGGCAGCTGCGAGGGCCAAGGGCAGGCAGCTGCAGCAGCCAGCAGCGGCAGCAGCGGCAGGGTGATGGGGGCAGCACCTTCCCCTGATCATCCCGGTCGCCTCCCACAGAGGGAGTTCAGCCTAAGCCATCAGTATGACATCCCCTGAGGACTCCAGGACTACTGTGAGAGGGGGCAGGCCGAGCTGAGGGAAACCCTCCTATTGCTCCCCCCTCCCCCCCCGCCCAGTGTAGGAATTTTCGTGCACTGGGCCTCTAGTTATTGTATAATAAGCATGTAGAATTTTATTTATTTATTTATTTGAAATATATTTTTATTGATTTCAGAGAGGAAGGGAGAGGAAGAGAGAAATAGAAACATCAATGATGAGAGAGAATCATTGATCGGCTGCCTCCTGCATGCCCCCCACTGGGGATCGAGCCCGAAATTCGGGCATGTGTCCTTGACCGGAATCAAACTTGGGACCCTTCAGTCTGCAGACCAACACTCCATCCACTGAGCCAAACCAGCTAGGGCCATGTGTGCAATCTTAAACAGGGTGATCATAGCATGCTTGCTAAAAGATCTTTTTTTTTTTTAAATTTTCAACTTTATCCAGTTACATTTGAATAAAGAAATCCTTACTCTTGAGCAACTTAAATTGCTTAATCTCTCTCAGTCTCGGTTTTCCCATTCATCCACTCATTCAAACAACACATATTTGTTGTTTTAATGGTGTTATTTCCATCTATACTTTGGAAAATGTCAATAAATAATTGACACAATCACTGCCCCCAGGGAGTGTCTAATCTAGCAGGAAGGCAGACTTTAAAGGAGTGATTCTCACAGAATACAATGCTCTGGGAGGGGACGCTTGGAGTGCTGTGAGAGCATATCATAAGGGCTGACTAACCCAGTCTAGGAGTCAGAACAGGCCTCTGAGAAATATCATTTAAGCTGAGGCCTGAAGAATAATTGGTAAAGTAAGGAGGGCTAGGATGGGAAAGGGTGCTCCATGCAGAGATGTTCACTATGGCTGGAGCAAAGAGCATGAGGTGGAGGTTGTCTAGAGAGTAAAGTAGAGGTCAAGCCACACAGGGCCTGTAGTCACATAAATTATCTGTAAAATGAAGATGAATGATACATACACAGCATCTTGCATTGAGTAGGTACTCAATAAATGATGGGCTGTTAACCATATATATGGTGACAATCCTATATATTAAAAGCCTAATATGCTAAGTGTCTGGTCGTCCAGTCATCTGTTCAACCAATCAAAGCATAATATGCTAATGATATGCTAAGGCTGCTAAACCACTCACTATGACGTGCACTGACCATCAGGGGGCAGACGCTCAATGCAGGAGCTGCCCCCTGGTGGTCAGTGTGCTCCCACAGGGGGAGCACCACTCAGCCAGAAGCCAGGCTCACAGCTGGCAAGCACAGCAGCGGTAGCAGGAGCCTCTCCTGCCTCCACGACAGCGCTAAGGATGTCCGACTGATGGCTTAGGCCCGCTCCCTGTGGGGTTCGGTCAGTCGGACCCCTCAAGGGCTCCCAGACTATGAGAGGGTGCAGGCCTGGCTGAGGCCCCCCCACCCCGCCCTGAGTGCATGAATTTTGTGCACCAGACCTCTAGTAATAATAATGAATCAGAACAGTGTGTAATCCTAAACCAGTTGCAAGTTGGTGTCCTTAGTGTATCTTCCAGATAAGATAAGCCTTGTGTTGGCAGCAGGAAGCTGACTTGGGTTAGTGTTTAAGGGAAAGCTAAGTTGTCTATTGACTTCTGAGCTGAACATATACAATCCCTGATTTTCTTGGTAGGGTGATAAAGGAAAAGAACTAGAAACTGGAGACAGATATATCTGGCTTTCAATGTTAAGTCTGCCACTTACGTGCTCTGTGACCTTGGACAAGACGTTTATCTCTCTGGTTCTCTTCTGTAAAAGGGAGAAAATAGGACTATCACTCTCAGAGGGCTGATATTTGGGAAATTGCAATATTTGGGGAGTTTTATTGCAATATCCAAAGTGCTACAGTTTGGTTTGACTTACTCTTGGATATAGTGATGGGAAAAGAGCCTAAAAAAGCCTCCTTTTTGGATTTTTCCTCAGACCAGCTTTTTTTCTATAACAATTGCAATGCAGTTCAACATATTTCTCATCCCCTGTACTAATAATGTTTTCTGTGATTGTTGAGGCAATTCTTTTTTTGAGGTCCCAGTTCATTGTGGTGTTGCTCTAAAATTCAGTCCAAGCAAATACAAAATCAGGAACGGGTAGGTCACGTGACATCCATTCACAAATAATGGGATCTGTTTAGATGGCAATAGAAAAGTCTAATTTCCCCCACATCACGGCAATTATTAACTCCTCCTCCTAAAATATATCGAGTTATCCTAATTGTTATTATTATGAAACTCTATCCCATTTCCATGTCATAAAGATAAACCAAATCTCATTTCAATTAGTTACAGCAGGAGAGAATGAACTTTAAACAGACATTTAATTTCTGGAAAAAAAATTAGGAAGTTCTTCATGGAAATGTTATGGCATTTTGAAACAGATTAATAGTTCAGTGTGAACACATCCACCCTGCAGCTAAATGATGGGTATGTGATGACGAGGAGACAGGTTAAATGAGCAAAGCCAGTTGATATCACTGGTTTGGTTCTAATCAGACAGTATTCACTTTATGACTCTTTAATGCTATTTTCCCCCATTCACTTTACAGATTGAATTATTGGTCTCACATTATGGGTATATTTTATTTACTAAGAGGAACTAGTTGAATTTCAGAGGAATAATAAAATTTTACAAAATCTTCCCAAACTAGATGCTGTGGGCAGACTCACCTTCTCCCCCAAAAGATCAATCTCCCAAGATGTTGACCTGTAGCTGGGGTGGAGGTGGAGGGAGCCTGTAACTGATTCAGAGAGCTTGTCCATTCTTTTTTTTTCCCTTTCTTTTTATTAACATTCATATCCAAGAGTGTGCCCACTTTTCAGCAGCTGAACATGACAAGGGGAAAAGGTTTCAATGATGAATTCTTGTGTGTGTCTGTAAATTTCATGCTTGTGGAGTTGGATTAATAGCAAGGGAGACTGAAGTCCTTTTGTTCTTGCACAAACAGCTACAAAGCAGAGAGCGACAGTGTGAGCGTCCCAGTCCGGCAAGGCCTGCAGGCATGACTGGAGGGACCCTGTAGTCAATCTCTGGCCTCTCTTCTGAGGGCTAATTATGGCATTTGTTCCACTGGGACCTGGATGGAAACCACAAAACGAATGTCAGCAAGACTCCTACGTTTCTTTCAGCCTCCATGAAGGCTAGGTTTGAATGAGATCTCTGAGATTTAAATTTGTTGCCATGGAATTACAGTCCAAGGCTTTCATATAGGTCTCAGTTCTCAGGGAAAGAAAATATAAGCGAATCTGGATGCTGTGTGGTTACAGAAGGATTGGTCTTTGGATGTTTGGAATGCGGTTCTTTGCTTCAGGGCACTGGAACTGTTGCTAGGTGTATTGTGGGATTAAAAACTTCTATTTCTGGAAAAGAGAGGCCACCTCACTGCACTACACTGTTATAAAAGAACAAGCCCTTTGGGAAGAATCTGTTTTAGACAATTGAAATAAAGGTAATAAGACCTTGACTTTTTATCCAATGCCATTTTTAAAAGGATCTCTAAGTATTTTATCTCATTCAGTATATCCAGTTTGTGGCCCTCCCAATTATGTAGCTTAGTGTCTAGGAACACTGGTTCTTAATGAGGGCTTGTCTTCAATAACTCTTTGCAGAAAAACGAGAAAAATGAGGACAATGTAGCGAGCTTTTCTATAAAGCCTAATTTATTCTTCTACTTTAGGTGTTAAAGATATCTTTTCTTTTATGAAATGATGCTAATTGTAGATGACAGTTATTTTTCCTTCTTAATGCCCTTTATAGACTACAAAATATGGCAAACTTAGGTTTATTCTCACATTAAAAATTTTGTGTGTGTCTGTGTTACTTTCTTTAAATTTTCATGTTAGCAAAATTCCCCAATCTGAAAACTACTGTCTTTAAAGCAAGGACTTTGGAGTTAGAGAGATGAGCTGACTCTATGACTTAGCTATTTGACCTTGAGCAAGATAATTAATTTTCTGAGACTTGATTTTTCTCATTTGTAAAATGAATATCAAAGGCTATATCTGACAGAGATATTGTAAGTTAACAATATTCATAAAGGTAAAAAAAAATTAGAAATAGTTCAATTTGATGGACACAAATGCCCATCCACTGGTGATTAGATAAACAAATGGTGGTGTATGTGTATGCAATGGAATACTACTTAGCAATCAAAAGGAATGAACTACTGATACTACATCATGGATGAACATCAAAAACACCACACATGGTATCATTCCACTAATGTGAAATGTCCAGAAAAGACCAAAAAAAAATCTATATGGACAGAGAGTAGATTTGTGGTTTCCTGGGGCTGCCAGTGAGAACAGGGATTGAATACAAAAGGACATGAGGGATCTTTTTGGGTAATGTAAATATTCTAAAGCAGGATCCTGGTGATGGTTGTACAACTAAGTGTGTTATAAAAACATCATTTAATCCTACACTTAAAATGGGTGAATTTGGAGGTATGTAAATTATACCTCAATAAAACTGTTTAAGAAATAATTTAAAAATTCCTTGGTCAGGTAGCTTAGGTGATTAGAGCATTGTCCACATATGCCAAGGTTCTGAGTTTGATCACTGGTTTGGGCACATACAAGAATCAACCAATGAATGCATAAATAAGTGGAACCAGACATCTATGTTTCTCTCCTTTCCTCTCTCTCTCAAATCAATCAATAAATAAAAATTTTAAAAATAATGTATGAAGTAAAAGAAAAATATGAGCTGACATCTGTGAAGTATCTAGCCCACTGCTAGTATATATTATGTGTGCAGTGAAGAGCACCACAATTATTGAACTATTAGAGGCCTGGTGCATGAAATTCATGCACTGGGGCGGGGGGGGGCGGGGGGAGGTGTCCCTCAGGACAGCCTGCACCCTCTCCAATCTCAGACATCCCTCTCACAATCTGGAACTGCTGGTTCCCAACTGCTTCCCTGCCTGCCTGATTGCCCCTAACCACTCTGCATGCCTGATTGCCCTAACCACATCTGCCTGCCTGCCTGATCTCCCCTAACCCCTCTGCCTGCCTGCCTGATTGCCCCTAACCACTT
>NW_005369990.1:1036703-1073595 GCF_000412655.1 Myotis brandtii
TTGCCCACAACTGCCCTCCCCTGCTGGCCATCTTGTGGCGGCCATCTTGGGACCACATGGGGGTGGCCATCTTTTGACCACATGGGGTGGCCATCTTGTGTGAGGGCATGACGGTCAATTTGCATATTACCTCTTAGGGTGTTCCCCAAACTTTCAGAGAACTGCCTCCTCCACCGTGACTTGTTGAACTTTGTATGAGTGACAAATTCATTAAAACCATTATGATTTCACTGTCTTTATGCCCACAGCTAATATATTCCTGCCTGCAAAGAAATTACAGGCTGGTTGGGGAGACAAGACCTATACAATAAAATAATTCAATGCTGAAATAAACCACTTCAAGATTAAATGCCAAAATGAGTCGCACAGATAGTTGTTGGTCTGGGACTTCAGAAGAAGGTAAGGTCTCTATGTCTGGAAAGGGACCCTAAACTGGATCTTGAAGAATGGGGAAGAAATCAGATGGAAGGGTAGAGGCCGTGGGATGTCCTAGGATAAACACAGTCATGAAGAAATGCGATCATGATCACTCAGGGAGTGCCAGGGAAGAGTTTGGGCTTTGAAGAAAGACAGATTTGGGTTCTAACTCAAACTCCATCACTTGCAAACTGGATGACCTTGAGTAAGTAACTTAATTTTTGAGACCCAATTTCATTGACTATAATAAAGTGATGATAATAATACCTGTCTTTTAGGATTAATGTTAGTATTAAGTGAGATATCCTACATAAATCTCCTAGCACAATGCCAGGCTTATTCAAGGTATTTAATTAACATGAATTTCCTTTCCTCTTATGCCCTCAAAGAGGTGATAATTTGGTTATGGAAGGAGCATATACTGGGAAAGAATTTTTTTAAAAAGACAATTCAGATTCAGATTAACTTAATTATACAGTTAGGTGAACATTTTTTATTCACCTTAAGATCTAGTTTACCAATTAATGCATCCTATATTTCTTTTTGACAATACTCATACAGTTTTTAAACAGTCAAGTTTATTGTGATGTAATTGACATATAACATACTGCACTCATATAAAGTATACACTCCAGTGAGTTCTGACAAATGTATACACAGTGCAACCACCACTATAATCAAGATACAGAACATTTCCATTATTTGCAAAAGTTCCCTCATGCCTCATTGTAGGCCATCCTACCTTTATACCTGGCCACGGGCAACACTGACATGTTTTCTGTGACTATTGCTTAGTTGGCTCTTACTAGAATTTCATATGAATGGAATCATACAATATGTATTTTTTTTGTACCTGGATTCTTTTACTCAGCATAATGTTTTTGAGATTTACCCACATTGTTGCATTTTAGCAGTCTATTCCATTTTATTGCTAAGTGGTACTCCACTGTATGGATATATCACAATTTAGTTATCCATTTACCTGCTGGTGGAAATTTGGATTGTTTCCAGTTTTTAGCTATTATGAGTAAAATGGCTTAATTTTTTTCCTTTTTATTGAATTTATTGAGGTGACACTGGTTAACAAAATTATACAGATTTCTAGTACACAGTTCCACAACACATCATCTTACACTGTATTGTGTGTTCACCACCCCAAGTCAAGTCTCCTTCCATCACCATTTATCCCCCTATACCTTCCTCCACCTCCCCTTGGATAAAATTGCTTTAAACATTCGAGTACAGCCTTTGGTAGATGTATGTTTTCATTTCTTTTGGGTAAGTAACTAGGAGTGGAATTGCTGTGTTATAAAGTATGTTTAACTTTATAAGAAACTGCCGAATTTTCCCAAAGAGATTGTCCCATTTTATATTCCTGCTAGCAGTGTATGAGAGTCCCAATTTCCCACATCCTCAGCAGCACTAAGTATTGTCAGTCACTTCAGTTTTTGCCATTGTAATGAATACTAGTATATGCTAGTATCTCCTTGTGGTTTTAATTTACATTTTCTTGCTAACTCATGATGTTGGGTTTATTGGCCATTTGTTTATTTTCTTTTGTAAAATATCTGTTCAGTCTTTTATCCACTTAAGAACTTGGGTTCTGGTAGTTTTAATCATTTTTTGCAATGTCTTTCTTAAATTTGAAAGTGTAAACTCCACGAGTTATTGCATCCCCACACCCTGCCACAATTCCTGGTAATAGACACTCAATAAGTATTTGTTGACTGAATTGACTGATGTATGGATTTATTAGAAGGAGTGGAGTGGCTCTGTAATGTTGGTGGTCTGTTTATTTCTTTTGGAATCAGGAGACTCACTTGAAAAATCCAAGTTTGAAACAAGAGAGAGTATCATCATCATTAGCAAACATTTTTTGAATTCCCAAAATTTGAGACACTGTGTTAGGTGTTTAGGCATGGGACTTCATTCCTGCCTTTAGGAAGCGTATGGTCTGCTTGGATTTATACGAGATAGAGATCTACTCAAGGGCCATACTCAGGTTCAAATGAAGGAGCGATATTGGTTATTGCTCCTAACTCATGAATATGAGAAATCCAGAGGAAGGAAAGATAACAACTTTCTTGGGGAATTGGGCAATAACACCTTCTTGGAGGAGGTGATATAGGAGAAGAGTCTGGAGGATGGAAGGGTAGGAAAAGGCACCACAGGTTGGAAGAGGGAATGGGATGGCATGAGGAAAAGCAGAGGAAAAGGCTCAGGAAATAGCCTGGAGCCCAGCTTGAAATTAGACTAGAGTTGGGTGGGGCATTTGGTAAGAACCTGCAATGTACCTGTCTCCCTTAGTGCCTGGGGAGAGTTGCCCTACAATGGAAAAAAGGCTTTTTGGAGGAAAACCCATGACACAAATTCTTTCTCGCTTTTTCTAGTCAACAGTCAGTGGTAAGACCCTATTCAGGATATAACTAGACAGATTAGATGCCATGCTCTGAACTCCCATAGTAACCATTATATCTCCATTTCAACGTTCACACTTGTGATTTACTTGGTTTGCTAGGCTGTAAGCTGGAGGAGGGTGGGGAACATGTTAGTTTTACTCACTGTTGTATTTTTAGGGCCTGTTTATTTAACAAATGAATAAAAAATGAAATGTTTCTCTGAGATTTAGCATCTTTGCAATGAAATAGTGTTTGTGAATTTCCACAGCTGTTATAATAGTAAACTACACAATTGACTAGAATGTTTAATTGAAAGTTTAATTTTTTTTTTAAGTTCTGGATTGCATTTCAGTACTGTCTTTTTTTGGGCAGGAATCTTTCATTTCTGTAATAATTAGAGCTATCATTGACAAAGGCACTTAGTCTATGTTAGATATTATATTAAAATATATGTGTGTATATAGTAATAAGAAAGCTGATGTCGCCAAAACCGGTTTGGCTCAGTGGATAGAGCGTCGGCCTGTGGACTCAAGGGTCCCAGGTTCGATTCCGGTCAAGGGCATGTACCTGGGTTGCGGGCACATCCCCAGTAGGAGATGTGCAGGAGGCAGCTGATCGATGTTTCTCTCTCATCGATGTTTCTAACTCTCTATCTCTCTCCCTTCCTCTCTGTGTGTATGTGTATATAGTAATAAGAAAGCTGATGTCAAGAGAAACTGAATTATTTGCCCAGGATTCATAGTAAGTGGCAGAGTTGGGATTTGAACTCAGGTCTGGCTGAGTATAATGTTAGTGTTTTTTAACCACTCCATTCTACTGGGACATGAGGTTACTGGTACACTATTGTTTCTTTAAACAGAGTTCTTCAACTTGAGCCCATTATTCCCACAGAGACTTATGAGTAATGCTCTTGATTTGACCAAAAGTACAAATCTGAGCACCCAGGTCCCACCTTTGACCCAAACTAGGGTCTGCTGGCCAGACACACGAGGTACAGTGGCTGGGGCTTTGGAGGGAAATTTTTAACTACAATATTGTAGCTACTTTTATTAGCTTGTTCTAGTGCAAATTTGAAGATAGTCTATTAATGTCATGTGAAATGGATTCACCAAGGATTTTGCCTTTCTCTGACTTCTGAGATTTGAGATGGGAGATATTCTAAGTTTGGTAATCTCTGCTGGGGTGCTGGCATAGATTGGCTACAGTGGATATCCCATCTAACCTTGCACCTCCTTGTTTGTAAATTTCAAATCACCTTAAAAATTCTATGTAAAATTTCTGCTATTAAAAAAAGAAAGAAAGAAAAAAGGAAGCCCTGGCTGGTGTGGCTCAGTGGTTTGGTATTGTCCTGTGCACTGAGGGGTTGCTGGTTCCATTCCCAGTCAGGGCACATGCCCGTTTGTGGGTTGGATCCTTGGTAAGGGGTGTGCAGGAGGCAACCAATGGATGTTATGCTCTCACATCGATATTTCTCTTTTTTCCCTTCCTCTCTCTCAAAAAAATCAACCCTCTTCTTTAAAAAAAAATAAATAAAAGAAGAAGAAGAAATAATTAAATGAGGATATATGAGGCTTTTTCTTTATGCATTAATTGTAGGCAAATCTGATTTTGGAAATAGTGTTGGGTACACCCCCTGAAGCCGACCTTTAGGCTAAAGTCACTTAAACACTCAAGTTGCTTCCTCTATGTTTTCAGCTGGCTTGAGAAGATATTTTTCCATTTTCTTCTTGGTATTTTGCAGACAACTTGTGTGTGTGTGCCCCCATGCACATATGTGTTCCAGCATGGTTCTTTAAAGCAAATAGTTTTGGTAGTGTGAAAAACATATTCAAAATAATCCATTTCCTTTGTTGCACATCCTATCTGCCTTTGAGCACAATTCCTGAAATTCATTTAGTGGGCATTCACTTAGAATTTTCTGAAGAACAATTTCTCTGTAAATTATTAACTTTTTATTGCCACATTTCCCAGATTCAATTAGATTAACATTTAGTGTCATTTCTCAAACAGAGATAATCATCCTGATTATGCTTTGAAGAAAGAACTTGCATGCTATATACCTCTTAGGCTTCAATTTATCTCATTTATTAGGCAGCTATGTGTATATGTGCTGGGGCAGAGAGGAGCTGAAAAGGATGACACTTGACAGGAATTGATAAGTTGAGAATCATTCAGTATTGAGTTTATGGCATTTGCTTTCCTCTGCCGTGGGCACAGCAGAGAGCCGGCGAAATATACGCAGGCTAAAGAGGATGGGTTCCCGACGTGGCTCCTGAATACAACATTTATTTCGAGCCAGTAAAGTTTAGCAAACCATGTCCGGTGCTGTTGACAAGTAGCACAAACCGAGTGACAACGGTACGCTTTTGATGTGCTGGTTAAGGTAGGCTTTGGCACTTAGTGCTTTACTGTCTCTCCGCGGTATGTGGTAAAGTCCAAAGGAGCGGAGATGCCCACACGAAACCCCCTTGTATGGTAGCAGCTACTTCAAACATAGTCGCATGAATAGGAGCTCATTTGACCCTTGACCAGAACCAGGCTCTAAATTGGCAGACAGAGAATCGGAGTAATTTGTATCATTTCAATTAGTTACTCGCTGCATAACGGGGAGGTCACGACTTTCTGCCGGGATGACTGCCCATGGCAACCCAGCTTGAATGTACCATCAGTTTCCAAATACTTTCACTTAATAAATGTAAGTTCATAAACAAGGCTCAATTGTTGGGGGTGCACAACCAAGTGAATTATCCACTCTGCGACTGAACCAGCGGAAGATGACATAACTTTGTCGGCAAGATCCTTTCAAATTCTTTTTTTTCCCCCCCTTTAAGAGAGAAGTTGATAAATGGGGTTAACAGCATTGGCTGAATGAGCGGTATTGATCTCTGGCGATGTAAAACAGCCAGGAGAGACGGGAGTTTGTGTAAGAGCACTGTTGTTGCAGTTCTGAAAGCCGGCAGTTTTCTCTCACTGTTTGCTCTGTACAACCCAAATTCAAAAATCTTAAAATCAATGTTGCCATTGTTGGGTCCAAAAAGCACACCCTTCCACAGACAATGCAAAGAATTTCAAAATATAGATAGCTCCTTGATGCATGCAGATCTGATTGTAAGAAACATTGGGTTGTTTTCTTTCCCGAATAGAAAGGGCAGCTTGTTCCCGGGTGCAGACAATGGTGTGTCTAGATGCCTGTGAAACTTCATGAACCCAGTGCAATAATTCAAGCCTTTGATTTGAAAAATGTTTTGTATGTCTTCCTCCACATCTGCAAATACCTCCCCTTTCCCTTGATGCCAGCCAAGAGTTGTTAGCAAGTCAATGTTTTCCACTTGAGGAAGAAAAAAAAAGTTCAGCACGTACATAAGTTTTGCTATTTGGCTTTTGTTTTTTGAATTAAAATAAAGGTTTCCTTCTTTCATGTCACAATCTATTAGCCACCGGGAAGCCTGGCATCACAGTTCTCTCCCGTTCACCCCTGCATTTGTAGCAGATTTGACGGTGTGTGGAAACCAACACGGGCGCTGCTCTGTGACTGTGTCACCTGCAATCAGCTTGCACTGAGGCTCAGATTAATCATGACAGTAGGCAATATTTCCAACATTATTAGAAGAGAAACCTAATATTTTGGGACATCAGGGATCTCTGAGCTGTTGTCCATCAAACTGAGAACCTTCATTTCCTACTCCTTGGATGGGTAACCTTAAGTTTTAACCACTTAATGGACAAACCATTTAATGGGCAAAAAAGAAATTAAAATGAAAATTAAAATAAAAGAAGGAAATGTGGCTGTTCTGGAATTTAAAGACACATCATGGGGTCATCTCCAAAAGGTCTGGTCGTTCTGCTATCCAGCAGCGGACTGCCATTCTGTCTTGAAATGTATCCACCCAAAGTAACCATCCTATGGTTTCCTAAATTTTCATCCTTAGGATGCGTTGTTATTAAATCCATGGACGATTGTAAAATAGAGATCTCTACCCTCCTGTTGTATCTAATTTGGTTTCTATCATGTAAACAAAATGAAGATTTGCTGAAAATATCACATGAACACTTTAAAAGAAGATTCAGGTTGTATTCGCAGGATACTTATTAAAATGCTATGTTATATAACTATGGAGTAAGAGCATGTATGTCTTTAATGTACGTTTATGTTTGACAGTACTATTTAGAAAGTGGATGGTTTTCAGATCTGTATATAGTGGCTTTAACGTACTTTTAACCTTTTGCCTAATGAATTTAGTTTACAAGGACAGGACTGAAAACTGGACACTGATCTTCTGAATCTGATTTTTCTCTTTTGTCCTTGAAAAGAAAGACCATCAGATGATAGTACAGAAGCTATGGAGACTACGCCATGATCCATAGTTTCTCAGTGGTCCCAAACCATTTTGGATTGAACTTTTATTGACCAGTGCATTTTAGAGACTGGGAATTTTAAAACACCTTTAGACATTCATACCAAGGCAGTGCTCTGTGCTTGGAGACCCTGGTTCCTACCAGATAATGTGCTGTTTCATTTGTTCAGCTCATAGAGACACGAAACCAGAGCAGCCAGGGGCTGTTGCCTGACTTTTGGGTTCCTATTTTACACCTTTCCCTCCTAGTCCCTAGAAATGAGTAAGGTCTTAATAAATATGTGTGGAATAAATTATTCCCCAAACTAATGTACAGTCAGTCTTGCCAGAAGGAGACCAACGTCTTGATATATTTCCTTGCATTTAGCAGGTTTTGGTGTGTGAGCAGCTTAACATTTTCCAACTGAATACCTAACTAAATCACATAATAAATAGGATACAATTAGCTGATCGCTCTCTACCCCCTCTTTTAACCACAAGAAAAAGAATCTGATAAAGTTCAGGACTTTTTTCCAGGACCTTTCTTCCCTTTTTAGGCTGCTCCAGCTCTATCCATCATCATTTTAGCTTTGAAAGTTGGTTCATTTGTCTTGTTCCCCTAGCTCTGTCACCTCAAGCTTCGAAGGTTGAGTCCCAATTTCTTGCATGTGGTCTTTCATTGGCCCACTCCCTGCTGGTACCCACTCCATCATTCTTGTAGCTATTTGATCTGGCTGGTTTTCTGTGTCAGACTCTGCCCAGCCACCTGATGGTTTTTGGTTCCAGGCTTGTCACAGATTCCCCATTCTCTTTCTGGCTTGTCATTCCGTCACTATACTAAGCTTCAGCCCTTTCTGTATCCTTTTAATTAAGAAACAGCTTATTGCATTTTTTCTGATTACGAACTCACACTTTGTGTTAGAAATTTTGAAACATGTACAAAAGCACAGTGAGAAACCAAAACAGCTTTATAATCCCACCATCTAGAAAGCACCACTGTTATCATTTTGAAATATGAGTTTCCAGGTGTGTTTTCTTTCTTTTTTTCCCCCTTCTATTCTCATTCTTTCCTTCTTATATATTTTGGGGTAATTTTGGATAACTTAGAAAATTATTGGCTCCTTGGGCATTTTTTTCTTTTCATTACGTTGAGCATTTTTCTTCAAAGATTATCTCCAAATGCTATAAAATTCCGTTTTCTTCTATTGCCTCTGTAATTTTCCTTCTCATTTCCTTCCCACAGTTTCAGGCTTGCATAAAATAACTCATGGTTTAATATAATGCATGTTCTCCATACCCTTTTCGGTTTGGCCTGCTTGGATGTACTCTGTTATGAAGTTTTAATCTTGTAATAAGATTGTAATCTTCTTTGCTTTTCCACACATGACTGGCACTTTTTCTTTTTTTGACAGGGAAAAATATAGGGTATTTCAAGCCCTTATGCCTTACAAACTCTATTACTGGTGGTTTAGCTGCAAAGGAACATGGGGTATAATATCCAGATTACCCTCTGGACTTCTCAATTAGTAAAGAGACCTGTGTATGTCATCAAGATGTCAGGCATCATTCTACAAGGGAAAGGCAGGTTTTAGTCCTTCGAAAACTCTATAGGCCTTCTTGATTACTCATTCATTCACTTACCCAGCAAAAATTTATGGAGCATCTTTTTTTGTCCAGTAAAAATATAATATAGGCCACTGATGTGAACCTCATATGTGATTTGAATTTATTTCTAATAGACACATTAAAAAGAAAAATAAACTAGTAAAATTAATTTCAGTAAAATTATTTAACCCAATATATAAAAAATACTATATATGAGATTTTCCCCCGTCTTTAAAATCTTGTGTCTATTTTTTATTTACAGCACATCTCAGTTTGGAGTAGCCCCATTTCAAGTGCTCAATAACCACATGTGGCTCAGGCTACCATATTGGACAGCACCATCCCATACACGTTTGCTGGAGACTCTTTGAAGAGCAAGGCAAATGTAGTCCTTAGTCACCCGTAGTTTGTACCCTAACAGGGAAACCAGCCATTACACAAGTGATTGTTAATACAATCTATACTAATAATCTATACTAATAAAAGGGTAATATGCTAATTAGACCGCCACCGCCGCCCCTCGCCCAGGCCAGCCCCGCCCCCAGTGGGGACCCCCACCCTGATCGGGGGTGTGGCCAACCTGCAAACTGCCCCCCGCCCCCTTGCCTAGGCCAGCCCCATCTCAGCAGGGACCCCACCCTGATTGGGGGTGGCCCCTTCCCCGGTGGCCCTGCCCCACAGCAGGGATCCCCCACCCCAATTCAGGGCCCCCTTCAGGGCAGGCCAGCCAGCCCCCACCCATGCACCAGGACTTTATCCTATATAATAAAAGGGTAATATGCAAATTGACCCTAACCACAGAATGACCAGAACGACCCCTGGACCAGTCACTATGAGGCACACTGACCACCTTTTGGTCCCTTTCCCTGGCTGGCAGGCTGCAGGGGTGGGTCCAGCAAGCGGGCAGGAACAGCCGACCTCTTGGTCCCTTTCCCCAGCCGTAAGGCACCGATCACCCGATGGTGAACAGGAACTGGGGGTGGATGGCGGTGGGGGGCGGGGCTGGCTGCAGGCAGGTGGGGAAGATGGCCCTGATCACAGGCCAGGCCTAGGGACGGTACCCATGCACTAATTTCATGCACTGGGCCTCTAGTACATACAATAAAAATAAGCAAAGAAACAAATATTCCTGGCTAGGGAGTATGCAAAGAGAGTCAAATTTTCTTTATTGTTTCCCCCACCTGCTTTGCATTTAACTAATTTTGTCATATTGGCAGGTCATTTAGCCTCTGCTTTCTAGACTCAGATTTGAACTATCACCTACAGCTCCTTGACTCCAAAGAACCTACATTAAAAAACCAAACAAAGAAACTACACGTAGCCCCATTTATCCACTCTGCCTTACTGCCTATTTAAATTTTTTTTATTTGTTATTTATTTTCTTTTTTTCCATCACCATTTATCTCCTCTATGCCTTCTTCTACCTCCACCCCAACTCCTTCCCCTCCCCTCCCCCCTGCCCTGGCAGTCACCACTCTGTTGTCCAGGTCCATGAGTTCTCTCTCTCTATTTTTTTCTTTTTTGCTCAATTCCTCCTCATTTCATAATATTTAGCTAAGGCCTACTTCTTATGTCCCAGGAACTGTGAAAGGCATTGGTATGCAAAAATAAAGAAGACCCAGTCCCTGCCTTCAAGGAGATTAGAGCCTTTTTGATGAGTTGCTCAGATAACAGCTCACATCTACTGAGTGCCTTCCTTGTGCCAGGCACTGTGGTAAGCACTCTGTTATGCATTTATCTTAAAAAAAGTTTCAGTATAATATTGTATTTTTGGGTATTATTTTATTCTCGTTTTATAGGTGAGGAAATTGAAGTTTAAAGAAATTGAATTGCTCAAAATTCCATAGCTAATAAGAGTTGGAGTTGGGATTCAAACCCTGGTCAGAGCCTATGCTCTAAACCATTCTGCTAAAAGACCTCCAGAATCTTTAGAGACCCTGGGGGTGACCTATTGCACAGTATGCAAAATTAGATAAAGTGTCACCCTTAAAATGAATAACTGGTTAGATATTAATATTTTAAAAATAATAAAGGAAAGTGTGATCTATCTTCTTACTAAATTTTCCAAAGAACTATTTCTTAGTCCACTTACTTTATGGCTATTTTAGCATGTGTACATATACATATATATTTCACATTTGTATTTATACATATGAAATCTAAAAGATATATAGATGGCAGTTCTGAGAATCTGAATCACATACCTGCTTTAACCCTGGTGGGTGATTGACCATTTCTCATGGATCAGTTTCATTTTTCTCAAAGGCACATTTACCCTTGAAACTTCAACTATTACCGTGAAGATTCCACTAATTCAGTTATTTTGCTGATATCTTCCTGTCCTGAGGGTGTTTATCTTCCTTTCATTCCCTCACTAGCAGCCCTCCTCCTTCCCCCATGCCACGCTTTGTGTGTAGGGCTCCCTTAGGAATTTATGGAGCAAGATTACACCAATTCTCCCCACCTATTTTCTTTAGGTAATGATTTTCCAACTTCCATCTTTTCTTGTCTTTTTCATTCTTCTTCTCTAGATCTCAGTTTCATTTTCTGCAATGTTTTGAGTTCCTCTCCTGAGAGTCCTTGCCTTTCTTCCACTCAAGAATATATTAGTTGTCATTTAATTTTGGAGAAAAATGCTGTAATATGCGTATTTTTCATGTCTAATTTTGAGCATTGCTTTCCTTAAAAGAAATACTAAATAGAAATATAAAAAAATAGTATGAAGTTCAAAATAGTGGTCTCTTTGATTTAGTTTTTGAACAACTTGTCACCTCAAACAATATTTGTAAAAATGTAATTACTTCTTTTCTGACTTATTCTCCTGACTTTCCTCTTTCTGTCAAATGGTATTCTGTAGCAGTTAAAGGCATGGGACTTGGTGTTAGGCAGACCCAGGTTCAAATCCAGTCTCTTCCAGTTGCTCCTGGGCCACCTTCTCCATGTGTTACCCTCTCTGTGCCTCAATTGCCTCCTCAATAAAAGGAGGATAATAATACCTGAATTGTGTGGCTAGCTAGCACTTAGTGCTTACTTACGCCAAGCACTTTTATGTTAACATTTAATCTTCATAACAATCCTATGAAGAAGGTATTATTAATATTAGTTACATTTTACAGATGAAGAGACTGGGGCACAGAGAGGTAGACATAAGTAACCATAAGTGTTACAAGATTATATTGCTTTCTATTTGACACTATAGCACAAGCATTTTTCATGTTGACATAATCTGTAATGGCTTTGTAAATATATGTTTTAATGGTAACATACTATTTCACTGTGTGGTTATTTCTTAATTGACTTAGCTATTGGCTTATTTTCAGACATTCGGATTGTTTGGGATTTTTCCTATTGTAAATAGTATTGTGATAAGCATATGTGGACCAAAGGTTCTTCCATAATTCTGTTAATTTCTGTGTCACAGATTCAAGGAGAAAAATTAAGTCCAAGGACAAGAACACTTTTTCAGGCTTTTGCTACAATTGTTTCCCAAATAGTTGAATAAATTCACACTGCCATTAGCATGAGAGTTTTTCTGCACTCTTCCCAGGTCAAAGCCTTCATGTAAAGAGCAAAAAAACAAAGGTTAGAATCCTGTCTCACAGCAGTGTCTTTCAGTCTACCTCTTTTCTACATTGTCAGCCAGCTTGCATTGACCTAATCGTTCCCTCCAGCTTCATCTTAGGCCATGAGATAATGGCTCGCTGGAATTTAACCTTACGGGAAGAGTCTTGATGTGAAGGACTACGCTTCTGTTATCACCTGGACAATTATTTGACAAAGTCCAGCTAAATTGGGTAGAGTTTTAAAAACCAAGGTGTAACTCATACAGTAGAATGATGTGAGTATTCTAATTGCATTCTTAACCTGAGATGTAATGAACTTTTGCTGCTTTGGGATGGAGCCAAGATTGTCAGAGTATCTCCATGAGCTTCTTTTTAGGAAATAACCCCACAAAATACTTTTTCAGGAAAATGATGTTAATCTATTATGTTTCCAAGTATGGGTTTTGTAGCCAGGATTTAATTCTTCTACCTACTAGCTTTGAGGCCTTGGACAAGCTATTAATTTTCTATTTTCCCATCTGTAAAATGAGGATAACAATACCTATTACTTAGGCCTTTTTGAAAAATAGAGATGCAATGTGTGAATTCTTATTGTGGGTGCTCAAGTCATGGTTTGTTGCCTGATTGAAATCCTGTTGCTTTTATAAAGGAACTAGGGGCCCAGTGCATGAAATTCGTGCATGGGGGGGGGGGTCCCTCAGCCCGACCTGCACCCTCTCCAATCTGGGAGCCCTCAGGGGAGCCCTCTCCAATCTGGGAGTTTCTGTCTGTCTTTGCAATCATATGAGCAAATTGTCTGAGACCCCAACCCAGTTTGGTTTGGTACTCACAGAATAATAGAGGTCTTTTATTTTCTTTGCTCCATTGGTGGAGATTTCCTAGAATTTGCAGGATATCTTCCTTTTAATTTTTCCTCAACACTCTGACTTTACTTATGTCTCTCACCTTTGCTTTCCCTCCATCCCCCACCCACAACAGTAACTTGCTCCAGGCTCACTTTGCTCTAGTGTCTAGGAGATCCCGCAACGCGTTTGCCACCAGAACTATGATTCCCAGCATTCCCCGTGCTCCCCGCACTCTGGGCTTCCGCTTCCGGTCCAGGGGCTGCAGAAACCAAAAGGACTGGGAACTTCAGCCGCCCCCACGCTGGGCTGACAGGAGCGGACACTCCACTGGCCACAGAGAGCTGTCTGACCAAAGGCTGATTCTGGCTGATTCTGTGGGAGAGGGACTTCCTCCTCCCTGCTGTCAGTCTCCACAGTGGCGATGAGGAAGCTGGGGTGATCGAGGGAGCCAAGCCCCCCAAGCCGCCTGCTCTCCATCAGGAGGCTTGGGGGGCTTGGCTCCCTCAGTCGCTGGGAGCGACCCAGAGAGCCAAGCCCCCCAAGCCACCCACTCTCCGTCTGCTCTCCCACTCTGCCAAGCCCCCCAAGCTGCCTGCTCTCCGCCCACTCTCCCACTCTGCTTTGTCAGGTTAATTTGCATACTCACTCCTGATTGGCTATTGGTGTTGCAAAGGGACAGTCAATTTACATATTTGTCTATTATTAGTATAGATAGTTAGAATTAAATGTATTTTCCAAAGCCATTTTTGTCTAGAATAGATATTAGTTGATCATTGGCTTTGAAATTGGAAGGGATGTTAACTGGGCTTGAGTAACCACCTAGCCCTTTTTTTTTTTTTTTTAAATATATTTTATTGATTTTTTACAGAGAGGAAGGGAGAGAGATAGAGAGTTAGAAACATCAATGAGAGAGAAACATCGATCAGCCGCCTCCTGCACATCTCCTACTGGGGATGTGCCCGCAACCCAGGTACATGCCCTTGACCGGAATCGAACCTGGGACCTTTCAGTCCGCAGGCCGACGCTCTATCCACTGAGCCAAACCGGTTTCGGCAACCACCTAGCCTTTTAATATCCCTGGAGCTGCTGCTCATCTCTCCAAAGAGAAAACACAAATTAAATCAGGAATCCCACTCTCAGATTTGTGCTTACAGCACTTTAACAAAATAATGCTCATAATATAAACACCTGTTAGACAAAGAACATTCTACATCTTGAGAAAGAAAACCTTGTGGCGCTCTGGTGTCTGAAGCATGTGTGAAGAAATAGAACCCTACTTTGACTTCTGGGCACTTTATGCAAAGCAAGTACACGCTTTCAACAAAAACTAGCAATCCACTTCTAGTCCTCTCTTTAGCTAGAAAGGATAGATCAAGGGAAGATGTTCCAGAAAGCAAGAGAATGGCCAAGATAAAAATAACCACCATTGCGAAAGCAGGAATCACTTAATTTATTGAGAGCATGTAAGGTGCCAGATCCTATGTTTAAATACTTTCCATACCTTGTCTTTACAATAACCGATGAAGAAAGTACTACTACTACTATTCCCGTTTTACAAAGGGGAAATCTGAGCCTGGTACTGCTTAAAGGACTTGTCCAAAGCAAGTGTATGCTTTGGATCAGGAATTTAAGCCCAGGTCTTACTGACTTCCATTTCTTGGGTCTCCTCTAGGTTTCTGAGTGTGAAATTCGTAAGATCTAGTAGGTACTATGAAAAATGTGACTAAAGAAATTGCCTTAGAAATCGATGGCAGGAAGGAACACCTTGTAGATTATCAGACTCACCAAACTTTCTCTGCATCGTTATGGAAATTAAGGGACAGGGATGCAGCTTTCTAGAGACCACACAACCTACTCTGAGACCAAGGGAGGACAGAAATGGCTGTCATTTGCTCTTTTTTCAAAAAAATTTTATTATGGAAAATTTCAACTACTCACTAAAGTAAAGAGAATACCATAATGAACCCCCTATCCTTCAGTTTTACAATGACCTTGCTATTTTTGTTGATTTTTGAGTTTTCTTTTAGCTCTTACGCAAAAAAAGGAAATTTAAAGGTGACTCAAGGATTCTTCCTATATTAAGTTCAGCTTTAAACAACGTACCAGGATAAGCACATTTATGTTGTTCTGGATATTCCATATCCAGTGATCATTCCCCCTCCAAAGTCAACTGAGGCCGAAGGAGGAGGTACTTGGAGTGGGAATAATAATTAGTCTTGCAAGTGTAGCTTGTTGTATTCCTATCTGATGTTACACAACTTACTTTTTAGTGAACTTCTCAAGCCCTGTTTGATCTACTGTGCCTCTCCACCATTACTGCCTAACCCAACCCCATGGGAGATGCATTTGAACAAATCTCTTCAAGAACATTGAAGGATTAAAAGAAAGGATGACAGATTTTATCCATTCGCATTTTATGAATAAGGATTCCTAAACATCTTTTTGCTTAAAATCCTATTATTTTTGTTAATAGTAACATTTTTATTATTTCACACTTGCTAAGCACCAACAATTAGTTAGGCCAGTTAGGAACAAAGAAGATTCGTGTCAGCACTTAGGTGCTCAAGGCCCAATTCTCATGCCCTTCTGCCCTCTCTGTGTCATTTCTGTGCCCAGTATTTGTCTTTGAAGTTCAGTAGAGACGGACCCACAGAGGAGAACTTCAGGGAACTGGACAGAGCTCAGCTCAGGGAACTGGACAGAGCTCAGCACGGCTGCCAGATACCAGAGGTCAGCTGCTTAGGAGAGTCTTTAAGTGACCACTTGGCTCTCCCAGAGAGTCAAGGGGTAGCATCTTTGCCAAGAGGAGAGGAGTAATAGTTAGAGAAAGAGGAGGCTTGAGTAGTTCCTTTTAAAAATCAGTAAAGCTATAGTCCTAGAAATTTATTTCTGAAGAGTCAGATGGGTGGACGGTAAGGGTCCATGCTTAAAATGCCAAAACGTAGTCTAGCAGGTTGATTCTGTGCAGCCAAGTATCAATCATGCAGATAGATTTTGCCACAAAATGGTCCCCTTATTTCCCTTCTCTGACTTAGGCATCCAGATGGTGCATGAACAGTGAAGAATGGGTGGATATTTTAAGACATCTTAACGAAGGTGGGGGTGCCGAAGCTAAATATGAGTTTCCCAGTTCTCTTTTCTCTACACATGAAATAAAACCCCTGTACTGAACTGCCAAGACGTATCTGTTCCCATGGTTCTCTGTGTTATGCTGTAAACTCAAAGTTTGACTAGTCCTTCGAGGAATGAAGGTTTTGAAATGCATTACTTTCCCTTGATAGGATTTATCTTTATAGGAGCACATTTTATATGATTTTAATGTATTAATGTACTAAGTGTTTTGGACTTGTTTTTGTTTTTTACAGTTAAAAATTTTTAAAAACCGTTTTAAGGTTATAAAAGCAATATATGGCCATTGAGCAAAATTTGGAAAATATATAGAAGCACAAAAAAGAAATTCATCACCTGTACTTCTGTCTTCCAAAAACAATGATAGCATCTTGATATATTTCCTTTCAGTCTTTTTTTTCCTGTAAATAAATAATCATGCTATCATAATTTAGTTAATCATTTTCCTGTCATTGGAACTTTAATTTACCAAGTGTGAATGAAATAATACATAATTTACGTCAAGTAAAAAACACAATGTAGGCTAGAATTTATAGGATGGATTTTATAAGTTTTAAACATCAGTGGTGAAATTGTAAGGTCCATTGTCCTAAGACATGTTGTAATTCCCTTTATTCAGCAACAATGGCTAAAACATGTGATCTAAAATTGTAGCATTTGCTTACAAACAGAAAATAGAGGAAACAAAGAGAAACTATATGTACTTACAGGCAATAAGAAAGCCTTTTGTTATTTAGCATTTTAAATTGTCAAAGATAGAAATTAAAAGTACAAGAGTTGAACCATTGGTGACCATACTGAGGCCTCCAGACATGAGTCAGCCACAAAAAATGCTCAAACTCATTTAAAAAGCTCTTTGTCATGTTCCAAAAAAACAACATTTTTAGTGTTTTCCTTTGACTTCACATCCCGCTATTGCAAGTACATGGGTAATTATTATCTGAATGATATCTATTATTCCTGTGTTCTAACCGGATATGATCCAAATATGGCCACAAACACATTATAGTGTGCAGCAAAATCAAAAGAATAAGATAATTCTGTTTTTAAGGGTTAATGGTATTTTCACTCCTCCTCAGTTTGAATCATGGACAATAGCTCTACTGTTGTCTATTCTAGGCAGCTGTGCAGAATAGTAAAGATTTAGAGATCTTTGTAGGCAGGAGAAAAATTAAGCCTTTGTACACTTTTTATTCAGTATATTCTACCCAACACCCATGTGTAAGAGTTGGACTTGGGAGTTGCAACAGGCTAAGGAAAGTTTGCACAGATAAACAGAGTTATTCCAAATTCTGTGCCTACTAAGCTCTGAATCACAAAGTGCAATTGCAAATCTTTTAGAAATGATATATAAGAAATCCCTTTTCTAAATCTGCCCACTATATTCTGTGGGTTTCATCGGTGATGTTTGAATAATGAAAAAAATAAAAGAATTAGTTGAAAAGTTAGCAATTACCTCATCATTTTCAGTTCTCAAACAGTCTCTGTTCCTAAGTCTCTGAGAAGTGGAGTGGTTTTATGAAAGACTATCCATATATGGAATGAAAATTAAAAAATACCAATATAGTTTTAAATAACTAAAAAGAGGATTCCGAATAATTGGTTACTGTGGCCACAACTAAAAAGCTATAGTTAAAATCACTGGTGCTCCCATTTGAGTCCCAGGATGTACTAAGTGCCTTTCTTGATGCCTCTCATGCTTGGTATGAGAGCAGACTATCCTGACACCTCATGGGAAGGACTATCCTCACCGGGAAGAGTATCCCAGAGTGACAGGGAGCTGGGAAACAAGGATAGGAAATATAATTTGGATCTAAGATTGTATTCCATTTGTCACTTTGGGAATCATTTCTAAGACAGACTTGAAAATCTTAATGCCCTTCCTTATCTCACCATTGTGATTGTTGGGAAAGGAATAGTAATAGCTACTACTTACTGAGTACCTAGTATGTATCAGTCACCTTTCTTTCAGTATTTCAGTTAATCATGGCAACAAACCCACAAGTTAATCAAAAGCTCACCATGCCTGAGAAGGTCCAAAATACTTTTGGCCCCAGTTCCCCCTCTGCCCTCATTTCCCACAGCTCTCTCTCTAAAATATACCCACCCCAGCCATGCTGACCTCCTTATTCCTCACACACAACACACACTCCCATCTCAGGGACTTTGTACCTGCTGTTCCCTCTGCCTGGAATGTCCTTCCCCAAAATATCTGAATGATTTGCTTCCTCACTTCATTCGGATCGCTGCTCAGACTTCAACTCATCAAGGCTTTCTTAATAATCACAACTAATTCAAAAGAATAGATGCACGCCTATGTTCATTGCAGCATTATTTACAATAGCCAAGATCTGGAAGTAGCCCATGTGCCCATCAGGAGATGAGTGGATTAAAAAAACTGTGGTACATTTACATAATGAAATACTATTCAGACATAAAAAGAAGGAAATCTTACCTTTTATAACAGCATGGATGGCCCTGGAGAGTCCTATGTTAGTGAAATAGCCAGTCAGAGAAAGACAAGTACCATATGATTTCACTTGTATGTAGATCTAAAGAACAAAATAAATTAACAAATGGAATAGAAACAGACTCAAAGATACAGAGAAAAGATTGACAGCTGTCAGAGGGGCGGGGGTTGGGGGTAGGAGCTTCTTATTCCATGTGAAGCACTTATCCTTGCTCCTGCCCCTCAGTCTCAACAAATGATACGTATTATTAGCACTAGAGGCCCAGTGCACAAAACTTGTGCACTGGGGTTGGGGGTCCCTTAGCCTGGCCTGCACTCTCTTGCAGTCTGGGAGCCCTCGGGGGATGTCCGACTGACTAAGCAGGCAGTTGGACACCTTTAGCACTGCCGTGGAGATGGGAGTGGCTCATGCCACCTCCGCTGCACTTCCCTATGGGAGCGCACTGACCACCAGGGGGCAGCTCCTGCATGGAGCATCTGCCCCTGGTGGTCAGTGTGCATCATAGCAACTGGTTGTTCTGCCGTTCAGTTGATTTGCATATTAGCCTTTTATTATATAGGATTGTTCTACTATTACTCTTTTCCTCGCCCTTAGGTTCAAGCCCAGCACAGTCTATGTCCTCAGATCTCCTTGGATCACATTTTCCCACCAGCTCTGCTGTCTCTGGTGCCTTGGACAAATCCTGTGTTATTCCAGTGCTTGGAACCTCTTACCTGTGGGCAGTGCCAACACCTGGTTTGCTCTGACTTCTGATGTGGACACAGGGGAATCCTGAACACCTGTAGGTAGCATCGCCACAGACATGTCATTAGCCTTTTGGCAAATTGCATCTGTGTGTGGTCTTCAAGAAAACTTATAACATTTCACTAAAAGCTTCTGTTTAGTCCAGAGAGATATACATCCTGCCTGTCTCTACTGCTATGTGTGATGATTTTTTTAAAGTTTACCAGAGCTCATACACCCTGCTTCTCATCTCTATGGAAAGGTCATGATCTTTAGAGTCACACAGGCACTTATAAGCTGTGTGACCTTGAATGAGTTGCTCCACTTCTCTGAGCATTATGCCATTAACAACTCCTCTGAAATAATGTGTGTAAAACATCCGGTACAATGCCTGGCATATACATGGAAATTAATATTTCTTTGTTGTGATGGAGAGACTGATAATGAAGGTGATGATGTTGGGAAGCCACACTTCTGATACTCTCCCTCTCTCCTTTGAATTATGTCCCAATCGACACCTTTCCACCTCACCTTTTTCTCCCTTATTCCAGTTAAAGCTGCGCAGGAAGTTGCTGCAGGCACGGCTTGGGGCCAACGAGGGCTCAGCAGTGTAAGCCTCAGACACAGGAGAGCACGGCCCACTTCATGTGTGACCACACAGGTCGTGCTGTGAGCTTTGGATATTTTCTTTTTTGCTGCAAACAGCTCTATAAACAAGTCCAATATTTTTGATCTCTCGTTTAGCACCACCTTGAACTATCTGTTTTTAGGCCTTAAGCCCATTACTGCTCTCTGTTGTTTGCTTCTAAAATGCTCTAAGAGGTCTACAGGCATACAGTGAACCCCTAGAGAACAGGAACCCTGCCCCATCTATCCCCAGCGCAAAGCGCAGGGCCTGGAGGGAGAGGATGCCAGGACGTCTGCTGCTTGCAATGGGCGTCTATGTTCTCGCTCAGCTTCTCTTTCTTCTTTTCACCCTGCTCTACCTGCACCTATTGCCATCATCTGTTTTTTCCAGAGACATTTCAGCTCAGCTTGGTTTCCCCCTTTGTTTTTACTCCAGCAGGCTTGCACTTTCCTTTTTAAACCTAAGCACTCAGTTAAATACTTTAGCTGCTGGGAATACCGACATGGTCATTAGAGCTTTTAGTAGTTCCTTGATAGTATATTTTACCCTGTTGCTTCCCTCTCTGACATCTAAAATCAGGAGCAGAGCTTCCCTCCCTTTGAGCACTTCTTTTTATCACATATTAAATTTCTTCCTTTTTTAAAAAAAATAAGAATTTGCACCTCTTTCATATATTTCTGGCAAATCTCCCGGGCTCCGGGAAATTAATTTTGGCTATTACCCGAGCAAGAAAGGGAACTATCTTTCACTTTATATTCATAATCTCTGTTTTTTTTCTTGTATCTAAATCCTATTAATTCTACTTAGCTCACTTCCACTTTTGTTTTAATAATAATAACTAACATTTGTGTAGTGCTTTACAGTTTAAAAAGCATTTTCACATCCACTATTTTATTTGAGCCTAGCAACTCCACGAGAGTGGCCGAGCTGGTGCGTTCCCATTCCAGTTTCACAGACGAGGAAAAACAGCCACGCCCAGAGAGCTAAGTGCTTTATCCCGGGTTACCTAGCCCAGAAGAATTAGAGCCTTGAACTTGGACCCAGTTTTCTGATTCCACATCCTGCTTGTTTCCTATTGGTCCACACCATGTGTATCTAGAAAGGCTTTTACAGACTAGCTTTAAATATTTAGCCTCAAAGTCGGCTTGATTATCTTCAATCTTGTTTTCTTATTTTTTTTTTTTTTTAGGACATTGTTGAAATCCATCTCAATGCACATTTAGCCATACTTTCTAATTTTATTTGTCTTTGTGTGTGTGTGTGATCTCCACTCTTTCCCTTGGCTCATAATTCTGCTAAGATAACCCACCCTCCAGGAAAGCTTCCCTGACTCTTCAGATTGGGTTGGGTGGCCCTGCCTGAAGCACCCACTGCACCTCAGTACGTCCTCATACATCCCCAGATGTCTTCGTAATGGTCCTTCTCCTTATAGAATCTCCAACTACGGGAGTATAAGCTGTGTCAGGGCAGGGCCAGCCCACAATATCCACCCTCGTGACCCCAGAATCTAGTACAATGCCTGGCACACAGTAGGTGGTCAGCATGTATTTTTGGAATGAATAAATACTTGATGACAAGAGGAGTGGAAAGGTTCTCTTGGTAGCTAACCAGAAGAGATTCCAAAACGGGTCTGGAGGAAGCCTGGTTTGGTTTTGTGTGTTGTGGAGGGCGCAATGCGGAACAGAGCATGTGATTATGCGAAGGGACAAGTCATCACAACTCCATTCTCTCAAACACAGAAAATAGCCCTGTGACATTTCTTATGAAGGAGAAAGAGTATATTCAACAGTGTTTCTTTTCTTCTATTTAATTGTCGATGATTGTTCTTCAGGGTCCGTGACTTTTCACAGGCCATGTTCTTACAATTTTTCTTTTGAAAAGCAGAAGTATTAAAAAAAAACACAAATAAGTAAACTTACTAGTTTTACAAAGTAATGGTTTATGTTTCGCATCTCTCTGAAACAACCTCAAAAATATCAATTCACCAGGTTACTAGAAAACAGCAGATATTTTTATATTCATGAAATTAATATCAACTTACTTAAATCTGGCCAGTTATATGTAGTCCGAGTTAATACCGAGAACAGAAAGTGTTAACACCACATTTTCATATTTTAATTCATCTAGCTGACCAAAGATGATATCATCTTTAATGCTCTGTTTTAATTAAGGTTGCATTTGGATCTTTAGAATTAAATCCTGTTCCATGACAAAAATTCCTTTTGGCACACATCGTCTTTGCAGATGGAAACAAACAATCAAACCTCAGTCCAACCACTGGGCGAACTGAGAACGGAAGAGGAAAACAATTGCTTCCAGTTACTGCCACCTTTTTAAGGCATCTTGAAGGAAACAGTAGCCAGATGGTCTGAGTGGCCTGAGTATAACTTAGCGCTGTTACCTTTTGTGTGTGGAATTACTGATTTCTTGATATCTTTTGTTTGGAAACTCTTCCCTCTGTTCAAGCCAAGTTCGAGCGTCTGCTCCTCGTTTTGCCTTCACCTCCCATCTTTTCCTTTTGTCATTTGAAGGCACTTGCTGTCTCAGAATGGAAATTCCTTGGACAACAGCCTGAAGTGACATCGGAAATGAACACGAAGGACAAGTTCTTTCCTGTGTGAGGAGGAAGGACAGGGCTCCTCGTGTGAGGGTACATTTCAGGTCGAGGATGATAATAAGGCTGAAGAATGTTGTTTCAACTTGACAGAGGATCCCTTCTGCCCTTCCAGGACTGTATTTCCAGAGTCCTAACCTTTTCAGAACATGATTTTGCTTCCTTCAAGTTGGGAGAGGCTGGACCTTTCCTCCTCTACCCCGGGGAGGGCTTTGCTGAGACACCCGAGGCACCTGAAGCTCAACCTGGGACTCCATGCAGAGACCTCAGACAGAGCCGCAGCCCCTGAACTTCACTGGGCCTCCAGGTCAGCCCGGGCAGCTCTGACGCAGGCTTGCATAGGACCTTACGGGGCCTCGTGTAGTAGGAGACCATGAGGTTTGCTTTCATTTATCCCTGGGCCTTCGTATATGCTGTTTCTTCAGGATTCCCCTCTCTACAAACTCCATCATTTTAGGACTGACTCCTACTGGTTCTCACAACTCTTGTCAAGCTTTGTCTTTCTTCTAAGCCTTTCTTGATCCCCTTTCACAGGTCTATTTCCATTCCCATCCTATTGCATGTATTACTGTGCCCGCCTCTTTTATGGACTCTAAGCAACCTGACATCTAGCACAGTGCCCAGCACATAGTAGGTATTCAGCAAATCGCTGTTGAGTGAATTATGGAAGAAATGAGCTAAATGAACTCAATTTGGGTTAGTTTTATATGACACCGATATCCTTAAATCTGTTGATGCAGTTAGCAAAAGGAATCTTTTATTGAATTGCTTCAGCTGATTTAGTACAAATGGTCCCCTACAGATAGAGATCTCAAGTTGAACTCCCTAAAATCTCCATTCTATGCTGTGAGCTGCCTTAGAAATATTATTCTTGCTACTTTATAGCAGAAGTGGTGACCTGGTCCTGAGTACAGTTATCTGATGAATTGTTTTAAAAATAGCAGATTTTAGCAAAAATGATAGCTGATATAACCTTTATTACTTTGGAGAAAATTAAGATTTGGGCAAATACACTAAACTGGTCTAAACGGTGTCTATTAAAGGGGCTAATCTGTGTAACTGAGGATGGACCTCGAAGACCGAGGTACTTACATCACTCTGCAGAGACAACTCTTGATTCCTACAGCTCAGTGAAAGTACTGGTTTATTTATTTGGATTTGATCACAAAGGAAGTCAAGGGAATTGTTACCCTGAGTATTCTAAGATGAAAGAGGAGTTTATTTAGAATCCAACAGTTCTTTCTAGGACAGATGCAGAGCCTTTGTTGGGATTTTGTGAATGGCATTGAGCAGCCATAGGTTTGCTCCTTTTCAGACTGACTATTAGGGATTCATTAATGGAATTGTTCATCCTGACAACTTGGAAAAGGAAGGTCTGTAGAGTCTCAGGTGCTACAGTGACCCAACAACAGTAAAATGGATAGGACAAGTTCTATCTTGTGTATGATAGATATCTTTCTTCTCTTTGTGTGTGTGAGCTTTGGATATTTTCACACACAATATCCAAAGTGTTTAAAAAACACTTTCTACCTCTGAATGAAAATGCTGATGGGAAACGATGTAACTGGTGCCTGGCCCATAGTAGGGACTCAGAAACATCTGTTGACTTGAATTGACATTATAAATCATAAATGTTAAAATAGGAATTAAAAAGGACTCCCACCATTATAATTTAAAGTGTTAGCACTCCTTTGATAGCTATTCATTTAGGCTTATTGCCATTAATAGTTTGGGCATATTAATGAGCAATACAAATATCACATATTTTATCACACTTTCCAATTGTAAAAATGTTTTCACAACCATTAGCTAATGATATGTAATAACCCAATGTCATGGATAGGGCATATTTTATGATCTTTATTCCTCAGATGAGGAAATGGAGGCTTAGAAAGGTCAAATGACTGACTAGCATAAGATTCATCCTACATAATAACGTCGTTAGCTCTCAAGACTCAATTCTTTTTCCGTGTAAAGCAAAACACCCGGCGTGTTGTGAGTAATCCCTTTTATCGGACAAACTGCACAATATTGACAGAGAGGCTCCTCTGCATACAGAAATCCTTTCCTCAGAGTCAATCCCTTACTGACCTGGAGGGGAGTTTTCTATATTCCCAAAGCTTCTCTGTCAATATCCCACCATTGGTCCAATAAAGGGCATTACTTGAAACTTGACTCTACATTTTGTCTGACCAATAAAGGCAAGTAATTAAAAATATTGAGTTAGGGACCAAGACACATTGGATATTGTGATGCTCTAGTAGCTACATCCTTGAAAAATAATTTACTGACTCACTATTAAAATGCAGTTTGTTTTTATGTTGGTAGTCTGGACTTTTCCAAAAACCAATCCAGCTTTTCAGAGCCACGTCTACCTCAGCATGCATCCTTCCTGACCCCTATACAGGTGGAGGAAGCACAGGTGAGGCACCAAGCAGCAAGTCATGATGAAACAAGACCAAAAGGAAAACGAGTTAAATTATTACACTGGCAAGACAGGGTGGCTTCAGGAAAGGCAGAACCATGGGAAGATCTTTAGTTCTATTCCCCCCTGTCCGTGACTTAGCCAAAAGTGGGGTGACTTAGTTCTGTTTACCCACTTCACAAGGTCATTGTTATTCAAAACCCAGAGTCTATGTGTGGCCTCACTGGAGAAATGAGGTTTCACATGGGACACCCATGTTATTAGTTCTCAATTTGAAACCTTGTAGCCATCGACCATTTCCATCCTCAATCCACACTCTGAATGCGCCACTACGTGCTACAGGTGTAACCAATGATTAATTTTTTACACTAAAATATAAACTCCATGGTGTTAGGATTTTTTTTTGGTCTGATTTTTATTTTGGTGTTGAATCTCAAGCACCCAGAACAACTCCTGGAACACAGTAGGCACTCAAAAAATATATGTTGAATGAATAAATAACAATGGTAGATCTAGAATATTGAAGCAAAGGAAGGAAAGGAACTTCAGGCAGAGAGTGCATAATTAACAAATTCTGAGGAGAGGGGATGTGTGTGTGAGGGATAGGAAGGAATCTATGCTAGCCTAAGCTAACAGAGAAGACTTTTATCAGGAAGTATAGCTTGTGGAAAGTAAAAGACCTCAGGCAATGTTCTTAACGTAAATGTAGCCCTTTGACAACAAAACTGTGGTCTGTATCACAAACTTTAAAGTCAGCCAGGCTAGCCCTAGCTGGTTTGGCTAAGTGGATAGAGCACTGGCCTGCAGACTGAAGGGTCCAAGGTTCAATTCCAGTCGAGGGCACATGCCCAGGTGGTGGGCTCAATCCCCAGTAGGGGGTGTGCAAGAAGCAGCCAATCAATGATTCTCTCTCATCATTGATGTTTCTATCTCTCTCTCCCTTCCTCTCTGAATTCAATAAAAATATCCTATATAATAAAAGTCTAATATGCTAAGTGTCTGGTGGACCAGTCGGCTTTTCAACCAATCAAAGCATAATATGCTAATGATATGCTAAGGCTGCTCAACCACTCACTATGACACACACTGACCACCAGGGGGCAGATGCTCTGACCGGTAGGTTAGCTTGCTGCTGGGGTCTGGCCAATTAGGACTGAGCGAGATGGGCTGGACATGCCCTGGAGCCCTCCCGCAGTCCCTCCCCTGCTGGCCAACCTCCTGCATCCCTCCCCAGCCCCGATCATGCACTGGTGGGGTCCCTCAGCCTGCCTGTGCCCTTTCACAATCCAGGACCCCTTGGGGGATATCAGAGAGCCAGTTTTGGCCCAATCCTGTAAGCCAGGCGGAGAGACCCCATTGGTGCATGAATTTGTGCACTGGGCTTCTAACCTATATAATAAGAGCCTAAGTGACTGTTATAGCAGAATGATTGGAACGACTGGTCTCTATGATGCACACTGACCACCAGGGGGCAGACACTCAACGCAGGAGCTGCCCCCTGGTGGTCAGTGCACTTCCACAGGGGGAGCGCTGCTCAGCCAAATGCCTGAGTCACAGCTGGCGGGTGCAGTGTCACAGCAGGAGCCTCTCCCGACTCCATGGCAGCAGGCGCAGTGGGCCGGGATGAGCACGAGTGGCCCCCGGCCCTGATTCGGGCTCCTCCCTGGCCCCCTGCTGTTTGACACATTGAGAGGGCACAGGCCGGGCTGAGGGACCCCTGTCCCAGTGCACAAATTTTGTGCACTGGGCCTCTAGTATTAAATAAATAAAGTTAGCCAGGCTAAGTAGAAAATGCCCAACTTGAAGATGGAAGTTCTCCACCCCCATCAAAAACCTAATGAAAGCAGAAGCCTCGAAGTTCTGTTGTCATCATTACTAATGATTGCCAATCAAGATGGCAGTGACCTATACTTCTCACCCATAATGCTGTATTCTCAGCACCTGGCAGATGCTAGTTTATTTTTTAATGAAAGGATGAATGTGTGTCAGGATAAGTAGATCCACAGAGGATCATTGTGAGGATGAAATGAAACAATATAAGTAAATTTCTTGCACTGTGCCTGGCCTGGAGCTAGTGTCTGATCAATTATTAGCTCTGATCCTAACAGCCATCCTGGACAGCAGCTATTATTACCTCCATTTTACAGATGAGAAGGTAAGGCTGAGACAGGTGCAGTAACTTGTCCAAATTGCCATCTACCTTGACGCCACAGTTTGTGTGCTTCTCCCTATTCCTGGAGGTAAAGATGCTTCAAGAGTCAAGTGTCATTTCTGTTGGCTGCAGAAAATGTATGGGCCAGAAAGTGCCATTTTATTGGGTTCCATTAAAGACGCCTTGTGAGGCAAATTCTTGGAAATGTTCAGAGATAGTACAGAATATACATGAAAGCAGAATTAGGTTATTGCTTTTGCTAGACAACGTAATATTGTGGTTAAGTCTAAAATCTGGGATTGGACAGATTTAGAGACCCAGATGCTCCCTGTAATGAGCTATGTGACCTTCAGCAAGTTACTTAACCTCTCTGAGTCTCCAGGTTCTCCTCTATAAGGTGGAGATGAGAAACAACACCTCTCTCATAGAATGAAATAAAGTAATGCATTTACGTGTTTAGTACAGTGCCCAGCACAAGGTGAGCAGCACACCCATATATGTCCCATTTTGATTATAAAGAATTTGCTTTATCATTGGATTTGTTTCTTTGGGTCTGGCTTGATAACAATTAAATTGGCATCATGGAAGCAGCAAAATGTCCGTTTTGAAGTGGGCACTCCATTAAGACAAATGGCTTGAGGGGAGGCTCGCCCGTCCCTTGGTGCTATTTTGTTTTGGTCTGTCTAGCAGGAGAGCAAACCAAACAGCAGTGTATTGATTTACAGTATAAAGATGCTACCTTTACAAGATGAAGGGCTAGAAACTTTATTTTCTTTTAATGAAAGTTCAGCTTCTGTAGACCATAGCCAAGTAGGCTAGGGGAACAAAAAAGAATGTGGCTTTTTTTTCTCACCTACAGATTTGATTGCTTTTAATCCCATAGGAGAACAGCGTCAGAAGGTATTATTAAAGCATTAGTCCAATAAGCTCTTGGGAAGATGGTGACCAATGTAAGCATATGACCTCAAACTGATTTAAAAACAACAACAGTAAATGATCCCAAAAAGTGGCATAAATCTGTCTTATACAAGGAAATGGAAATTCCCAAGTTAGCTGAGGAAAATTTATTCAGTTTGTTATTTATTTTAGAGAAAGTCATACTATAAATACTTTTAGTAATTGGTATTTCGAAGATATATCCATTTGGTAAAGTCTCAAATAGTGTTATTTGCAGTTCTTTACCCTGGAGAATGTTTTAGGAATTTACATATATTCTAGAAAAAGGGTAAGAATGTAGATACAAACCTAGTGATGAAAAAAAACATAACTGATTTTGAAGGACTATTATCATTTTTCCTATTACTTTAAAATAGAATTCAGGAATGTGAAAATCCATTAATTTTTCTTAACACTCAGCAGTTCATGTTTAACATTTTCTAATACTACACTTGCTCTGGATAGTTACTATGCATAAATATTAAAACTCATTGCCGGTATATTTTAACATGATTTACATTTGAGATTTGGAAAAAAAAATGAGTGAAACGAATAGAGAAATATTAGGTTCCACATTAAACCTTGGATTCCACATTAAAATTTCTTCTGACTTCTTTTAAACAAACTGTTTTGAAATTAAATTTTAGAACAGACTTCTAAAGAAAAGAAAAGACATGGGAAATATACGTGTTTCGTTCAAACAGATGATGAGGCTGAAAAATCAAGACGTGAGAAAAACTGGGAGATAGAAGAGCTTTTGTGTGCGATGGCCAGAGGTTTCAAACAAAACTAAGCATCAAAATATTAGAACACACTAACAGAGCCCCATTGTCACTAACACGAACTAGTGTTCTGCCGTTTAATGCGAAAGCCAACGTGCTGTCTTGACCTTTCTACGCATGGTGTCTAAGGTTGTGCCGTAAAACAGAGGGAAGCGCAGAGCGCCTCCAGATAGCCTCGGAGGCTTTCCTTTTTAAGTAGTTCCATTGATTGTAACAATGCCGGCTGTGTGCAGGACTTACTTAAAGGTGCTGTTTATTAGATCTTGATTACAAGGATCCAGTGAATTAAAGTAATGTCATGCTAGGGAACAGTTTCCAGGGCAGAATGACTGCCATTTCTTTTTAATGTGAGGCTGCATGGTTCAAAATACACTTACCATAGAATGCATGACTTTGAAAGTTAGCTGTCAGTAAAGCCACACGACGGGCAGAATGTCGAGCTGTGGAGTCTCTGAAGAAGGTGCAATAAAGCAGGATTTTCACGGTGCAGCAAGGCAACGCCAAGAACCAGTTATTGAAGAAGATAACCCAGCAGGACAGTCACTGGCAGACACATAAGGGCCTTTCATTTGGAAATCCCCAGGCAGTTTGGAGGCTGTGGCTCATTAGCATCCTGCAAGGCAGATGTGATTTGGTAGTTTCGCAAGTGTCATTTTCTTCTGCTTTGGGCCTGACTCAAAGAGCTTCCAGAGATTTGTCAAAAGAGAGGGAGAGAGGCAGAACCTCCTCAGGCTCTTCTAGGCATCCACGGTGGAGTCCAGACTCCTTAAAACAGCGCACAAGGTTCAAGAAGCTGGCGTGTCACGATGGTTAAGCTCACGGACCCTGGGCTCTCGGTTGTGGTTGTTCAGGCTTTGTCAGTTTGATAGCGTGAGTGAGACTTTGGCTAAGTTATATAACCCCTCCAAGCCTCCCTTCTCACATCTGAAAAATGTGGATGATAACAGTACCTGCCCGCTGGGATTATAGGGAAGATTTATTGCTGTAATGTATGTAAGACACTTAGCATATAGCATTCATTCAATAGAGGGTAGCTAATAACAATAATGATGATGACTATTGCCTATCTTTCTAGCCTAATCACCTGCCACTCTAATTACCAAACCAGCATTCTTATTTGTAACCACATGAATCACTTGCTCTTTCCAACACACATAATGCATTTTGTAAATAGTTTGGGTATATCATGTGGGTTATGTGCTAGGCCCCCTCACTAGCCTTTGACTTCCTGGGGGTTGGGTGGGGTGGGGGGGCAGAAGTCCTGTGGCTGACACACACAGTGTATTTCCAACGAGTGAGTAGGAGGAGGCCTTCCTCAAGGGCCCTTTGTTGGCTTCCACAAAGCAGCATATCCCAAGTGTGTTCCAAGAAACGTTAATCCCATAAAAATATTTCTTAAAAATATTGGTCAAATAAGTTTTGGGGAAAAACTGCTTATTTCATCACTCTCTTAAGTGTTCAAAATGCATAGCAGTGCATTAAAGAATCAGAAATTGGGGTAGAGCAGACTGTTTTAACTTTATTCAACTCAGTGTCTTTAAATTTTTTGACCAAGAACCTCTCTCCCACTTTACCCCCTACCAATTAACCTCTATTATCACCCTAAAGAATACATTTAGGTATTGCTATTCTAAACTATATAAAACTTTGTGAAATCATAAATAATGGTTTTAGCCATCATTGCTGTGTAATAGGACCTAACAAGATTTCTTTGGAAATTGAAGAGTGGCAGTAATGATTCCTCCAATGATTGCCCAGGTCTGTAACCCATGAGTCATCTTTGATCCTTTTTCCCTTGTCCTTCCCCACCTGGACATCTCACAAAGACCTGTCAAATTGTCCTTTGTAATGTCTTTGGCACATGTCCCTGTCTGTGTTCACTGCCACCCGCTCTATTCCATTCCAAATCCTTATCACCTGACAGCTACAGCAGGATGCTAAGTGGTCATTTGTGTCCCTGTCCTTTGCCTACTGTTGCCAGGTAAATGTTTATTGTACCACTTTCCTGACAGAAGACATAATACTTCCTGTTGTCAAAAGGCATGGCTTCCAACCTGGTTTTCCTTCCAAGGGATGTGGGCATGGTGGGGACACTGAGCAGGTGGGGCTCTGAATTTTCCACATCTGCTCCAACCAGAGCTGTCCCACCTATATCTGTTTTATGTATTGAGACTAAGTAAAGTCTTATTTCAACAAAGGACTCTGGCTGGCTGGTGTGGCTCAGTGGTTGAGTGTCGACCATTAAACCAGGAGATCACTGGTTTGATTCCCATTTAAGACACTGCCCGGGTTGTGGGCTTGATTCCCCAGTAGGGGCTATGCAGGAGGCAGTCAATCGTAGATGTTTCTATCTCTCTATCCCTTGCCCTTCATCGCATTCTAAAAAAAAAAAAGAAAAGAAAAAGAAAGTCAATAATAAAAATCATTTTTTTAAAAAAAGAAAGGATTCTGGATTATAAATAGAAATAAAAAGCCACTGGGGAAAACTTATTATTTTGGCACTCAGGGGCCCCACAATCTGGTCTGGATTTTTCCCAGTATTTTCTCATTATTCTTTTTCACAAAGTTTTGCTCACACCTGACTAATTTCATCATTATATTTTGGCAATCCTTCTTACAGCTCATCTCTATTCCCTTGCTTAAGCTGTTCTAGTAATGAACACTGATTCTGAATCGGCCATTATACAAGCACTTTGCATACATTATTTCATATATTATTAACAACAATTCTATGAGGTAGGTGCTAATTATTCCCATTTTACAGATAAGGCTTAGAGAAATTAATTACATTGGTAAGAGCCTTACAGGTAATAAATGGCAGAGCCAGGACTTGAGCCCAGGCCTGACCTCAAAGTCCCATGTTCGTATGTGCGGCCTTTTCCCTGATAGCTTTCTCTTCTCCCATATAAGTACTACCTTTTTTCAAGTCTAACCCCTTCTAAGAAATCTTCTCTGACTTCTATATCCCCTATTTCTCCCTTCCGTAAACTTCCTATTCTGTTACTATCTATTCCAGTGGTCGGCAAACTGCGACTCGCAAGCCACATGTAGCTCTTTGGCCCCTTGAGTGTGGCTCTTCCACAAAATACTGACTTCTGCGCATGGGCCACGAAGTTTCAATTGCACTGTACATGCACGCCCGCATGTGGTATTTTGTGGAAGAGCCACACTCAAAGGGCCAAAGAGCCGCATGTGGCTCGGGAGCCGCAGTTTGCTGACCACTGATCTATTCTGTTCCTTTGATAATTAGCACATACTCATTGGCTGCCTGCTATATTTTTAGGGGTAAATGTTTTGTTTCTCTGGTACATTCCATGAGAGCATGGAGGTTTCCTACTAAATCCTCCCTTCAGGCCACCACAGCTTCGAGACCAGTGCTTTCCCAAAGGTGAGGGGTCACAAGGTTGACATGAATAGATACTAGACCAAGAAGACCTGAATTTGGGCTCTTACTAGTTGGGGGTGGGAGGAGTGGGATGAGACTGTGGAGCTTGAGTTTAGCATTTCGTTCCTTGGGACCTCAAATTCCTTAGCTGCTATAAAAGGAGAACTGCATGCTTCACTCCTGTGTTGGGGAGCAAATGAAACCACACATGTGAAAGACTATTTAAAATGCTAAGTATTGTTCTAACAGTGGACATCAATGAGTACATGAGTGGAGGCAGACAAGGCGGTTCTGCAGAAAGGGATGATGAGCTGGACAGACCCAGGGAAGCTCCGTGGAGGTTGACAATCATAGTAAGATCAGCAATCTACAGGGTCTATTTTATGAGTGCAACACTGTTGTCCTTTTAACCATCCTTTGATGCAGCCCAGAGCTTTCCATAATCAGAATCAACCTCCCAGGCCAGCAAGCCAGAGACTCACCTACACAAAAGATAACATTTGCAAATTTTTTGAGTGTAGTGGCCAGAAATGAAGTACTTGTTTAGTTAAAGAAAGGATACTGCATGCCAAGCCCTGTCTCTTTTTGTTGTCTGGAGAGATAACAATCCTCTCCTGGCAGTTAGTTTTAAGATCATTAAATGATCCTCATTTGCAGTATATTTGCAGAAGATTACAGCCATCTAAATTGACCCTGAAGGAAGACTTATTTCATTAATGGGCTGTCCTGTGCTAATGCATAAAGCTAGAAAAATATATCTATTAAATTCTTAATGTGTAAATGATGTTTCTGGCTTTCTTCTTAATTACAAAGCAAAATGAGCCTGAAGTGCACTATGTCTAGGAAAAAATGATCAATTTAATCCATCTTTCAGGGGAAGAACTTTTTCAGCCAATTCCCCAAATTCTGGCTGGAAAAGCTCCCCCCCCCCCTCGCCCCCCTGAGGTAGCAGGCTTGGGACTTACTGCTCCCATCAGGGCTACAGCAAGCTGCAGGGCCTGGCAAGCTGTGGAACACTTTTCTCGGGATCGCAATGAACACAACCAAGAGGTAATTTGAGTCCTTAGAGATGTTGCTTCCTCCCATTTACACAGTAAACCCAGCTTCTGCTAACGTTTCCTTGAAGGAGTACTCGGGAGGGAGCTCTCTGTACTTTGGTGCAAACGCATAACAAGGATGAGCATGGATTTGAAAATGAATGATGCTGTGCTACTGTTGGCTTATCGCATACATGCTGAGTATTCACGCAACTACAGAAAGAGATTGACTGTACATACATATTTCCAGTGTATGTGCAGAATCGCCTAACTAAAGTAATAATATAATGTCACCGTAACTAAGGGACTCAAGATCAGCTCCATTTATCTACTGTTAAGTTTGCTGACAGTGGCAGGCAATATTGGTGTGGGAAGTTTAGGGGTGTCTGCTCTTAGATGGTATTAGTGATGGTTCTTTGATTTCCCAGCTGGTTCTTTGGTTAATAGTAGTAATTCCCTTTAGACAAAACTACAAATACACCAAGTGCTTTCTTTTCCCAGTTTGCTGTGCTCTCCTTTTTGAAGTGGAAATTTTAAGCAGAACCAGCTCATACCTGCTATGCTTTTAGGAGAACAATGACTCTTAGCAGCAATTTCATAATCATTGGCACTACAGAGATGTAATATATAGACACATATTGGGTTTTGAGGTACTCTGATTTTTAATTGTCATATTAGTATGTGGTACCTTTTTCAAAGAAAAGCTGAGGCACTGGTATTCACATATAGATAAATTCCAAAATTTTACACATATCTACCTCCTATCCTAGTCCTGAATTTATGAGACACTTTCAAAAAAGGGCTTGAAAATATATAAAAATGATCAAATGATCATAATGGGTAGCATTTATGAATTTGAGGGCTTTTTTAAAAGGAAAATATGAAAATTTGAATTTCATAAACAACTCCAAGAGTCTATGACATTCTTGATTTTGTTCATTGTAAGTGTTTTTTTCTGTCCTTGCAGTTTTTAGTATATTTCTGTTTTGTCTGGTTCAGGCTGATAGATGTTGCTGTGAAAACCAAGGAAAGGAAAAGAAGAGAAAGTTTATTTTGTATTTTTCATGTGAATGTGTTGTAGGCATCATAGTTGAGAAGAAAATGCCTCCTCAAATAAATGAACACATATCTCTGATCTGTAATAGAATAATTCCAGAATTAAATCTAGTCAGCAGACCTTTATGAACTCTCTAATACATTCTCAGCACAGTGATCTAGAAAAGAAACATTTTGAAGAGAGAAAAAAAGAAAGAAAATGAAAAATGTTTTATGTGGTGGACATTTTATAAGTTTAAAAATTTTGCATTATGAGTTTTTTTTAGAATGATGAATAAAATGTTTAAGAGAGAGTGCTCTTATATTGCTACTTGGCTTTTACTCCACCAAAATGATTTCTGAAAGCTGAGCAGAGGGAGGATTTTTATGTTAAACTGTCTACACTATCAGATCATTATATTCCTATATACTGAGGACAAGCAGGAGAATATAACTCTGATGAAAGACCAGGACACTTCTCTTGCAGGGCCATTGCCAAAATAGGAATAAAACCAGCTCAGGAAACTGTATAGCAACAGTTGAAGATGTTGGAATAGCTATAAATGCAAGGAGCTGGTTTTGATTGTGGTGCCTCTCGTCCAGCTGTAGAGTATCAGCAGGTTTGGAAAGTCACTTTATTTTAAACAGGAGAAAAACGAATAGAAGTTTAATAGCATGTATGTCTTCTGTTGACATGGAAGATACCCAAGAAAACTGAGCAACTCCCCCAAGTAGTCCATGCCATCACTTTAAATGCCATCTTCAGCTAAGGACATAACAAGATGGTTGGGGAGGAGTCAGTTATGGGAGGTTATCAGGAGAGCATAGTAAACAAGGGGAAGACTGTTCTGCAGGCTTAAGTCCAGGCCTCCATTATTACCACTTCCTAGAGTTAGAGTCATCCCCCTCCTCCTGGTACAGAGAGAAAGACACCCTTGCAAAGAGAGATTTTGCTTATATATGTAAATTTCTCTAACAAAAGTCCTCCCCCTCCCCCACCCTTCCATTCTGGTAACCACCATACTATGGTCCATATCTATGGGTTTGTTTTTGTTCATTTTGTGTGTCCATTTGTTGCTTTTTGTTATACATGACACATATGACTGGAATCATACAGTTCTTATCTTTTTCCATCTGACCTAAAAAGCTTCTGCACAGCAAAAGAAACCACTAACAAAAGAGAAATGGCAACCAACTGAATGGGAAAAGATATTTGCCAATGATCCCTTTGATAAGGTGCTAATATCCAAAATATATAAAGAATACATACAACTCAACAACAAAAAGCAACCAATTGATTAAAAAATGGGCAGAGGAACTGAATAGACACTTATCCAAGGAAAACATCCAGAAGGCCAGCAGATATATGAAAAGATGCTTAACAACACTAGTTGTAAGGGAAATGCAAATCAAAGCCACAATGAGATACCACCTCACATCTGATAGAGTGTCTATTATCAGTAAGACAAGAAATAAGCATTGGAGAGGATGTGGAGAAAAGGGAACCCTTATACACTGCTGGAGGGAAGGTAAATTGGTATAGCCATTAAGGAAAACAGTATGAAATTTTCTCAAAAAATAAGAATAGAGCTACCATATGACCCAGCCCCTCTCCTAGGTATCTACCTCAAAATTTGGAAACGCTTATTTGTTAAGATATCTGTACCCCCATGTTCACTACAGCATTGTTTACAATAGCCTAGACAAGGAAACATGTCTATATTATAACAGACCAATAGCCTAGACATGTGTCCATAGACCAAGTTCCTTTGTTGGATGATTGGATAAAGATGTGGTACATATATACAGTGGACTACTTCTCAGCCATAAAAAAATGATGAAAATATTGCCATTTGCAATAACATGGATGGGTCTTGAGAGTATATGATAAGGAAAGTCATTATATTTAGGAATTGTAATCCTCAGAATCCAATTCAACAAATTGCTCATGGAAAGTTTTAACCTGTAGTCTGCTAGGCTGGGCTCCACAACTATTTGAAAGTCATTCCTTTTGTCTCTCAGTCTTTAGAGATCAATTTCTTTAAAGTAAATTGATTCCCAAGAGTAATTAAGGCAGTGTTCATAACCAGGGAACATTTTTTTAAAAATTTAAATTCTTTATTGTTGAAAGTTTTACATATGTCTCCTTCTCCCCCAACCCCATTGACCTCTACCCAGCAGCTCCTGCCCCCCAGCACATGCCCTTGCCCCCCTAGTGTCTGTGTCAACCAGGGGATTTCTGACAGTGTGTAGAGACATTTCTGGTTGTCAAGGGGAGGGGGAAGCTACTGGCATCTCATGGGTAGAGGTCAGCGATTCTGCTTAACATCCAACAATGCACAGGACAGCTCCCCACCCCCAACAGAGAAGTATCCAGCCCAAAATTTCAATAGTTCTGAGTTTGAGAATGCA
>NW_005369990.1:1073762-1080611 GCF_000412655.1 Myotis brandtii
GTGTGTGTGTGTGTGTGTGTGTGTGTGTGTGTGTAATTTATTTCAAAGAGGAAGGGAGAGGGAGAGATAGAAACATCAGTGATGAGATAGAATCATTGATTGGCTGCTTCCTACATACCTCACATTGTGGGTGGAGCCCGCAACTGGGCATGTGCCATGACAGGTCGACACTCAACCACCGAGCCATGCTGGCTGGATTCCCATGTATTCTTTTTCTGCTTAATTTAATCAGAGCGAGTTTCTTTTGCTTGCAACCAAAAAAATCCAACTAACCCATCTATACAGTGATTAGAATTTTAAATATTTGACAACAATGTCAAAAGGCACTAATTGCAAAAGCCTAATAAAGACAAGATCTATTATAGCTGTAATTTTTTCCTCAGTATAATAGACCTGTTTAGGAAGGCATTCAATTAGTACAATTGAATTGTTTTTAAACCATAATCTTCCAGAAATTGATAGATAGATTTTTGATGATCATTCATTAATATTTATCCAAGTATGACTTTCCAGGACCTGTACTAATGGATTAATGCAAAGAAAATGCAGACATGTTCCCTGACCTTAAGAGATTTCTAGTCATAGCAGTCTAGGTCTATAAGATACAGTTTTCTCTGTAATTAAGGCCAAAAAAAAAAACACACACACCGAACAAACACATGTGTTTTACTGGGCTTAAATTTTTGGAGCCTGAAAGTATGTGGAGTGTTGGTCTCTTCCCCCCAAATGAATCCAATAATTGATCCTGGCCAGGCCAGTCACCTTAGAGATATGAAGTGTTTTTGCCTGCATGAAATGTTTAAGTCTAAGAACCACTTGACAAAGCTTCCTTAATGCCTTGGCTTGCTTTGGAGGGCCTAGTAGGAAAGAGCTGGCATAGAGATCCAGGGAGTAAAACTCCCCTAGGAGGCTCTATTTTCAAACCTCAATGGCTTCAAAGCCAGTGTGTGAGGGAGCTCTGGGATTGCTCTGGGGGGAAGGTTTCATGCAGATGAAATGCCTCTTCCACACTTTGCTACTCCTGCTTATTAAACTGTCAGCCTCTTCCCATCAGCCACTCACTTTCTGGGGTGAACGGCTGGGGCAGGAAGGTTAGTGCTGGCAGACAATGCCTTCCTCCCCAAGAATGTAGAGCGCAAACAAAGCAGATATTACCATCTGACTAGCTTATTCCAGTCCTATTAGGAGTTTCCAGTGCACACTGCATAAAATTAGGCTTACCAAGGCATGTTTTTCCCTGCCTTGTCCAAATCCCAGAACCAAACTGTAAAGGAATGAGGGTACTCTTTTAGGGCTGATACAATCAAATATCTGTTCTTTGTTAGAGCTAAATTAGTGAGTGATCCATTGAGATAATGATGGGAAACGACTTTTGAAGCTGAAATTTGATATGCAAAGATAAGAAAGTAGGGCTTGGGGGGGGGGGGCCATAACCTTAAAAGACCAGAATTACTTTTCTATCAGTCAAAAGTTTGTTGAGTGCTGATTATATGCAAGGCATGTATACTCTAAGAAGACACTTAAAATTACTGTCAGCCTGATTAAAATATGGTTGAGAAGCCATTATCTCCATGCATGTTGTACATATTGATATGACAGTTGATAAACAACAAACATCAAATAAACCATTGAATTATGCTCTAACCACACTGGTCTTTTTGTTCCTGGAAGATGCCCCATCCTTTCCTACATAAGACCTTCGTCAATGCTAATTTCTATTCACTTACTCAATTTTTATCAAGTAATACTTTTGTGTCAGGCACACAAGATTCTGGTTCTTATGGAACTTACTTCCCAGTTGGGGGAAATAGACACAAGCAAGTAAACAAATCATTAAGCAATGATACTGCTTTGAAGGACCTGGTAGATTGTGATATGGTGGATGGTGGATGGTGACTAGTGGAGGGTAGGGGAGGGGATGCATCCCATATGGTGGTTGGGGTAGGCTTCTTGGAACAGGCCATTGTGAACTGGGATTCCCTGACCAGGAATCAAACCAGCGACCTCTTGGTTCATGGGTCAATGCTCCCAGTGAAGAGCTGGGATAAGAGCATTCCAAGAAGAGGGAATAGCAAATGCAAAAGCCTCATGAGAGAGAAACACATTTGATATGTTTAAAGAAGAGAGAGAAGGACAAGGCCTGGAGAAGAGCTGGGGAAGGGAGACTAGTAAGAGCCGAGGTCAGGAAGGAAGCAGGGACAGACTGTTAGGCCTCACAGGCCCTGGTAAAGAGTTTGCTGCCCTTCTGCCTGGGTGGCTTGGTTCTTATTCTCTGCTTTAAACAGAGTCTCTCTCTCTCTAATTTTTTTTTTTATTGATTTCAGAGAGGAAGGGAGATGAAGAGATAGAAACATCAATGATGAGAGAGAATCATTGATTGGCTGCCTCCTGCACGCCCCACACTGGGGATCAAGCCCAAAACCTGGGCATGTGCCCTTGACCAGAATTGAACCCGGAACCCTTCAGTCCACAGCCAATGCTCTGTCCATTGAGCCAAGTCAGCTAGGGCAGACTCCCTCTCTTTAGCTTAAATGTGAACTGCTCATGGAAGTCTTCCCTTAAGCCTCAGTTTAGGATAATGTCCTCTATTATTTGCTCTCATAATACACTGTACTTCTTTTTTTGATGCACTTATTATTACTGAAAATAAATAATTATTAGTGTAATTATTTGTTTAAGATCTGTTCTTTTTATGTTTTTATTGATTTTAAAGAGAGAGAGAGGAAGGGTTGAGAGATAAGAAACATCGATGAGAGAGAAACATTAATTGGTTGCCTCCTGTACACCTGCTACGGGGGATCAAGCCTGCAACACAGGCATGTGCCCTGACCAGGAATCAAACCAGCGACCTCTTGGTTCATGGGTCAATGCTCAATCACTGAGCCACACTGGCTGGGCTCAATATCTGTTCTTTAAACTAAACTGTAAGTTCCTTCAGGGTAGAGATTGGTTTATCTGGTTCACCGCAATAGGAGAATTAAATTAATTTGAAAAACACATATTTTAGCATTTGCTATATGCCAGATGCGTCGAAAATGCTCTATAGCTTCATAAAAATCAGGTGATATAGAACTCACCACATTCTCATTTTGGTGGAGAGGGGAAAAAACACAAATTGTTATGTTCAGTTCTCTATATTATAAGTACCCTCTCTCTTGCTAATTCCCTGCCAACATCTTATTGGCATTCAACTAAAAAATGTATTTCCATTTTACATAATGGACTAATTACAGCACAGATTATTTTTTTCTAATTCATGTCCTTAGGACATATGGCGTATCTATTATCTAAGAAAATGTTTATTTGTTTTGTTCTATTGCCCAGTAAGCTCATTCTAAGTTCAGATCTGTGTGTGTGTATTTATATGTAGAGAATGTGTCACATTAAAACCAGAGAAAATCATCTTCTAGATGATTCCTTTACATGGAGTAAATCAATCCTGTCCCTCATACCTACTGGGAAAGCACAAATGGCACTGGAACATCTTCAGAGTGGTTTATGCCCTTGACAGGTCAATCAGAGGGGAGCTGAAACTGAAGAAGTCATATGCCACAGTGCCAGCGGAAATGAGAATTATACCACTCATACTAACGAGTGCATTTCCAAAGGGACTATTTAGCGGTATTAGAAGTCTCTGAGCAGATGCCTCTGAACTTAAAATACACTTAATTCCTACGGATTGTCTTGTAATTAATTTACCCAGATAGACTCAATGAGGAGAATGTAGGGCAAACCATCACATTGCTCAGCAGTTTGCAAACTTGGGGGAACACTAAGATAAATAATTTGATATTTTAAACATCTAAATTCATTCCCCTTATAACTGAGAATCAGGAGCAGCATCTAGTAAAGAAAAGCACTTTTCAATGTCATAATCCAACTGCCTTAAAAAGAAAAAAAGATCCGGCTACTGTACCAGGAAGGACTCCATGTAGCTGACATCAAAAGAATATCACTCATACTTGGGTTACAGCTTTTACTGCTATGAAGTTGCCAGTCTGTAAACATCTCACTGAACGTGGGAGGCTTGCTCCTGACTGTTTAGTTATACCCACAGTGTTACAGCAACAAGCAGTGTTCACATGCCTCCCGTTAACACAGCTTGTATTTCATGAAGAGCAGCCAACTCTCCTGTGACCACTGACAGCTGTATTTTTCTAGTATTAAGGAGTATAATTTAAAAGTGCTTAGATTTTTTTAAGGTTTTATGCAAATTTGATTAAAAAATAACTATCTCTGGAGACGAAAGTGCAGTGGTGTGATGTTTGGATGGGCTGGTACACCAATGGGGGGTGGTACTTAATGTGGTGCTCTTTGTTTTATTCTGGAAGCTAAGGGTTTGAACTTATTTGGATGGGAGTCCCAATCTGGCTCTCCTGTTGACCTTAGGTAAACTTCTTTTTTTTAAAAAATATATTTTATTGACTTTTTACAGAGAAGAAGGGAGAGGGATAGAGAGTTAGAAACATCGATGAGAGAGAAACATTGATCAGCTGCCTCCTGCACACCCCCTACTGGGGATGTGCCCACAACCAAGGTACATGCCCTTGACCGGAATCGAACCCGGGACATTTCAGTTCACAGGCCGATGCTCTATCCACTGAGCCAAACCGGTCAGGGCCTTAGGTAAACTTCTTAAACTGTACAGGCCTCAGTGGAATTACTTCTTAAAAGAAAATGATAATGATAATAATAACAGGGTGGTATTTGAAAAATGATGAGGTAATGTATATGTCCTACCTAAAATAGGGCCTGGCACATAGTAAGTGGTAGCTTTTATTACTAATCTTTAATTTTACACCAGGGCACCTTACTCTTTTATTTTATTCCTTTAAAAGATATTTATCATGTGTTCCTGCTAAATCATCTCTTTCATCATCACTGCAACGTTTTGAGTAGTTTTCATTATTGCCATTTTACAGAGGAGAACACCAAAGACAGAGGAGTACAAGAATTTGCTCAGGTTCACACAGTTAGTCAAGGATGCGACCAGACTTGACCCCCAGGGCCAACTTTAACAAATGTGTATTCATGTCTACTAGGTATTAAGCACCAAATATTAAGTGTCTAGTGGGAAGACTGATATTAATGACACATGCCTCCACTCTCCAAAACTCATGTTCTGTGTGGGGATGAGAAGGGAAAAGACAAGCACCAAATAAGGCAGGCAATGACAACTTCTATTATCTATACTAATAAAAGGGTAATATGCTAATTAGACTGGGTAGGCTGGACATCTTCTGGACAAAGCCACGGTGGCAGGGGCCGAGGCAGAGGCAGTTAGGGGTGATCAGGCCGGCAGGAGAGAGCAGATAGGGGTGATCAAGCAGGCAGGCAGGTGAGTGGTTAGGAGCCAGTGGTCCCGGATTGTGAGAGGGATGTCCGAGGGGTCCCGGATTAGAGAGAGTGCAGGCTGGGCTGAAGTGCCCCCCCCCCACGCATGCATTTTGTGCACCGGCCCTCTAGTTGTGTTATTAAAGAGATGTTAGGGAGACCCAAAGAGTGTGTAACTGACTGGGAAACTAGGAAGGAGGACACAGGGGAGGTGTCTTTTGAGCTGGGTCTGGAAGAATGCATGCGATTTTAACAGATTAAGAAGGGTATTTCAGGTAGAGGAAATTTGCTATGCGAAGGCATGGAGGCCTGGGATATTAGACAGGAGCCGAGGAATCCTAGGTTCAGATCCCCTCTCTAGCATTTGCTAGCTGTGTGACATTGGCTAGTATCCACCATTCTACCTCTTGTCTCTGTTGTCTGAAAAACAGTATGACAAAACCACAGGGTGGCTGGGGAGATGAAAAGATAAGTACGTATAAAGTGTAGCACTGTGCCTGGCTATTGAGCTGCTGTTTTTTTGTTGCTGTTATTCCTCAATGTCTTTGCTCAAGCTGTTCCTTCTGAAGACCCTCCCACCTTCGCCAGCTTCTCACCCATTTACTTCCTCTCTTCATGATTCAACAGAGGCATAATATCCCCTGGAACAATGCTTCCTGCCTTCAGCATACAAATGAGTCAGCGGGGCATCGTGTTAGATGCAGATTCTGCTTTGGTAGGTCTGGGGTGGGTCCACCTTTCTAACAAGCATCCAGGTGATGCAGGTGCTGTTGGTCCCAGGACCACAGTCTCTGTAGGAAGGGCCAGGGCAGTGTTTCTCAGAATGGTTTCTGCATTTCTAACCAGCTTCCAGTAACACCAATTCTGCTTTGACTAGTGAGAGTTCAGAGCACCAGATAAAGCCTCATTTCTAAAGGCATTCCATGAGTAGAGCCTCACCTTTCTTTCCACCCCTTCCTTTTCCTTCACACAATGACCTGTCCCAGGAAAATTGGACTCAGTGGCTTTTTTCCTGAACTTGCCCTTTGTACAGGCCTGGGTCCCCACCTTCTTTGAGATCCAGAAGTCTCTTTCAACTTCTAGGCTATTTTTCTACTTACAAGCCACAAGATATCTACACTAATAAAAGAGAAACATGGTAATTAGCGTACGACCGCTACCCTTTTCATTGGCTAATCAGTGAGTATATGCAAATTAACTGACAACCAAGATGGCGGCCGGCAGCCATGCACTGAAGCCAAGCCACAGACTGAGGCTTTATGCCTGGGTAAGGGAGGAGCCAGCCAGCGATCGTTGAGCCAGCGATGGTTGATGGCAGTGATGGCGGGGGGAACCGGGGTGGAGCCAGCCAGCGATCATAAATGGCGGTGGTGGAGGGGAGCTGGGGGTGCCCTGGCCCAGGCCTAAAGCCTTGGCCAGAGGCTTTAGGCTTAGGTCGGGGAGGAGTCAGCCAGCGATTGTTGATGGCAGCGGAGGTGGGGAACCAGGGCGGAGCCAGCCAGCGATCAGCTGAGG
>NW_005369990.1:1081097-1083136 GCF_000412655.1 Myotis brandtii
GTGCCCCAACTCCCCTATTGGCCCTGCTCTGTTCGTGACAGGGGGGAGCTCCTCAACTCCCTGATCGGCCCTGCTCTGTGCATGACAGGGGGCAGCGCCCCAACCCCCTGATCGGCCCTGCTCTGTGTGTGACAGGGTACAGAGCCCCAACCCCCCTGATGGGCCCTGCTCTGTGCATGACAGGGGGCAACGCCCCAACCCCCTGATTGGCCCTGCTCTGTGCGTGACGGGGTGGCGCCGCAACTTCCCTATCGACCCTGCCTTGAGTGTGACAGGGGGCGGTGCCCCAACCCCCCAATCGGCTGTACCCTGAGCGTGACTGGGGATGGCATTGCAACCTCCCGATCCGCCCTGCTCTGTGCATGACAGGGGGCAGCGCCCCAACTCCCCAATCTGCCCTACTCTGAGCCCGACCAGGGGCTGCACCTAGGGATTGGGCCTGCCCTATGCCACCCGGGAGCAGGCCTAAGCCAGCAGGTCATTATCTTCTGAGGGATCCCAGACTGCGAGAGGGCACAGGATGGGCTGAGGGATCCCCTCTCCCCCCTGAGTGCACAAATTTTTGTGCACTGGGCCTCTAGTACTTTAATAATTACCATATTGTATTATTTATGCTCATCTATACTAATAAAAGGGTAATATCCTAATTAGACTGGATAGACCAGACCTCTTCCAGACGTCCTTCTGGACAAAGCTGTGGTGGTGGTGGAGGCTGAGGCAGAGGTGGTTAGGGGCGATCAGGCAGGCAGGCAAGCGGTTAGGAGCCAGCAGTCCCAGATTGCAAGAGGGATGTCCGACTGCCAGTTTAGGCCCGATCCCTGCCTAAACCGGCAGTCAGACATCCCCCAAGGGGTCCTGGATTAGAGAGGGTGCAGGCCAGGCTGAGGGACACCCCCGCTCCCCGTGCACAAATTTTGTGCACCAGGCCTCTAGTTGGTGTATAAAGAGGGCAGGGTTTGAGAATGGCCATTGTATTCATTTCCCAGGGCTGCCATACAAGTACCATGAACTGAGTGGCTTAAAAAAAGAGGAATGTATTGTCTCACAGTTCTGGAGGCTCGAAATCTGAAATCCAGAAACCAAAGTGTTGGCAAGGTTGGTTCTTTCTGGAGGCACCAAGGAAGAGTCTGTTCCATCCCTCTCTCCGAGCTTCAGGCAGTTGCTGGCAATCCTTGCTATTCCTTGGCTTGTAGATACATCAGTCCAATACATCACAGTCCTATGGTGTTGTCTCCTTGTCTGTGTCTGCCTCAATGTCTCTTTCCCTCTTCTTCATTTGGAGAAGTAAGACACCATTAAGAAAATAAGGACATCATTGGATTAAGGACCCACCCTACTCTAGTATGACCTCATCTTAACTCAGTACGTCTGCAACAACCCTATTTCCAGGGAGGGTCACATTCTGAGTTTCTGGGAAGAACATGAATGGGGAGAGCACTGTTCAACCCAGTACAATCATTGTTTAGAATTGCTGGTGAATGGTGATAATAAGAGTAGACCAAGATGCGATCAGGTTTTTAAATTCTCTACAGATAATGCTTATACCTGGGATAGACCAATCCCACTGTCCATCCCAGCCATTGATCTACCATCGTTAATATGTCTTATCTATTCTAATAACATAGCTTGTCATTTCCATGTTATTTTCACTGGAACAATACAGAATTTGTTTATGAGGGCAGGTACTATGTTTTATTAATTTTAAAATGTACCATGGCACATGGTAGTTACTCAAGAAATATTTGCTGACCAGATAAATTAAAAATATTTTTGAATCCTATAGCAACTGGAAAAACTGTTAGTTCCACAGTCACTTAATATTTTTAAGAAGTAGCCCCATATTTCTTTAATATTATAAAATTGATGCTATATTATAGAGCCATTCAATCCATGAATACTTTTTTTCCCATTAAAAAAAAGAAAAAGAAATGTTTGTTGAATAAATTGCTGACCTGGAGGTTTGATGACTATTTTCCTGTATTGTAAGGATTACTTAGAGTCAAAAGTTACAAGTCGATTTTCAACTGCACAGGAGTCAA
>NW_005369990.1:1083217-1093916 GCF_000412655.1 Myotis brandtii
TGCCTTGTCCAAGAGTCAACTGTCATTTCTTAAATCTCAACTTCACGGCCATCATAAAAATATTAGAGGTCATTGGAGTCCTGATAGTTGATATTTTAAGAAGATATAAGATAATTGGACTCTTCTAAAATGAAGAGCTATTTCTATCAGTTTTAAATTCTTGTCTGTGCTCCTTTGAGGGGAAATGAGGGGGGAAAGAGAGACATCTGTTATACTTTCAACAAAGATAAATTAAAAGAAAAAAAAGAATGATGTCCTATTGAAAGAAAAAAAGTGGGACAGAACACCATTACATAATTATATTATTGCAATATAGGGTTATTATGTTTTGAAGTATGAATTAGAGAGAGCTTGATAAAGTATGAATTAGAGAGAGCTTATTCTCCTCAAGAAAGCTCAAAGATTACCTGTTTAAAACAATACTGTACCTTTTTGTAAATGTAGTTTGCCTGATATCAGTTAGAAAGTGATTGAAGAAAATAATTATTCATTCATTCATTTAACAAATATGTTATTGAATTTCTTACTACATGTTGGTTTCTATTCCATATGCTTGGGATTTCTTTATTGCTAATCTTTACACAGACATGTAATAGTTTGCAGCTGATAAATGTGCCAAATGAAGAAGAAAATCTCCATCTCGAGGAATTTATAATACAGAAAGTCAACCGCAAAGAAACTGTCACTTTCAAAATATCATATTTCCAATCCTTGTTTTCTCTTCATTTGACTTTCCATGACAGGCAGAGTAATTTGAAAGTTTGAGGGCATTTACGATAAGCAACCTATCGTGCTAATGACAAATTTGGGTCATTCTACACTGTGTGGAGGAAAATGTTAGGTATTAAAGACAGGGCACTGAACAGTTTATGTCTTACATTTTAATGCTGATAGGTTCGTGTCAAAGGCTGTTATGACAGTGTGTCTCATTATGTGCATAGTATGAAAATTTTTTGTCAACACATTCAAAGTAACTTTGAAATTAGGAATTTGTAGCTTTATTATAAAAATCAGCCTGAACTTGTACTGTGAGTTTTATTCCATCTTGGCATATACACATAATAAAACGAGTGTGCCAATTTCCTTCTCCTTTTCTGTCTTACTATGTATATACTGTGCATTGATATACCTGACGTTGTGGCAAAAGCATGGAAATGGGTAAAGGGATCTTGGTTCTATGCCTGGTTCTGCCCCTATCAAGCTGTGTGACCTTGAACAAATCACTGAAACTCCAGATTTGCTCACCAGAAGATTGAACTGGTTGAGGTTATACTGCTATTTATAGACATTCTCTTTTCATTGCTTCAAAACTTGTTGGTTATTTGTTTGATTATTATTTCTTTGAATCTCTTTTTATATAATCACTAGTGGCCCAGTGCACGGATTTGTGCACATTAAAAGGAAATTAATTAGAAGAAATATTTTAATATCGCTATTCGCCCTTTATAATAGAAGTATCAGAGATGAAAGAAAATTAGTAAAATGTGTATGAAAATAAGGTATAACTTGATTAATAAATAAACAATAAGAACATGATATAACAACAATAAAGACATGATATATAAACAACAAAAACATGATGTAAAAACAACATTGATAAAAACAATGACTGATAAGTTGATTAGACTTATTCTAATATCTCCCTGTATACCACATTAAGAGTAAAAACACTTTCAGAGTGCTTGACTAATTTCTCTTGTGATGAATTACTTATAACTTTAACATCACACGCTCTTCGAACTCAAGAGAAAGCAACATATAACTGACCGTGTCTGAAAACGGGTTCAGGTAGGAATATTCCTACTCTGAGTTTGTCCTTGTGATTTATTAATAGTCATTGCAAATGCTGGCATCACAGGAAACTGTCTTCGAATTAATTTAAATGGGAGGCCAGTGTTAGACGGGGACAAATCAATTATTGGAATCAGAACAACCTCTCCTTCTGCAGATCCTGTTAATACTTCAGCTTTGATTATGTTAGGTCACAATCTTGTGATAATAAATCTAGTACCATTACTAAGACACCATTTACTATTAAGATTTCTCAGTAGCATGAGGATTCCACCTACTTTCAATTTTAATTTATGACATGGCATTCCCGAAGGAGTAATACTATTAAGAAATTTAATGCTGGCTTCTTTCATCTTCAGAGGTACATTGTGCCAATGGTTAGTCTTCAAACATATTCTGTCGACAACACCACTTTCTTTCAGCTTCAGAATGTCAACAAAAACAACCAAATCCACGATCCACAATGACAGATCGAAACACACGTGTGCGATTGGCATCAGCAAGAGCTTTATATGTATTGTGCATGTGTGAGTCAACGTTTATTTTTAAATCAGAGGCCCGGTGAGGCCTGGTACACAAATTCATGCATGGGTGGGGTCCCTCTACCTGGCAGGTGATTAGGGCCAATCTGGGGGCCCAGCCGGCTGGGGGGAGGGATTGTGGGAGGTTGGCCGGCCATGGGAGGTTGGCTGTGGGAGTGCACTGACCACCAGGGGCAGCTCCTGCGTTGAGTGTCTGCCCCCTGGTGGTCAGTACACGTCATAGCAACTGATCGACTGGGTGTTTGGTCATTCGGTTGTTCAGTTGTTTGGTCGCTTAGGCTTTTATATATATAGATATGATGATTTCACCTGCCAGATCTTTTAGGGAATCTTGCTTAATTGACTATTTGGGGACAAAATCACAAAGCAGTTCAACATTTCCTAGGGTAGATTGTTGTTGATGTTTGGAAGGGGTATTTGGTCTAAGAAGTTTGCTTCCATCACCACCTCAAAGGGGAAAATGGCTTCAGACACAGTGACCTTTTGCTGATGAGGTTGACCTTTGCCACACTCAGGGATTACCATTCATTTTAATGTTTACATAAATTATTTAGAATAACCTCAGGCTTTCTCTAGGTCTTTGAAATTAAATTTCTAGTAAATTACTTAAAATGCATAAGAATTTGTATGATTTTTAATACAGTTAAAAGCCCAGATTGAAAGTGCTTCATCTCTATGTTCCAGTGCCTGGCATGAGGGCTGGCATGCAAGAGGCTGGTGTAGAATGAAATAGGTTGATTTCCCCTGACTTCTAATATGGCTCTCCCACATTTTGCAGGAGGTATGTTTTGTGTAGGTAGAAGTGTTTTGTACTGAACAATATTTTCAGTATGGTAGTTCTTTGAGGCAAGTGTGAGGCAACAACTTAATGGAACAATCACCCAATCATAGTTCCATTTTATAACCTTAGATGTGCTTCTAGGTAAGTCATGCACTGTTATAATCACTTCTTCACCTGAGAAATGAAGGTTTAATTCTAGTGGCTCCTGAGGTTCTTTCACCATTAAAATTCTTTGATCAAAATTTAACTTTTTATGCATTAATTAGTGTGTACTAACTTACACAGTTTCTGTAATTAGCATCACCGTTGAACGAAATTTGATTCCCAAGACTTTCAAGTACATGTTTTGAAGTAATTACATTGTAGTGATGATGAACACATATTTTGGAGTTGGACCAGCCTGGGTTCAAATCTTGACTCAGACATTTATTAAAAACGAGTTACCATTCCTCTATCAAACTACAAATGGGGATGATAATAGTGTCAACTTCATAGGGCTGTGGTCAGGATGAAAAGAGATAATATATGTAAGCACTTAGGACAATACCTGGCACAGGTAACTATTATTCTTACTGTAACCACACTGGGATTGAGATCACTATGCAGAAAACCACTATAAATACATTTATTTAATTTCAGCTGGAAGATAATGACAACAGGAAAAGACTAAATAACTTTACTGATTAAGCTGTACTTCAGATTCAGTAGAGCTCCCTCATCTGGGTGGGGAAATGTCCACAGCGATGAGAACAGCAGTTACATATCAGATGCCACGTGTATTGATAAATCATCCCTTACTGTTGCACTCATCAAATGAGCAAATGAAAGAGCATCTTTTGGCAATGGAGCGATATGTATAAATTAAATTTATTGATACACATGGCTGTGGTTATTATTTTAATCTTCCTCTCTAGGTGTTTTGTAAGAAAATATAAGTCTTGTGTTTACTTCTGTTTGTTAATGCTTTGATAAATCAGACATTTTTAGTATTCTATCAATGGCATAAGTCTAATTGCCTTATTGTATTCTGATTTATTTCTTGCCTTACTTTCTTTGCATCTGCAGCCCAACAAATGAGTCTCTGAAGAGATATATGTTATGATACAGTGTCAGTGAAATTAATCCTGATCAATTTTAAAGTTCACGTTTTTATTTGATGACTTTCAAGGGAATCACTAAAACTGAGATTGACTTGGTCTCTTCTTTTGTTGGTTAAATATTGTTGTTTGAAGGCAGTGGAGCCGGAGTGAAGAAAGGGGCCCTTCTTGTGCTCTTAACTCTGGCCCATTTCTGAAGAAAAGCCACAGCAACTCCTCTTGTCTATGTATAAAATGAGGCTAATTGGTCAAAAGGAACACAAGCTGTAATGGGCTTGTAACTTTGGCATCTTACCATGGCAAGAAGCCTAAATCAGTCTGAAAAGAGAGAATATCGAGTGCTATTGAAAACCTACCTCTCATCCTTTCAGTTTCTCCAAACATTTTAATTTCCACAGTAATAAAATTGTTGTTTCATGTCTGTATAGTGTTCTAAAGCTAACTACTCAGGGAGATAACTTGGGGCAGATATTACCTTCCCCACTTCTCTGGTGGGAAAACTATGACTTAGAGAAAGGAAGCCATGTGGCCAAAATCACACTTTAATACATTTAGCGTGAGGATTTCTGATAGGTGGTTACATGGTCCACATTTGAAAAAAAAAAAAAAAGAAGAGTTTGCACCCTAGTAAAGAAGAACATTGAGATTACACATTGTTTAATAACACAGATAATAAAAAATGAAATTCTGGATAATATTTAGTGCTTACATTTTCATACAAGAACATTTAAAAGCCCTTATCTAATTTTACATATAATTGTCCAATTCTAACACAAATGATACAGAGACTAGTTGATTAAGAAAAACAAACAATCTGGGGCAGGAATTTCTGTCCCCCCCCCCCACACACACACATAATTGAAGCTTGCCAAGATTTCTACCCTGCTAATATAAAATATAGTTGTGTATAACCTTCACACTATTTTATAATGATCTTTATCCTTACATGGATTATTCATGTATTTTTTATTTTTGTAATGCCATTTTTCCTTTTTTTCTGTTTCTATTCACATAAAAGACAAAGAAATCTGAATGTTTCCAGAAAAAATCTATAATATTGTATAGGTAAGTATTACATCCAAACACATTATTGCTATTCAGTATTGCCAAAGTACAGTTAAGTACATTTTTTAAAATTCCTGGTTTACATTTTAAACTTATCTCATGCTAAATATAAATACATATTGAAAGAAGTGGCCATCACGCAATTAAACAGAAAATGGAAAATAATATCAATTTGGTGATGACCAGCATTTGATACTTGTAAAGCTGGTGCCATTTATAGGAGAGAGAAAAAAAACGAACACTAAAAAGCACAGAGATTTTGATTTCTCTACTTTCATATTCAAGGACCTGGGTAAATAAATGTTTGTATGACCAGAGTCAGAATATACATACAAATTATTGAGGACTACCCCACTTCCTCTGCAAACCTCCCCTTCAGTGTAACTACCAAAAAATCAAATCTTGAGGAAACTTTGGCTAACTTTAAATCACATAGCTCATTGTTCTTGGAGCAAACCAATTTTATTTTTTTGCCTCTTTTTTTTTTTAAAATCTTTAATGTCAAGCAAACATTTATTTCAGGTGCAAAGCCTCAGGATATGTTAGTGAAAACAGTGGCTGGGCTGTGCTAGCGCTTACTGCCCACTAAGTGGGTGGGAAAAGGGTGTTGTGACCCTCTTACCCTTCCCACCAGTCTCCCTAACAGCTTTGGCCTTCGGGTCAGCTCAATTTCCCCTCCATTGAGTGGCCATTATGGTGCCGGCTCGGTGATAAATGCTTTATGTAAGAGACTGCATTGCCGGCAGCTAGCGCTAGGGAAGTCTGCCACCCGGGCCAGCCAGACAAACTAGCATGCTGGCCCGCGATGGACTGGTTACCTAGCAACATGGCTGGCCTCACCAAAATGAAGAGACCCACAAACAAAAATGAAAAGGAGATAAAACGAGTCAAAGTACAAGGGGTGAGGAGGTTAATATTCCTCTATCGAATAACTTCGTTTTGGAGAATTGCATTTTAACCTTTTTTTCCCCCAAAGCTGAAGGTGGAGACATGGATTGGAAATTAAATTAGGCCACATTTGTATTTTTTAAAAATGTTTTCTTTTAGGCAGAATTTGTTTTTCCCCTCTCTCCAGAATCTTCTAACTCTCTCTTAAAGTGAAGGAGAAGCTACATTCAAAGGAAACATCTGATGGATATATAAATATTGAACGTTTTTTACACCATCTTGCTGTGTGGCGTTGGGCAGGTAGCTTGGAATCTCTGTTGCCCAATTTCTCTGTTGCTAAAAGAGGATGGCAGAAGTAACATATTAAACACAATAGGAGATTAAGGAGCGATGTTTTATGCCAGGGAAAGACTCTCAATTTCCTTAAATTTGAACACAACTGACTCGTACTCCAACTAATTTAAGATGTTACCTTAAAAAATTAGTGAAAACTGCGCTCAATTAAATAAATGGCTTTTAGCTTTGAGGTTCAGGGTGGCCCCCAAATTATGAGGCCAGTGTGTGTACAGATGTGTAATTTTCAGCATCTACTATGTACCAGGTACCATACAAGGCCCTTTTAAAATGTGTACTAGTGTTTGTCGGGTAGAAATGAATGAATGCGTCCAGGTTCACTCAAAAAAGTCATTTGACAAAATTTTTGTATCGCCTACCAGTCCAAGGATTAGTATGTTGATACTTCCTACCTAGAGCCGTAACCAGACATGTAACTAAATGCAGTCTTTGTAAAATTGCTCGAATCCCCTTCTTGTCATCCTACCCATCAGGTCACATCTCTCATCTACATTACTAGATTAGCCTCCTAACTATTGTCCCTCCTGTAAATCTTCTCCCCTGTAGTACACTCTGCCAAAGTTAATTGCAAAGTTATCTTGAGTCCTTTGCTTAAGATCCTCATTTGGTTCCTTATTGTCCAAACTCCTAATCACGACCCATAAAGCCCTTCACAGCCTGTCTCGTCTCTGACTCCCTTGTTCTGTAGTCACAGACTTGCTCTTAGCTCCCTGGATACTCCATGCTTATGAGCTCCTCTCTGCCTTGGCTTATACTGTTCCCTGTGTGAAGAATGTGCTTCCCTGTCCCCAAACTCCTGGTCCTTCTTTAAGATCCAGGACACATGCAGATCCCTTCAGTATCTTTCATAGGTCTCACCTTGTCAATCCCCATCTGTAAAACGGCATTAATAACAGTGTCTACTTCCTATGGCTGTTGTAAGAAATAAATAAGTTAGTAACATAGAAAGTGCTTAAAGCCAGGTAAGGCATGTTGTAAGCACCCAATGAACATTACCTATTGTTGCTCTTATCATAAAAATCTCAAATATAGCATTTGCATGATAATCACTGTCCTCATATTTGTCTCACCCCTCAGATGATAAGCTTTTCTTCGGGGCATGAAGCCTGCCTTAGTTAGCTTTGCATCTCCTGTACTGGGCATTTGCTTGCCATTATAGTAGGTGCTCAATAAAAGTTGTTGGCATAATGAATGAATGAATAAGTGAGTCAATGCATAATGTCTCTAGGGCTGCTTGGGTTAATGAGGGATTTTGTTCTCTTTATGGTTTAGTGTCCATTCTCTTCAAAACAAACTTTTCACACCTAGTAAACTCTCCTCATGAGGCTTTTGGTTTCAGGATGCTCACTAATAAAAGCACTCCCTTCTCCATCCTCTACCTCTGTTGGAAAACCATCATAAACTCTCTTTTTACATGGCTGAACTTGGACGCTTGAATTCCGGAGTTGCCTGGAAAAGCCCCTGTAAAGTGATTGTGCTGTTTTTTGTCTCATGGCTGTTAGATTTAGCTTCACTGCAGATTGCCTGTAAACTTCACGGGCTCAATCTTGAAGCCAGCACTCTGACTTCTTACCTACTTATCGCATGTTATCTGAAACAGAATCAATGCAATATTTTAAAATGATAAAAAAACACACGCTTATTTACCTATCTGCTTCAAAAACTCATGTTGAGCACAAAGGATTCTTTTTAAAAGTAGTCTCAAATTTGTGGCCTGGCCATAGAATAGAATTGTGGGCACTACAATGCCACGCGACGTTGTAGGTGTATAGTATTAAAACGAGGGCAGGGAAAAGAGAGCAGAACATGAGCACGAGTGTTCTTTCCAGAGAGAAATCACTTCCCAGTAAACACCCAGAAGTTTACTTTTTAGTGAACATAAAAGCCTGACAAATCTGATTTTTTTTCTTTTACCTTAAAGAGAGGCAGACTGTACTTGTGGGAAGAGCCTGGTCTTTGGAGCCAAGCTAAGCTGGAAACAAGCTTTGTTTTCCCATTTAACGAGACTGGTTAAACTGGCCAACGGGCTTCACCTTTCTGGCCCTCAGTTCCCTTATCTTTAAAAATAGGACTCTTCCTGCCAGAACTCTTATGAGGAGTAAATGAGACACCACATACAAAACACAAAGGACAGTGAGTGTTCAATAGTTACACCGTAATTATTAGCTCCCTCCCCAAAGCTCGTTCCTTTTGTTGTTTTTGTTCCCGTCTAATACAACAACCCCCAGACAGGCCATCCTACCTCTGTCCCTGAGGTTCTTCTTTTCTGTCCCCACTATTCTGGCCTCCGGGGACTGGACTCTTTTTTAAGGCACTGCCCCCCGCCCCAAATAATTCTTTTTCCTTGTTCTCTTTGAGATGCTTGGGGATAGATATCAAAAAAGAGTAAGTGGCTCAGGGGTGGGGCGGGGAGACATGAAAAGTACCAAAAATATATCAATAGTTGGCTCACAAAACAGTTCTATAACTTGGGACTTGAACCCTGGCTGTTTGGCTTCTGAGCCTGTACTTTAACTCCTCTTCCATGTCTACCCACAAATACAACAGATTGTTTGGGAAGAGCAACATGGCACTGGAAAGGACTCTTGGTCAGTCAGGTTGAACTTGAATCCCTTCTCATCCACAGATATTTAGGGAAGCCTCTCATATCCTACCTGCGTGCGTCGTGACCGAGATGGACGTGGCCTTCACCTCCGTGGAGCTTACTGTCCACTTAAAGTCCCTGACACCAGTGTCTTCATCCACGAAATGGGAGTAGAGCCCTCCTTCACCTTGTGATGAAAAAAAGTGAAATAATGCTAAGAGACTACTGAGCACTTCATTTGTATGCCTAGGACTTTATATACATTGTCTTATTTATTCTCCCAATCACTTCGATGCTATTTTATGCCTAAAGAAATGAGGCCACTTGCTCAGGTTGGCCCAGGGTGGCCAGGCTGTCTGCGGCTAACACACATGCTCCTAACACCCTGCTAATGAATGGGAAGCAGCTGGCAGAGTCCTGGGCACGTACCGCAGGTGGTGAGTCAACAGTCCTCTCTTCTTCCTTCCGTCCTCCACTCTTACTAGTAGGTGCCCAGGTAGTGAGGAGGGCGGGGAGAGAGAGATGGAAAGAGAGAGAGATATAAAGAAATGCAGGGAGAGAGAGAAAGAGAAGGAGAGAGAGACTGGGAGAGAGAGAGAGAGAGAGAGAGAGAGAGAGAGAGAGAGAAAATTGCCCTTCACAGCTCTCCTTAAGGTGGTCCTGCAGCCAGTACCCAGTCATTAAGTCTGCCTTCGCTCGGTTTGGGTTTCCCAAACTTCAGTAGTTAAGAAGGTCCTGTAATTATACTTGTGACTTTTAAGTGATTTTAATCGCTCTTCCTTTCTCAGTTTACACTTTTTAATTTGTTTCCTTGTCCCTCACTCTTTCTCTCATACGCACAGGCCCAGGCCTATGATAATGAATGGACTCATACTAATTATACGGCTGGGCTTCCATCAAAGGGCTGGGCTGCTGCTGCTGTTTCCATCAGTGACTTGAGCAAAGCTCCAGGGGTTTGGGCTCATCAGGGTCTTGATGGGAATGTGGCCTGGCAATCAGGACCTGCTTGCTCTGGATGCTGCACACATGTTGCTCTAGAGAAAAACAACTTCAGAATCACTTGCTGTCTTTTAGTGATTACTGCTGATACATGTCTCTTCGGTCTGGAATTACCATCTACAAGTAAGTTTGAAAAATGTCTTAGCTGCTTAGAATGACATGATCTTGAAAAGGGAGGTCTTTGTGCCAAGAAATTATCTTTCATTGACCCTAATTGATGATTTCAAAAGATTCCTGGGATCTTCCTGCCAGAACTCTTATGTCAGCGCAGACGTGGAGAGCTGAAACCTTGGAAACTGGACACACTCTCTTTTCAGGGACACAGGTACCAACATTTTACCAGCACCTTAGTTATATAACCATTATTTAATCCTCACACAGCAGCTCTATAGCTATCATTAGCCCCATTTGCAGATAAGAGAAATGAAGGCCAGAAAGATTAAGTAATTTGCTTAAGACCTCAGAGCTAGGGGGTGGGATTCAGGCTCAGATCTTTGTGACTCCAAAGCCATTGCTATTCCACGGCACTATGTCTAGAGGAAAAGAAGTTCCAACAGTTGGTAGACCAGTGGTCAGCAAACTGTGGCCCCTTGAGTGT
>NW_005369990.1:1093956-1110569 GCF_000412655.1 Myotis brandtii
TACAGTGCGATTGAAACTTCGTGGCCACACTCAAGGTGCCAAAGAGCCGCATGTGGCTCGCAAGCTGCAGTTTGCCGACCACTGGTCTAAACAAGGCATTTGCATTGGAGTGGAAAGGAGGGTCTGGTGGGTGATAAAATTGCTGCAGGGGATGATGAGGAAAATTAGAGCAGGTGTCCCAGGTAAAGAGGTAAAGCGCATTGGGAAGCTTTGGTTGTAGCCTCAGGACAGGGGTGGAGGGAGGAGTCGGTCCAAGGTGATGGGGAGCTCCGACAAGAGCAGGGCTGGGTGTCAGGGTCCTCAGCAGGTGATGGAGATGGGATCCTCAGACTAAAGAGAATAACACTGGAACTGAGATTGTGTAAGAGGTTCCAAACGATGGTTAGTTCGGGGCCTAGTTTCCAAGACGGTTGGCAGTGGCTAGGAAGGGTTCAAAGAAACAGAAGACCCATGGTTCCTGTCCTCGGGAATTCACAATGGGATTGGGTGAAAGTATGTGTGCACTTACCCTGGAAACAAATTACAATGTCAGGCCACGTGGGAGAAGTGTCAAAAGAGTGGGAAGAAGTAAAAAACGCTGTATTTACTCCTTCCCTCCCACCATTTGTTCCAAGGATAGAGAGTAGCACTTCCTGACCTGCCTCCTTGCCTTCCTCTCCAGGCTGCCCTGCATCATCCCTCTCCTCCACATCTCAGCCACTGTGTCTCTGTTATGCCACCTCTCACTTTTAGAACATGGCATATACCAGTGCCTGCCTGGAACCCTCTTTGCCTGACCACCAGTCCCCAGGTCTTAGCATCGTCCTCGTTTCCAGGAAGCCTCCTCTGACCCTTATCTGGCCAGATGGGTCTTTGTCCATCTCGCCACCTGTGCTCCCAGGTATCATGTAAACTCTGCAGGAGCTGGCACCAGATTTGTTCACTGTGGCACTCCCATACCTGCACAGAGGTGGTGCTCAATACGTGGTTGTTTAATGAATTCATTCTTTGGTCACAGTGTCTAGCATAGTGCTGGGAACTCTTCAAAGACAGTGGTCTAAGAGTTCTATGTGCATTAGCTTCTTTAAGGCTCATTACAACCCTATGAGATGAGAACTATTACCATCCGTATTTTATGCACGAGGAAACTGAGGCACACCACCTAGGGAGTCTGATGCCAGAAACTGTACTCTTATCCACTACGTTAGACTGCCCTAAAGTTAGTCACAAGAATGCATACATCAGAACATGGAGGAATTACTCTTATTTTCCTGGAGTCATATTTCTTGAAGTTATAGGGTGGATTGAGTCCATTGTTATGGGGTTAGGCCTTGAATGGGGATGTTCATATAAACCCTGCTTCAAGAAGTTCCAGTTCAGGGGAAGTCCTGGACAAGTATCAGTATCGTCACTTTTAAACAGGAAGGGCAACCAGTGGGACTTCCAGAAACATGAGGGAGGTTCAAGGAGGCTGGCTGCCCTCTCTCTGGAGATCAGATGTAGAGGCCTCATCTTTGTAAGTTTACAAACTAGTTGGATGCACTAAATATTGTTCATAAGTAGTATCTGCTGTAACTCATCTCCTTTCAGAAAGTAAGGACATATTAGCAAGAGCTGGTAATTGAGCCCCCAACACCTGCAGGAGAAGAAACACAGATGGAATCACTCCACTAACAGGGGATTTGGTTACATGTGAACTGGGCAAAGGAGAGAGAGGGGTTAAAGCAGTGGTTCTCAACCTTCTGGCCCTTTAAATACAGTTCCTCATGTTGTGACCCAACCATAAAATTATTTTCGTTGCTACTTCATAACTGTAATGTTGCTACTGTTATGAATCGTAATGTAAATATCTGATATGCAGGATGGTCTTAGGCGACCCCCGTGAAAGGGTCGTTTGACCGCCAAAGGGGTCGCGACCCACAGGTTGAGAACCGCTACTCTACACTGCTCTTCTCAGCAATTCTGTTCATGATTGCTGCGGAAACAAGCACCCCCCCTTTGCCCCAAATGTACTCAGGCTTCCTCCAGACCTAATAGTTCACTGTTTGCTTGATGCCATGTCAATAACATGAGGCTGGCCCATGAGCCCATACCTAAATTGTGTTCTTTAACAATGTGCAGCTTGACTGTTTTGTTATGTTAAGCCACCAACGCCTGCCCAGCAGCCCCTGGGTGCCAGGAACTGAGCTAGTCCAGTAGAGGCTGTTGGTGCCACACGTGTATCCCTTGGCTCACAGCAAGCACCTGTTACTCTGCGTGAGGGCTTTTTCAGCTCACAGGAACATGTTTGATCTGTGAGGAGAGCAAGCCAGAAATGCGGGAGAGCTCATGCCCCTGGGAGCAGCCAACAACAGATGGGGAATTGGTGGTAAATGCCCCAGCCCCTCACCCCTGAGTGGGACAACACTGGGGCACTTTCTACACGGCCTCCCAAGCTCTCCACAGCCATCGGTCACTTGCTTGAGAACACACTTCTTATTAGCTCCTGTCCCTCTGCTATTTCTCTTCACTCCCCTCCAGGACTATCTCCCAAATAAACTACTGGCACTTGAATGCTTGTCTTAGAGTCTGCTTCTGGGGAACCCCAAACTAAGACAGCTAGGCCCTGGGCATATAGAGATAATCAAGGCAGTTTCTACCTTCAAGCTGTTCCCAGTCTAGACACCGAGAAAGACAAAACAACCCAGTGATTATAAAAGTGTGGAAAATGCTATAGTACAGGCATGCACAGGGGGGTATGGAATACAGAGAAGAATCACAGAAGACTAGTGGGAGTGTGTAGGCGGGTGGTCTGGAGCAGTCAGAGTGAGCTTGCAGGAGGAGGCAAGCTGTGTTAATTGCTTGCTTCAATGATAAGTATCATGTTATAAAATAGTTGAATATTTGTAGAATAAATGATCTATGAAACGACCTCTGTGTATCTATACAGTTACAGAAACACTATAAAATGAAATTTTTACTAAGTCAGGCTTTTCGATCCTAATGGTTTATATTCTGAGGAAATACTTCTACGCCGTGTACCCATTGGTTTCTATCATTCCTGTGCACCTGGGTCCCTGGAGGCACATCTCCCCAAGCACAGTCCTGCCCAGTCAGCGTGGACAAGCACACTGACACCCGTGCTCTGAAAGCCCTTTGTATGCGCACCTCCCCCAGTGCGTTGCATTTTGTCTATGTTGCTCCCTGGCACCCACCACATGTCCTTGGTGGTGTCCTCATTGTTTTCCTTTGCTGACATCAAAACAATTTGTTATTGAATACACTTAAAAAATATATTTTTATTGATTTCAGAGAGGAAGGGAGAAGGAGAGAGAAATAAAAACATCAATGATGAGAGAGAATCATTGATCAGCTGCCTCCTGCATGCCCCACACTAGGGACCAAGCCTACAACCAGGGTATGTGCCCTGACTGCGAATCGAGCCATGACCTCTTGGTTCATAGGTTGACATTCAACCACTGAGGCATGCCAGCCCGGCTATTGAATGCTCTTTAAAAAATTTGCCACCGAACCCTAAGTTCCATGAGGGCAGGGAGCTTTGTGTTTTGTTAACCATTGTATACCCAGTATCACACCATTCCTGACATATAATGAGGGTTAGTAAATGTGTTGAATGAATGGACTGTTGGATGATTAAATGACTAAGAGCTCCTTGTAGAGAAAGGCAAGGCCTTATGATCATTGCATCACTGCTCCACAGCACTGGCCTGGCACTTGGTAAGCACCATTAGAAGTTTATCAAATAACTTTGAAAAAAACCCAGTGTTATATTAATGACAGAAGTTAACCAGAGCAGACTATTTTAATTTTTTCCTTTTCTTGGTGGCTACTTTTCTTCAAATAGAAAATCATTTTCATAATTACAAGTGGCCATCACAGAGCTTGTATGTTAATCACCCTTCCTACTTCTTCAGCTGTCTCAGTCGCATCATCAGCGCCTCAGAAGACGTTTGGGACTAGAAGCCAAGTTCATGTTGAATAAAAGCAGCCACTGCCAGTGTAATTACCCAAACAAGAGTCCGGCCAAGAGTTAGCCTCTCGATTCCTCTCTCAAGTCCAGTTCTGACAGGTGGTCAGGTTACTTTCAAAAAGGAGATAATCTTTCTCAAAAGTGAGTTGCTATATACCCCCAGGAGAAGCCACATAAGAAAGCTAATTCCCAGAACTTGTGAAAACAGCATGCCTGCCTTCACACCTGTTTTAACTTGGGTCCTCTCTTGGCAGGGCTCCCATTGGACTAGTACCTTTCAGAGGAGATGCCTTAACCTCCCTTAAGAAGCTCTGTGCTGTGGAGAGTCACAAACCTTGGACACGAGCTGGACGATTGTTTACTGTAAACCCTTGCCTTCTAGCTGATCCCCGAGTGAACTGTCCAAGAACAGCCATGGCTTCGTGGTATGGACTTTTCACACCTGATTTTAAGCCTATCCTGATGGTGGAAAGCAGTGATCACACCAACAATAATAATGATTAGTATTTATTGACCTGTGTGTGCATTATCATTTAATTCATAGAACATCCCCAGGAGGTAGGTACTATTATTATTCACATTTTTAAGATAAGGAAACTGAGGCTAAAATAGATTAAGCAACTTGTCCAAGGCCATGTAGCCAGTAAGTGGTGGAGCTAGGATTTAAAACCAGATGCTTGATTCCAGAACCCTCTGTTCTTGGGCCCATGAATAGGACATGAAAAGGCAAAATCCTCTAGAAGACTAGAAAGTATAGTTACTAGTACATACCCCTCTGCAATGTGAGTCTATAAAGGACATAACTTTTCATGGGGGCTTCTTTGCTAACAGATCTTATATATGGAATGAAGGGCATAATACTAAAAGGATAGATGATTAAGTAAAATCTTAACTTCTTACTGCTGTGAGGAAATCTACTAATGTATTTTATGATTAGTCTAGAGGCCTGGCGCATGATATTCGTGCATGTGTACAGTCCCTAGGCCTGGCCTGCGATCAGGGCCATCTTCCCCAGCTGCCCACAGCCAGCCCCACCCCCCTGCCACCACCCACTCCTGGTTTCCCGTTTGCCATTTGGTGATCGGAGCCTGACGGCCAGGGGGAGGGACCGAGAGGTGGTCAGTGCCACTCATAGTGACTGGTCGAGCGGTCATTTTGGTCATTCTGCCATTAAGGTCAATTTGCATATTACCCTTTTATTATATAGGATGGTGGATAAATGCAATGCCCAGGCAGAGCAGAAACTGGAAGTTCAGTCTCTTGACCCTTTTACAGTAGGTCACTCTTAGGGCTGCAAGTAGCAAAACCAACATCCCAGAATGTCTGCTAGGGTCTGAATGTAACTTCTTCTTGCTTATATTAGTCATATTGGGCTAGACTGACTGTGGGGCCCAAATCTCAGTGGCTTAAGACAGTACAGGTTCATTTCTTACTCATGCTGCCTGTTCTTCATAGATGTCCTGCTCCTGATTGTTCAGGCAGAGATGTGAGCTGATGGAGCCTCCCACACCTGGAATGTTGATGGTTGCTATCAATGTTGGAGAAGAAAACTGGGCAAATCATTGATTCCTAAAGGTTCCTGCCTGCAAGTGACACCTGTCATCTTTGTTCACGATTCATTTTTGAAAGCAAATCACACAACCCAGTTAAATTCAAGTGAGTGGGAGTATTTACCTAAAATAAGAAATTGAAATTTGGTAAATAGCATTAGTGGCTCCCCCATCAAATCCTTCAATCATACTCAAATATGCTTAATTAAGAACAGATAAAATTGTTCAGGTAATAAAATAAATGATGATTATTTGAAGCAGGTGATCACATAATCCACCAGAATGTTTCATTTGGTCATTGTTTGTCGTTTGGCCAGTCTTTCCCCATAGTCCTTAGCTTTTGAGGGCAAGGAGTGTTCTTATTTATCTCTGATTACTTTGTGCCTGGTGCAGTGCTAGGAGCATGTGCATTAGTCATCTTGGGCTGTAATAACAAAATGCTATAGACTGGAGGACTTAAACAGTCTCTGGCCCCATCCCATGACCTAATTTAACCTTAATTACTTTCTTACTCCTAATACAGCTACACATGGGTTTAGAGCTTCAACATGTGAATTTTAGGGGGATGCAAAAATCCAATCTCTAACAGTATGGTAGGCTTCAATATTTGTTTTTTTTTTAAATGAGTGAATAGATGGATAGCTAGATGGATGGATGATTCTACTAGTATTTAACCAATAGTCTTCCTTTGGTGTTCAGCCCCTGAGCACATGCCACTTTTTTTCCTCTCCCCACCTTTTCTCTCTGGCATTCTTCTTCCTCGTGAGGCCCACTCATCTTTCAAGATGCAACCAGCACATTGCTGCCCTGAGGAAATGCCCTCCTGCACCTTCCCAAGCCTGAACTAGTCGTTTCCTCTTCTCTTCTTCTGGAACACCTGATACCTCCCTCAGCTGGTATACCGATCACACTTAATTATAATTTTTTACACACTAGGCCATCTGGTCTGTGAGTCCCTGACCACAGAGGTGGCTGGCACTGACCATGGGGCCTGACTCATGTAGGTACCCAAAATGTGTAGGTCAAATAAATAAATGAATTAAGGGGTCTTCTAGCTTATATCATATGTTAGTCTTCTAGTGTGTGTGTGTGTGTGTGTGTGTGTGTGTGTATGTGTGTACTCCTATATTTTATAGGCAATTTACCTATAAGTCTGAGGCTGTCAGTAACTGCAGGAAGACTGGAACATCAGTCATGCTTGTCTTTAAAGCACACTCAGACTCATACAATGGAGACCGTCAGTCCTGTTGGCTCATCTTTGTTTGATTTCTTCTCAGCTAAGATGCCCATCTGGCACCTGCAGGCTTGATGCTGTCTTTGCAGAATCTGAGCAGTCCTCCAAGGTGGCAGGGAACACACCTGTTCAGCACCGTATCCCCAGAGCCCACCCTGAGGCATACGCATAGTACGTACTTCCTAAAAATTGGTTGAATGACTGAGTTAATTCACCAAGATCCCAGAAAGACAGGTCACAGAGCACCATTTTAAGAGATTCTAAGACTTGAAAGAGAGGGGGAAAAAGATCGTGGCATCATAGAAGCCTTGACCTAGAAGACACTCATGTCACATATGCTTGGAGGGTTCCAAACTGGTGTTATTCCAAAACCACAGAGGAGATATGACTACCTGCTACTCACGCAGATCTCTGGGAACGGGGAGCCCACCATATTTTAGCCTGCATCTCTGGCATAAACACAGGCTTCCGGGTCCAAAGGCAAGACCTGTGTCTTTCCTCCTGGTAGAGTCAGCTCGCCATTCTGCCTGCCACAGGAATGCATTATGGCGTGGAGCTGATGTGGCCTGGCCCTTGTCCAGAAGGTGCCAGGGACAGAGCAACTCCCCATGGTAGCAGAAGCTCAGTAAGTACTTGTGGTGAGGGACGAAGTTGTAGGGTTATGTGTGTAGTAAATATAAGGCATGTGAGCAGCAATACCTGTTCCATTCGGGAGGCAGGAGCCCGGAAGGAGGCAGGGCAGCCATCCATCAGCTTTTCCTATCTGCCTCTGCTAACGCGTCTAATTACCTCGCCTCCACCAGCAGGCCCTTGGCAGAGGCCACGCTGGGCCTGCGCGGGCCTGGCAGCCGCGGCGTGGAGGGTGAACCCGATGGCCTCCGCAGTCTATTTAGCAGGCTCTGAGATGTGTAAGTACATTATCTGCAAGGCTGCTAAAGAGCGCTTGGGGAGGATTTGTGGGTCTGTGGGAAGGACAAAGAAAAATGTTTTCTAATAAATTATTCACCATCTCACAATCCCTTTTGGGCAGATTGTTGCTCCTTTTGCCCCGCGCTGCTCAGCGCCTCTTCCCTCGGCATTCAGACGCGCGGTTTCTCACCTCCAGAGAGCAGCAGAGATCCCGGGCAGGCTGCTGCAGCTAATGGTGGCAATTAATAACTTGTCATAATCCCGAGGATGAAAGGGAAGGCGCCCCAGCAGCAGGCGGGCCGTGGCGCAGCTCGCTGCTCGGAAGCAAATGAGGTGCAGGTGTGGCCTGTGCTGAGCGCTGCGCCCCACACCCGGCGCGCGGCCGTGCCAAGCCCCAGACCCTGCTTCCCTCCCGGGTCAGCCCCAGCTCCTACTGTGCACCTTGCTGCAGAGACATCCCCGGAGCGTATCAATAAATCAGAGCCCTCGGCACAGAGCCTTCCAAACACTTAATTGCAGTCTGAACACTGTTAACTCTGCCAGGCCTAACTCGCCCGTCTCCCCACCCCCACCCCGCCCGCCCCCACTCCAGACTTGCTTGGTAAGAATTGCACACTTCAAACTCTCGGCTCCATGCTCCCGCTCCCGGTGCCGCGCCCCCTTCCCCCACGTTATTCTCCTTCAACTCTACCCCTTGCAAGCCCTGCCACCTTGAAAAGTGGCCGTGGTGAATAAACAGCCAGCCTGCGGAGCCCGATCGGGCCTGCTCCCTGTTAGTTCCCCAGGGGAGCCGGGGCCGGAAGACCCGAAATCCTCCTTAGGGTTTTTTCGAAACCGCAAAACACAGAATCGCTTATTTCCCCGGCAGCTCCAACCCAGTTGCCTTTTCTCTTGTTTCTATTCCTGTGGGTCAGTTCTGCTTGAAATGAACCAAGTTTACAAATCTCTTCTGGTTTGTACACTCCTATTATGCATACGAGGTGATGCATTTATAACTGTCACACAAGTCAGGGTGATACAGCACTCTCATCTGACCCTATTCATTTAAATGGGTGCGTCTTGATGACATTGATTCATGTTATAAGTTATATCCATGCATTATAATCTTTATGTGTCACCCTACTGGTTATTTCTACTACAATGCCCGGGGGTGGGGCGGGCTGGAGATGCAGCAAATGATGGTGAGTAGGATTCGAGAGGGTTTTGAACAGCATGAAGTCCATATAAACTCCAAAGCTCCCTAGATGAGTTTATTATGTGTCCCTCTCTTGAAAAAGAAAATTTACATGCAGAGCAGTCCTGGGTGAGGTGTCTTTTGCTGTAAATATTCTGCTGACTAACTTATTGATATTTGGACAATGTGTGCTTCCAATGCACATCGCAGCAAACTAAAGGGGTAAGCAAACATGATTATGCATGCATTCGAGTTTTTATCAAGGTGGGGTTAATAATGTTTTAAAGCAGAACTATTTCTCATGAAAATAGCCGCTCTTAATAGCCTCTGTCTCTTTATTGTGCTTCTTACTGAAACATAAATCACTAATATGTTTTCAGCCGCAAAGTACTCTCTTTTTCCATTGTATTCACAGATTTAGTGGCATTTCAAATAGATAAACACAAGCAACATCTATCAACACTACAAAAAGGGCGCCTTAATCAAAGCTCCGGGTCCCGGGTCTCAGCATCTCCATTTACCTTGAGATAAATCCATTGGTGTGACCACCACTGCACCGGGTGACAAATCACCCCAGCCGGCCGAGCAGTGCAAGGGCTTATTGGCCTTCCTTTAAGTGGTCTTACCCTTCAATGAAAAGGATGGGGCTTGTCAAGCAGGACCAGATTAAAGTTAGACAAAAAGAAATGATCTGTTATTAGAAAACTCCGATTGAGAATCACAAAACAGGAAAGAAATATGAATAAAAATTTCCAGGGGGATGACCATCTGATCCCAACAGAAATTAACTCGCATTATGGGCGTGAGGTAATAGATGGCCTGCAGTGGGAGCTAATGAGGATTTCAGATTAAGGAGGTGTAGGGCTCCGAGAGGGGTGTTAGCAGCTGCTCTGGTCATTCAAGTGCAAAGTTTAGGAATGGCCTGGGCTCCTGGCTTCCTGGGTGAGGCGGTGATGTTTAGATGCGGCATGGAGATCACAAGCTCTTGGAAGTTAGCGCACTCATGATTGCCTGGGCACTTTGCAGAATGTTAACACTGGCAGGAACCTCAGGGGGCAAGTAGATTTCCCCATGTCGGAGATAAGGAGAATGTGACTTGCCCAAAGTCACACAGCTCATAGTATTGCTGAAGGAAGACCTGAGATGATCTGTCTGCTTCCAATTTACTGCGACTTTATTTGGCCTAATCCTGGAAGATGACCTTTATCTGCCTCTGGATGTAAGAATCTTGGTTATTTTCCCAGCTAACTGGAAAGAGAAAAGAGAAGGGAGCCCCGTGGTTAGTGAGACTTCTTAGTGTGTCTTGTGTTAAAAGCCCGATGCTTATGCAAATCACAGTAGTTAATGCTTTCAGGCTCTTCCTTGGTGCCAGGCACTGTCTATGCATTATCTCATTTAATCCACAGTTAGCTACCACCACCACCATCCTCAGTACCCCCATTTTACAGACCAAGATAGAGAGATTAAAACACTTCAGCAACTTAGATTGCTCAAATTGAATAATTGTGGAGACATTTGTTTTCGAACTGAGCAGCCTGCCTTGAGAGCTGTGCTCATAATCACTGCACAATGCCACTAGGCAAAGATTTACCTTCCTTAAAGGAAAGCTTGTGCAAACAAGCTTTAATAAACAAAATGTATGGGCTAACATATATACAAATGGGGTAAAAAAGTGGATGCTAAGAAAAGAAAACAATCATGAGATCCACTGTCTAGGTCCCTGTTATAAATAAACAAAATACCTTCTGATTTTTCCCTAGACCTTCTCTAGACATTCCCCTTGGAAATGAATTAAAAAATCAGGTTGCCAAGGGCCTGATGGCCAGTGCCATGATTAAAGAAAAAAAAAGTATAGGCTATAGGAAGACATATTGCATAAGTATTCATAAAGAAGGTAGTCCAGCACAGTACAGAGTGTGTTTGAAAGCCTATGGTCCTGGGTTCAAATCCCATCTCTGTCATTTTCTCATTTTAGTTTTCCCCTATATCTGAATCTTAATCAAGTTACATAACTGCCCTGTACCTCAGTTTCCTCATTTGTTAAACAAGGAAATAATTTTCGACTCACAGAGTGGTTGTGAGGATTAAATGAGATGGTGGATGCCAAGAGCTCGGAGGAGTTCCTGAGGCTGGTGAACACATGGCAGCCGGCTATGGCCCCAGTCTGTTGGAGAGATGAGTCACCTTCCACTCGTTCCCTGTGTAGCATCGGAAGAGGGTGCTGACCTCAGAGATGCCTAATGACCATGGCCTTGCCCACACTCTGCCCCATGTCCAGTGACTGCCTAAAAATGCAGCTTAGCTTCTGGATATTTAGTCTCCACAAAGATATTTGGAAACTGTCAAGTTTTTTATTGCCTTATTTCAGGCTTCATGTCGGGTGAGTATGGACAAGGATTCCCAAATATGAAAGAAGGCAAGATATCTAGATCATTAGCGAGAAATGAATGGTAGACACACAGCTAAGGAAATAAAAAAGGGAATTTTAATCACCATATTTGAGACAGCCAGACCAGCCTTTCACCCGCCAGTGAGATAATAAGACCAATTGGATTTAATGACACAATAAGATGCCACAAGTGTCAGCCCAGGCCTATTGCATTTCCCCAGGGGCTAAATCGGGGAATACAAATTTAAAGGCACCAAGTTGGTCATTGCTGTATTTGATTTGTAAATATGTCTTATTATGATAGCATTTATGGGGCCATTGTGTCAAGAGCTTGTTTTCTTTAATTATTTACACAAAGAATCAAGCTGGGTAAAGGAATGTTTTATATTCATTCTAACCTCAGAAATTTGTAGCTAATAATATCAAGGGAAGTACTATATGCCAATTACTATTGCCTCCATTCATCAATACAACTGCAAGTGCATATTCTCTGTGTTTAACTGTATAACTCAATCCAGTTTAAAAGGAAAAAATAAAATATCTATATCAAATGTTTCTAATAACTAAAATGGCCCGAGTGTGTATTACATTTCATGTTTATTTAAAGGCATTAGAATGTGCAAGGCAACGGTGATAATTACAGGCATGGGTATTGATATATTTTGCATTTGTGTTTGTGTCTAAATACCTATTGCCCTCTTGATAAATTTCAATTAATATGCCTTCTAGTACTCTGAATGTGATTTTCTGATTAAACACATACACCCGACTCGCCACCAAGTCATTAATTCCACATAGATTGAATTTTAGTGTTTGTATGCAATTAAATGTGAGAAGCAGGGCATCCAATAATCATTTTGTGTTTAATATGAATAGATATATTTTTTTAATTCAGTCCCAACCAAATCCCTAGGACATAAATGAGGTGGTGGCTGGATTCTGTGGCTCCAGAATTTGCACATTTAATGGAAAACAATTTCAAAGCCTCTGCCCGTCTTTGGAAAGGCTATTCCATCCTGCCTTTTCCACAGAGCAAAATCTTTCTGAGAACAATGCTTATTATTGATAGGTTTAAAGCACCTGAGGTGCTTGCCCATTGTGTGTATTGCTGTCACTCTGTCTTCTGAGCAGTGGGGAGGCAATGATGGATAACATAGAGAATAATACATGATTCTTGATTGAATGCAAAGCTATAATTCAGTCTTGGGGTTCTGCTGACGTCACAGTGAGTGAGAACACAGCGCAAAGAGGTTTTTAAAAATGCCAGGCAACCCTTGTACTTAGATACGGAGCCAGTGGTTCAAGACACACACACACACACACACACACACACACACACACACACACACACACACACTCCAGTCCTCCTGGAGTGGTTTTTGAAAGGAAAAAAGCATTTGGAGGTGTAATCTCCTAGGTCAAGGTCAGCTGTGCCCCCAAGTGGGCAACGAGAGAAAGTAGCACAGAGCCTATTGCTGACTCCTATCCAGCTCACTCCTTTGCTTGGTTTTGGGACAGGGAAGTGAAAACTCTCAGATGTGGAAAATAGAACTCTTTTCCCTCTACCTTTAAGATGTCCTCCAATCCAGAGTTTCCCAAATTTTTCTGGGGAGAAGTATTGCCTGAAGTAGCCCTCTTTAGAACATAGCTTCCCAGAACGCTCACTCTTGGAGATTCAGATTCAGTGGGTTTAGATTACGGCCTGAGGATATGTATGTTTAACACGCAGTGCAAGCTGATTCTTTAGGAGAGTTTGCAAACACCCCCATCAGTCTCTCTTGGTGTCTTTCTCAGAATTTCTTCTGCGCTGCCAGCTGCTGGACACAATTTAGGAATCCATGTAGTATTAGTTCATGTTGCCCCCCAATTAGATGAGGATACTTTTGCAAAGGAATTAACACAACACATTGTACAACTCAGTAAATGAAAATTTCTCCCTTTCTTCTTTTAGTTGCCTCATTTATCAGAAACTTGTCCTCCCAATCTTGATGTTAAGAATTCAAGATGAAGACCAGCCTGCATATTTCCTCCCTCTTCAGGCCCTGAAGTATTAAAGTAAGTGTTTGAAAATAATGCATTGATTGATTGAAGCTGTCAGTGGTAGGATGAGACCTGCAGGTCCTTTTCTGTTCATGCTTCACTTGAAAGTGGAACCTATCTAGAGTTATATACTTTCGAGGGGGTAACAGGGAGGGATTCTCTTCTCAGGCTTAGTTTACCCAGACCAGACCTCTCATGATCCCTTGAGTCTTCAAAAAATCAATATTAATAATAGTGAATAATAATGATGATGATAAGCAGCATTTGGTAGTGCTTAACATGTGCCAGACACTTTGCTCAGTGTTTTAAACATAGTCACTCATTTAATCTTCCCAATATTCTTTTAAGACAATTCCTATTATCACCATTTCCATTTTACAGATGAGGAAACTGAGGCACAAAGAAGTTAAAAATTTGCCTAAGGACACAGCTAATAAGTAGAAAGGCTAGGATTTAACCCCATATGCTCTGGCTTCACAGAATGTGCCTGCAACCAATATTCTATATTGCCTTTACTAGGAACATGGTTAAGTTTTTCATAGAGTCTTAGAACTATTACAGCACCTGAGCATAATTTAACCTAAACCAATTGCATAAATAGAAAGATGGAGACCAAAGCGGGAATCTCCAACCCCTGATCCTGACTTCCCCCTCCTTGTGTGATCACATCAGGGTTGGTAACATCTCTGCTGGAGACTGGTCCTGCCTAGTGCAGGCCTCCTCTTGTTGAAACCATGCAGTATTCTAGAGATTATTTACTGGCAAAAAGTGTAAACATAAAGCTGGGCTTGCAAGAAAGAAAAGGATGGTTCAATGCCAGATACAAAGAGATAGCTGTGAAAGTGAGTGTGAAACTCAACTCCCAAGCAGATACCACAGTGACTGTGGGCATATAGGATGCCCAGGCAGAGCCCATGGTGTAGGGGCTGGAGTTGGTGTTGCTGTTATGGTGTAAAAGACAACACAGGTACAAGATTCAAAAAGTATAAAAGTATCCAATGAATTCTAAGGCTCTCTTCTGCCCTTGAATCCCAGAGGCAACCAGGATTGTATACACTCTTTGAGATGGAGTCTACACCAGTGCAGCTATATCTAAAATAATAAAAGCGTAATATACTAATTAGACCAGACGTCTTTCCAGACGACCTTCTGGACAAAGCTGGGGCTGCAAGGGCTGAGGCAAGCCGCTGTGGCTACGAGGGAAGCCCGGGTCCTGGGTGCCAGAGGGAAGCTGGTGCCGGCAGGCAGGGGAAGAAAGGCCTACTCTTGCATGAATTTCATGCATGGGGCCTCAAGTATAATTACAAATGCTTTTGTTGTTCTTTGCACAAATAGTGGCGTACTATACTGATCATTCTGTGTGTTTCTTTCACTACACAGTGTATCTTGGAGATAGTTTCATATCACTACTAGAGGCCCAGCACACAAAATTCATGTGCGGGTACAGACCCTAGGCCTGGCCTGTGATCAGGGCCATCTTTCCCAGGTGCCCGCAACTGGCCCCGCCACTCACCGCCACCCATCCCTGGGTCCCCATTCACCATCAGGTGATTGGAACCTGACCGCCGGGGGAAGGGACTGAGAGGTTGGCCGTTCCTGCCTGCTCGCGGTCCCACCCCCGCCGCAGGTTGCCCTCTGTGTGTGGGGCGACTGGTGGGGCGGGGGCCTCGCCTGGTCCCACCTACTCCCAGTTCTCTGTTCGACATCAGGTGATTGGAGCCTGCCAGCTGAGGAAAGAGACCTAGAGGTTGTCAGTGCACCTCATAGTGACTGGTTGAGTGGTCATTCTGGTTGTTCCACCGTTAGGGTCAATTTGCATATTACCCTTTTGTTATATAGGATAGACCTGCCTTATTCTTTTTATGGTTACATGGTGTTCTATTTTGTGGATGTATCAACATTTATTTAAGCAGTTCCCTAACAGTGGAAGGCAAGTTGTTTGAATGTATGTTATTTCTCTGTTTTTGACTATATCTATAGTGTAAATGTCCAGAAGCAGAATTGCTGGGTTAAAGAATAAATTTAAATTTTGGATCAATAAAGATTGTAGTACTTCACATTCCCTCCGACAATCTTTGAGAGTGATTGTTTCCTGTAATTAAAAAATAAAATTTTAAAAAGTGATTGTTTCCCCACATTCTTTTTTTTTCAATTATAGTTTACTTTCAATATTATTTTGTATTGCTACAGCAGAGTGATTAGAAAGTCATATACTTTGCGAAGTGTTCCCTGATATTTCCAGTACCCTCCTGGGACCATACATAGTTATCACAATATTATTGACTATATTCCCTAGGCTGTACTTTACATCCCCATGATTATTTTGTAGCTATCAATCTGTTCTTCCCAATCCCTTCACCTCTTTCACCTAACCCCCCCAACCCTCCTCCCCTCTGGCAACCACCAGTCCACCCTTTGTGTCTAGAAGTCTGTTTCAATTTTGTTTGTTTATTTTGTTCTTTAGATTCCACATTTAAGTGAAATCATACAGTATCTGTCTTTCTCTGACTTATTTCACTGAGCATAATACCCTCTTGGTTCATCCATGTTGTCGCAAATGGTAAGATTTCATTCCTTTTATGGCTGAGTAACATTGCATTGTCTGCTGATGGGCACTTGGGCTACTTCCTATCTTGGCTATTGGAAATAACACTGCAATGAACATAGGGTCACAAATATTCTTTCAAATTAGTGTTTTGGGTTTCTTTGGATAAATTCCCAGAAGTGGAATTGCTGGGTCATAAGGTAGTTCCATTTTTAATTTTTTAAGGAAACGCCATACTTTTCTCTCATAGTGGCTGCACCAATCTACGTTCCCACCAACAGTGCATGGGGGTTCCCCTTTCTTTACATCCTCGCCAGCACTTGTCATTTGTGGGTTTATTAATGATAGCCATTCTGACAGGTGTGAGGTGATATCTCATTGTCCCCACATTCTTTTTTAAAAATTATTTATTGTTTAAAGTATTATATATAGTATTACATATGTTTCCTTTTTCCCCCATTGACCTCTCCCCGGCTACCCCTACCCCCCAGCACATGTCCTCACCCACCTAGTGCATACAAGTCCTTTGTTCCCACATTCTTAACAAGCCAATGTTTTACCCAAATTTTTGTCTATCTATACTAATAAAAGGGTAATATGCTAATTAGACTGATAGACCTTCCAGGAGACCTTCCAGACGTTCTTCTGGACAAAGCCATCGTGCCAGGGCCAAGGTAGAGGCTGTTAGAGGCCAAGAGGGGAGGGCAGTTGTGGGTGATCAGACTGATGGGGGGCGGGGCCATTGGGGGTAAGCAGACCAGCAGGCGGGCCAGTTGGGGGTGAGCAGGCCATCAGTGGGGGTCAGTTGGGATGATCAGGACAG
>NW_005369990.1:1110607-1146584 GCF_000412655.1 Myotis brandtii
GGGGGCAAGCAGGCTGGCAGGCAGAGTGGTTAGGGGCAGAGTAGAGAGGGTGCAGGCCGGCTGAGGGACACACCCCCCCCCCCATGCATGAATTTTGTGCACCGGGCCACTAGTCTCTTATATAATTTCCATTTGTATTTCTTTTATTATAATGAGGATGAATGCCTTTTCATATATTTAAGAGCCCTTCATTTTCCCTGTTCTTTAAACTGTCTGTTTGTATCATTTGTCCATAGTTACTATTGAGTCCTTTTTTTTTATAGTATTGTAGAAACAATTTATATATTAAGAAAATAAGCCCTTTGGTTGCATTATATAAGGCAAGACTGTTTTCCCAGTTTATTTGCCTTTTTGACTTTGCTTAAGGTAGTTTTTGACATAGAGTTTTTTAAAAGTTTTTATGAGTTCAAGTTTTCTTTTATGGTTTCTGAAATTTATGTCATACTTAGTCCTTCTCATTGCAAGACAAATAAAAACAACTCATGTTTCTTCTACAACTTTTATGAATCATTAAAAACAATCTTTAATCTATCTAGAATTTATTTTAGTACAAGATATACAGTGGATCAGACTCAATTTTATAAACCAATTGTCCCAACACCATTTGTTAAATTACCTGGAACCCATGTATATTACTCTATTAATGATGTACTCAAAAACTGGAAAAATGGTGACCACTATTGGTTGTTCTTAATTAGGTAAATCTTAAAAGAGAAAGAAGGGGGGGGAGAGAGAGAGGGAGAGAGAGAGAGAGAGAGAGAGAGAGAGAGAGAGAGAATGAGAATGCTTGGCCAGGAATCCAAATTTAGACTGGAGGGTTGGAATAAAGACACAGTAAGCTTACAATGAATCGATCCTGATTGACTCTGCTCAGGACTATTTCTCTTCCTCCTTTGACAGTCAGATTCTTCATTCTGGAGATGATTCTGCTTTTCTGAGGAGAAGAAAGGAAAGAAATCTATTTGATAGGTTTGGGGTGGCATAATATTTTTACACATTAACTGAATCTTTTTTTTCATCTATTAATTGTATTTTTTGTTTTTAGCAATTTCTTTATTTTTTGTAGTAGTATTGCCAACTAGATTATGAAGTAAGGTTGGCTGCAGAAGAAAAGAAATTTTTTTAATTGTGGTAAAATATACATAACATAAAATGTACCACTTTAACCGGTTTGTGGTATTAATTCACGCACACTGTTGTGCAACCATCACCATCAATCTCCAGAGCTTTTTCATCTTCCCCAAATGAAACTCTGTACCCATTAAACATTAACACCACATTCCCTCTTCCCCTCAGCTCCTGGCAACCCCCGTTCGACTCTCTGTCTCTATGACTTTGGCTACTGTAGGTACCATATATAAGTGGACTCACACAATATTTGTTCTTTTGTGTCTGGTCTATTTTGCTAAGCATCATGTCTTCAAGGTTCATCCATGTTGTGGCATGTGTCAAAATGTCCTTCATTTTTAATACTGAATAAATCCATTGCATGTACATACACATTTTATTTATCAGTCATCAGTCAATGGACATGCTTCCACCTTTTGATTATTGTGAAAAATGCTGTTATAAACATGAGTGTACAAAGATCTATTTCAGTCCCTGCTTTCACTTCTTTTGGGTTTATACTCAGTCATAGAATTGCTGGATCACATGATAATTATATGTTTAATTTTTAAAGGAATCACCAGATTCCCAGCAGCTGCCCAATTTTACATTCCCACCAGCAAAACACAAGGATTCCAACATCTTTGCATCTTCATCAGCACTTATTTTCTGTGTTTTTATTTTCTAATAGCCATCCTAATGGGTGTGAAGTGCCCTCTGTGTGTTCATGAGATGTAGCAGTCCTAACAAGGAGGACACTGCAGTGACCTAGATGGACAGATGACCAGACAAGCAAGGACTCATTCCAGGAAATGCTAGTTCAGATAGGTGAGTACTGAGTACATGATGGTTCCCTCCCTGGCCCTAGGGCCTTGGCCATACCTAAATCCTTAGAACAAGAACACAACTTCAAGGAAATATGAGGGGCAAATCCACACAATGCAAGATGGAGAGTTTGAGTCCTGCCAGATGTGGACTTGTAATAGAAATACAATCTATATATCTATACTAATAATAGAGGAATATGCAAATTGTCTGGGACACCATCAAAGTAACAGTAATGACCAAACAGCAGGCTGCGTGGGGCGACAGGCTGGCAGGGGGGTTAGTGAGGGATGACCAAATGACTAAACAGCAGGCTGCATGGGGCAACCAGGCCAGTGGGAGGGGCAGTAAGGGGCAACCAGGCCAGCAGGAGGGGCAATTAGGGGGCAGGCAGAGGTGGTTAGGGGTGATCAGGCTGGCAGGGGGGCAGTTAGGGGTGATCAGGCAGGCAGGTAGGTGAGCAGTTAGGAGCCAGCATTCCCAGATTGTGAGAGGGATGTCCGAGGGGTCCCGGATTAGAGAGGGTGCAGGCTGGACTGAGGTGACCGCCCCCCATGCATGAATTTTGTGCACCGGGCCTCTCGTATATATATAAAAGCCTAAGCAACCATCTGACCGTTTGTCCGTCTGACTGGTAGCTATGATGTGCACTGACCACCAAGGGGCAGACGCTCAACACAGGAACTGCCAAGCTGCAGTGACTTGGCAGTTGCGGTTCTCAGGTGACACACCCAGAACCAGAGAGGAGGGAGCCTGATTCCAGGATGGGTCACCCAAGAACTGCCCTCTCGTAATCCGGGACCCCTCGGGGGATGTCAGAGAGCCGGTTTCGGCCCAATCCCCTCAGACCAGGTCAAGGGACCCCACCAGTGCACAAATCCGTGCACTGGGCCTCTAGTTTATTATAAAAATGTGAAAGACATTTCTTGCTTACTTAAGTTTGAGGGCAAGGTTCATAACTCCTAAAGTCTGTTAAAAGATAAATTGATGCATGTTAAAAAATTTTAGGAGTTTATTTGAGCAAAAATCAATTCAAATGAGGCAGCACCAAACTGGAAGCGGTTAGGAGCACTCCACAAACAGGACCTAGGAGAGACTTAAAGAGAAAAGGCGGAAGCAAAGTAAGGAAATTATTGATTGGCTATAGCTTAAAGCCTAGTTGGCTGCTTGTGATTGGTGTCCTTAGGTTTCAGTTTCATAACCTTGAGGCATATACAGGCTTGGGTTTTGGTTTGCTTGTGTAGGCTGTCCGGCATTAGAGCCACCTCAGTCTGGTGGCCTCCTTGTTTAATTAATTTAACAAGATCGAATACTGAAGTCATTGCCACAAACTGGAGAGCATTTGAGACCCCAGGTCCAAGAGAAGAATAAGAGGATAGACCCCAATGAAGTGACTCATGGAACAGCAAACATGGATTAATGACAAGGATACTATGCCTCCATTTTGAAGCACATTAAATTTCAAGGCACTTTGATCTGTTGCCTAATTTGGTTGTCAACCTTGTGAGATGATAGAAAGAGGCAGTTTTTATTACCGTCCCTATTTTACAAATGAGGACACTGATCTCAACAACAACAAAAAAAGCTATGACTTGGCCAAAACTATCCAATATACTAGAGCAGGTTTTCTCAAGCTCTGTGCTATGGATATTTTAGGCTGGACAATTTTTTTGTTGTGGGGGGAACCTGCCTTGTGTGCTGTAATATCTACGGCAGTCTCTCTGGCCTCTACCCACTGGATGCCAGTAGCATCCCCCAGTGGTGACAACTAAAAATGTCTCCAGATAGCACCAAATGTTCAAAAATCTACCCCACACCCCACCCCCACCCACCTTCCTTGGTTACCAACCACTGAACTGGAACAAGGGCCAAAACTTAACTTAGTGTCCTGACCCTAGTTCAAAATGCAGAGAAGAAATCCAGTGCTCCACCCCTAAGTCCAGCATATCAGAAATCACTTAAAATGTTCCCATAACACTTTTACACGGAAACAAACCTTAGCATTTATCACCACCCTTTTAATTTACATGTGAAAACATTGAGCTTCAGAAAATTTCAGCTATTTGTCCAATAGCACACAGCTGATGCGTGGGGGAGCTGGTATGTAAGCCAGGTCTCCTACGTCACATTCAGGGTTTGACCGGCTACCTCCTCAATGCCTAGAGCTGACATCCGTTTGCAAATGCTCCAGCGCAGTCTTAGGAAGAAAAGCAGGATCTTTCCTGGCTAGCTGTTCCTCTATCAAGGGATATTTTTAGCCAAATGGGGGGAAATCAGCATTCAGCTCAATTGAAAATACGTCTGGCATTAATTCATTGTTAATTGACCAGGATGAGTAAAAAGATGGCTACTTCCAAGGCCTCTCTAATGGAACTATTAGTGAATTTTCAGGTCAACTAACTCCTGTCACTGCCTGACAAGGGAAATGGCAATCATTTGCCAGTGTTAGCAAGGCTCTCGCTGCTCTTGGAAACTGGAATCAGTCATCCTGGGCTGTCAGATTCCGTGCCCCTACTCTGCGTGTAGTTCTGCACCCCGCACTCCTTCACGCAGACACCCTTAATTTCATTTGAACAACCTCAGTGTTGCCTTAAACGTGCATAATTTTTGCCACTTCTGAAGAGCTTTCACAGAAATCTAGTTTGGTCCTTCACACTATAGTTTAGTAAAAATTATTATCTATCACTTCCATTTTTCCCATATGGAAACCGAAGCTCAGGCAGTTACTTGACTTGCCAACGTTTTCACAGCAAGGCAGATGATAGGTTGTTGCAAGACTGAATGCTTCTAGCGTGACCCTAGCTTATTGTTCAATAATAATAACTTTTGCAATCATCAATATTATTTCCAAATAATATGCATTCTGGTTCTGGTCTTGACTCTAATCCCTCCAGTAGAAATGATCCTGTGCAGATCACACTTTTGTCAGTGTGGTTCCATATTCATCTTCTAATTCTCTGTTCTCTCCTATATAGGTCAGGTTTGAAAATGTCATCTCCTGAGTCCTGGATCTTTAAAGTTATTTTAGAGATTTTTTCAGGTTGTCTGTAGTTTTTCCATATTGATTCTTTATCAGTTGTGTCCAGTAATTCTAATTCTTGCCATTTCCAATTCACTATTCCCTAAATGTTGTCCGTAAGGGAAAACGTCTAGAGTAAAACACTACTGCAAAAGAACCTGATCCACTACCCCAAAGTTTATCACTAAGTTCTTTTTTGTGGTCCAATTAGACAACTCCCTGTGGTAAGAGCATCCTGGGATTTTATTCTTTTATGACCACTATGTATGGGCTATTTAATATTTCATTAACTATAAAGAGCTATACAAATGTTAGCTATAGCAGTATTTAATGATTTACTAAGTTATGGACAAAAACTGGGAAAGTTAAATTTTTGCAAATCATTGTTAGGTCCCTGAGCCTCATCAAAGTTTAAATAGTCTTGATCACCGATAAAATAGAAAAAAAAGAAACTCTGAGATATGCATTCCATCTTGTCCATTACTACTAGAATGAGCTTTCTTTCATCGTATCTTCTTACTACTCAAAAACACTGAACTGTATGCCGCTGCCTTGGGATAATCCAAAATTGCAATTCTGGAAGGGCTTTTACAACTTTTCCAAGTATTCCTTCTCAATCCGATTTTCTGCTACCCATTTCTCTCCTTCTCCTCCCACCCTATGTGAATCTTTTGTTCCAACAAGCTGCTATATTCACCGTTCATAAATTATTCTATGTGTATTTCTGCTTCCTTATTCTTGATTAAGCTATTCTCCTGCTTTTCATGTCCTCTTCATCCCCCAACTGTCCATCCAGCTCTATGCTTTCCTTAAACGTAAGCTCAGTGTACCTTCCCATAGAGATCACTCTTGCCCCTCAACTCTGAAATTACCAATCATCAGCACCCATCATCTGACAATTGATTATATAATCATAGTAGTTTACCAGCGGTTTCGCTGTGTTTTTTACTTAATAATGATAACTGCTTCTCCTGGAACACCTACAATGGGCTAGGCATCTGCTGAGTCCTTTGTGAACACCATGATGAATTCTCATCATCACTCTATGTAGGAGGTCCCCCTTTTGCAGATGAAGAATTGGAAGCACAGAATGGTTTTGTAAGTCACCCAAAGTCAAAGAGCTGATAATGGCAGAGTTGAGGTTCACATGCATGTTTCGTTGAATCCAAGGCTCAACCTCTTAACCACCATACACACTGCCTGCATTTTACAATGCAGCACAAAAAGTTCAAATGTGACCAAAGCTGGTTTTCTTACCTGTTCAGAGTAAGTCCAGGCAGCTTTCCAATATACTAAATATATGATATTGCCTGTTACTGTTTTGTTGTTTAACCTAATGTACAGGGTTGTCTCCTGAGCTTAAGATCTCTGAAAGCAATGATTAGGTAACTGAGGATTTGGGCATCAGACAAATGGCTAGCAGTTAACTCACCAACAACAGGACTGTGATGTATGTAGTGGCTTGGGGTGAGTGGAGATGGGCTTATGTGGGGTACAATGACCACCTCCTTAGTAAACCTCGGGGGGAAATTCATGGACTTCTCTCTCTTTGAAGAGTGGTTATCTTGGTATTGAAAAGACCTGCTTTTGTTTGATTGATCATTTAAAGCAAAAGCACTTTGCTATGACTTCTTTTTGTTTAGTGGATATCAAGGTTACTCTGTCTAGCCCCTGGGAATGGCCAGGGAAGAGCTCGTAACTGGTTAAAGGAAGAAAACTGGCGTTCCAAAGAAAACATCAACGTGCTCCCATTTTTTCAACACCAAACCAGACGCTCAGCAGCAGATACACGTAGAAGGAGAGCAACAGCAATATAACAGTAATAAACATTTTATGTGCCTGCAGCTACGGTAACAGGAAAATCTAATGTAAATGGCTTGCAGTGCCCATGTGGGATGTGCTATGGATATGCCTCTCACATGTGTCTTGCACATGGCACCCATAGTATAGTATAGAAGGTGAAAATACAATAAAATCTCTTCTCTTTCACTTTCCTGGGGGTTGCTGTGTAGCAAATAGTGGCTGCATGTAGACTGAGGGAAATTTGTATAGTTTGTTCTAATGTAGCAGCCTTAATAATCAACATAGTGCCTGCACTGAATAAAGTGGTCATTGTGCAGTTTCTTCCATTTTAGTGATAATATCTTACAATTATATAAATATGCATTATAGTTCCACCAGAGTCTCTTTTCCAGGTCTGCCTACATCTGTCCATCTGCAAAACTTCTGTTCAACATCTAATTCTAGAGTGTGGTCTGTAGATGGTCATTGTTGCCTCACACCTACCCTGTATTATCTAATGTTTATCTGTAATAAAGCAAACATTTTGATTTCTACCTGCCTAACTCTTTGCCTATCTCAACTGGTCCAGAACTCATACAGGGAGAAGAGTCCTATTGAGTGGGCCTCCCTCAAATCCCAGGGGTGAAGAGTCATGCCAGCTGATGGTAAGCACCCAGTACAGTTTCTGGCACAATTAAGGAGAGCAGCTCTTAACTAAGAGCGCTTTGGGATGTAATAGACTTGCTCCCACTTGATCTTCCCTAAAGGTGGAGAGAAGAAGACCCAGCAGGTAGACCTGGCAGATCAGAAAAGCCAGAGGCTCCAAGAACCCGTACAGACTTTTGGAAGGGAACCAGCATTGCCACCCTGAGCTGAACTGCCCCGGCAGCCACAGAAAGTATGTCATCAGGAGGGTGGAGATGGTTTTGATGATTTTATCATTATTCCTCTGCACCCATCTACTATATACATCACCCACACTGTCCTGTTTCTCTCTCTCTCTCTCTCTCTCTCTCTCTCTCTCTCTCTCTCTCACACACACACACACACACACACGTGAGCTCTACGAGTGCACAGACCCTGTCAGTCTTATTCAACACTGTATCCCCAGAGTCTAAAACAGTATCCAGAGCATTTAAAGCATTCAGAGAGTACAGCTGTTGAATTGATTCAGCCATTTACTCATTCATTCTGCAAACACTTATGGGGAGCTCACTATGTGCTAGGCACTATGATAAGCCTTCTCATGTGGGTGTGTTGGAAACAGGCAAGGGTTCCAAAACTGCCCCTGCTTTATGACTCACAGCAATCAATGTATCTCTCTGGGTCTCCGTTTCCTTACCTCCGGAATGAGGCACTAGCCCGACCGGCCTGGCTCAGTGGTTGAGCTTAGACCTATGGACCAGGAGATTGCAGTTCAATTCACAGTCAGGGCACATGCCCAGGTTGCGAGCTCAATCCCAAGTGGGGGGCATGCAGGAGGCAGCTGATCAATGATTCTCTCTCATCATTGATATTTCTCTCTCTCTCTCTCTCCCTGTCCCTTCCTCTCTGCTGTCAGAATGAGGTACTAGCCCATGAGCCCTTCCTTCTCTCCCATGGCCACCATTTTCCTGAGGATGGAGGCTGACCATCCATGGTCATGGGAAAGCAATCCAATTCTTCAGGAGACTTGTTCTTGGCCTGGAAGATTGGTGGCAAAGAGACTATTTGTTTGGCCAGTGATGCTTGGGCTCACACCACGAAGAAATGCTTTTCTAGACCATGACTAGTGAAGCCTTCCTCTGCTTTTGGGATTTATTTAACCTTTCAGAACTTGGAGTGTCTCCAGAGTTTTTGAGTAACTGTTGTTTTTCTTCAACATGTGCCATGTTGGGGGAGCGCCAAGCCTGGTAGGCATTTGTCTGTATTTATTTATTTATTTATTTATTTATCCAGAATGTTATCTTTTAGAATTGCCTTGGGAGTAGGCATTACCAATTGACAGAATGCTTAATGGGAACCTGTCAAAACGGCTGCTCCATGAGTTTTCTTGCAAAGTTAACTTTGAGATGCGTCTCATTGACCCTCACATATTTGATGAGAAAAATCCCATAAATCCAAAAGGCAAAAGAGGGATTTAAGAAAGAAGTCATCTATTTCCTTCTTCACGCAGATATTGCCCTTTTCCCCAAGGGGATAGTCATGTGTCTCAGAGCCCCGAAGTGTGAGGTGATCCCAGACATCCTGTCTCCGCCAGTCAGGGAACAGACTTGCCTTAGACCCCTGAGCCACGTCTGATTATAGTCCCCTCCTTGTGACCCACCCGGTCCCTGCTACTCCGGGAGCTTCCACTCGCTGCCCGTGGGACCTTGAGCAAGTTTCCCCCTCTGAGGTGAAGTATTTTATCCCGAAGCTGAGGACGTTGGTCCAGTGAGTTCTGGGGTCCTCTCTAATTCTAGCATTTTGTGTGTCTGAGATTCAGTGTCACACTTTTATTCTCTTGAGACATCCACAACTCCAGGTCCTGCCTGCTTAGATCTTCTTGGATTTTATTCTCTTCTGCCTTTGACCTTAGGCAGGTGTGTGCAGACTTTTTGGTAAAGACCGGTTAGTAAATATTTTAGGCTTGTCGTCATATGGTTTCTGTTGCAACCACTCAGCTCTGCCATTATAGCTGAAAGCAGCCAGAAACAACATGTAAGGAATGGGTGTGGCTGTGTTCTAATACAACTTCATTTGCAAAAGCAGGTGACTGGCCCACTGGCAGCAGTTTGGGACTTCTGATTTAAAGTATCTTCAGGACACTCCCAGCACCCTCTCCTTCCTCACCTCAGCCCCCATACACACAGGTCCTGGTGCATCCTGACTGGCCCTGCTGACTGCACCCTAGCATCATGCTCAAGTAATTTCAAAATGGGGGTTATTTGACCCCTTTTCCACATATAGCACCCACAGTGCATCTGTTTTGTTTTGTTTGTTGACCCACATATCCACTTATCCTTTCTCCCATAAATTCCATTCAACATACATTTTCTAATCATCTACCAAAGGGCAGACACCCCCTGAGTTCTGGGAAGACAGGCCCCAGCTCAGCACTGCTGGGGAACCTGGACACATTTGGTAAGAACTGTCCAAGGCCTAGTCAGGTTGCTGGCCTGCTTCCTTTCTCTCTCTCTCTGCATGTGCCCAGGGTCCTAAGAATATCTGCATTCTGATTTTCTCGCCTTTGTTTAAGTTGTAAGTGTGTCCACCTCCTCCACCTCTCTCTTAGTTCCCTTCATTTGAGGAGGCATTTCCTGCTCAATTAAATGAGACCTGATCATATTTTCTATCTGTCCAGAGAGGACATTACAAACAGCAGAAAGGACTCTGAACAGAAGTAAATTACCTTTGGGATAGCATTACCAAAGAGAATACTTCATTCTTGGAATTTCTATATACTCATATAGAATTCTAGCTGAACCATGGGCAGGGGGGCGGGGGTGCCAAAATAGCCAGGTTGCTAAGTCACTCCTGTGGCAAGAAGATTTCACTAGGAAGGGAAAAAAAGAGAAGAAAATCAATATTTCTTTGTCTAGGCTAGGAAATGTGCTAAAGCTATTTAGGTCATTAAAGAGCAATGACTACAAATAAAAAACAATACCTCTCATCATTAGCAGTAACGTTGCTGTTGAGTTTTATATCTCTTATCAGGAGATCCACATAAATTCTCAGATGTAGCACACTTGGAAAGTAAAGTGACCCCCAAACCTTGGACAAAAAAAATTTGAGAAGATGCCCTAACCCGTTTGGCTCATTGGATAGAGCGTTGGCCTGCGGACTGAAGGGTCCCAGGTTCGATTCCGGTCAAGGGCATGTACCTTGGTTGCAGGCACATCCCCAGTAGGGGGTGGGCAGGAGGCAGCTGATTGATGTTTCTCGTTCATCAATGTTTCTAACTCTCTATCCCTCTCCCTTCCTCTCTGTAAAAAATCAATAAAATGTATATTTTTAAAAAATTTGAGAAGAGAATATTTTGATTTGAAATTCTAGTAATATTTTTCTAATAACATATATTGTCTTATTTTTTAGGAGAAATGATTCTTTGAATAGCAGATGATGGTGATGATGATTTCATCCTGAAATTGAGTTATATGAGTGGGTGCCTTATCAATTTCAGACACCTGGAATTCTATTTATTCCTACTTCAGTATATTGAGTGAATGAGTGTGCCACATCTTTTTTTGTTTTGTTTTTTCCTCCATCTTTCCTTTCTCAAATGTTTATTGAGCCACCCATGAGGTTTTAAGAGCTCAACCTGGTTCTGGAAATAAAATGAGAGATAAGGCACCATGATTCTTCTGCTTAAGATCTTTGGTATCTGGCCCTTGCTGTAAGGTGGAATGAAATACAATTTGTCCCATGTCCGCCTCTCCAGCTTCAACCCCCCTCCCTTCTCATGCTCCTCCTGCTGCAGTCATCTGGGCCTTTGTTTCTCTCACAGGTCGCAACCCCCTCTTTCCTCAGGGCCTTCCCACTTGGTGTTTCCTATGCCCATCCTCCCTCCATCAAACTCCCCCCCACACCCTGAGAATACACCTTACCCCACTTAACTCCTCACCAATCTTAAGGCTGAAGATTAAATGTCTTCTTCAGGGAAGCCGTCCCTGACTTCATCGACTTGGTTTGATCTTATTATATGCATTTAGGGCGCACATTACAATTCAATCAACTATTTAGGTAGTTACCGTAATTATTTGTTGGACGCCTCCTTTCTGCTTTGAATGCTAAACTTCATGAGGGTAGGGACTGGTTCACCACTATCCCATGGCTTTAAACACCATGCTGACCACAGGGTGGAGAAGCCCCCATACTCTGCATGGGGAAATGAGATACAAAGGAGACCTGGGAAACTCCAAGGATAAACTTCATCCAATTTCACCATTTTGCCTCTAAAATTAGTCTTGTCAAAGAAGAAGAAGATCATGATTACACACCCACACAAAATTTGTTTTTTACTAGACTTTATTTTTTAGAGCAGTTTTAGGTTCACAGCAAAATTGAGTATAAAGTACAGAGACTTTCTATATACCCACTGTCCCCACACAGACACTATTTCCCCCATCATAATCGATGAACCTACACTGACACATCATTATCATCCAAAGTCCATAGTTTACATTAGGTTTCACTCTTGATGTTGTATATTCTGTGTTTTAATAAATGTGTAATTGACATGTATATTCCTCTGTACTCTGCCTGTTCATCTCTTCCTCCCTTCCAAGCCTTGGCAACCACTGATCTTTTTACTGTCTCCATAGTTTTGCCTTTTCTAGACTATCTTATATTTAGAATTATGCTGTATGTAGCCTTTTCAGATTGGGTTCTTTCACTTATTAATACGCATTTTGGGTTCCTTCCATGTCTTTTCATGGCTTGATAACAATTATGTTCAGTTCTGAGTAATATTTCATTGTCTGAATGCACCACAATTTATTTATCATTTACCTGTGAAACAATTATGAATAAAGCTGCTAAAAACATCCATGTGTTGGTTTTTGTGTGGATGTACATTTTCAACTCTTTGGGGTTGATAGACTAAGGAGCATGGTAAAGAGGATGTTTAGTTTTGTAAGAAACCACCAAACTGTCTTCTGAGGTGGCTGTGCCATTTTGCATTCCCATCAGCAAAGAGTGAGAATTGCACAACCTGGACAGACAGCATTTGGTGTTAGATTTCTGGGTTTGGGCCATTCTAATAGGCACCTTGCGGTATCTCGGCATCTTAATTTGCATTGCTCTGATGATGTGGAGCATCCTTTCAAATGCTTATTTGAAATCTGTTTATCTTCTTTGGTGAGGTGTATTTTGGTATTAAGGTTTTTGGCACATTTTAAAATCAGGTCGCTTGTTTCTTATTGTTAAGTTTTAAGAGTTATTTGCATATTTTGGATAATAGTCTTTATCAGATGTGTCTTTTACAAAGATTTTTCTTCCAGTCTGTGGCTTGTCACTTTTCTTTTCAACTTGAAATCTTTTTTAAAAAAAATATATTTTATTGATTTTTAACTTTTCTTTTCAACTTAAAATCTCTTTTTAAAAAATATATTTTATTGATTTTTTACAGAGAGGAAGGGAGAGGGATAGAGAGTTAGAAACATCGATGAGAGAGAAACATCGATCAGCTGCCTCCTGCAAACCCCCTACTAGGGATGTGCCCGCAACCAAGGTACATGCCCTTGACCGAAATCGAACCTGGGACCCTTGAGTCCGCAGGCTGACACTCTATCCACTGAGCAAAACCAGCTAAGGCTCAACTTGAAATCTTGACCTTTTTCTGGTCATAGTATTATACTCTTTGGATTCTTATAACCTTCTCTGGTTTTCCTTTTCTAGAACTAGGAAAATATTTCAGAGCTCTTCTCCCCCTCCTACATGTTTTCCCCTCCCACACCCAGAGGCCCAAATTCTAGGCTGTCATTTGGTGTCAGTTACATCAGAAGAAAAGTTTCCAAAAATTCCTGGGGCCATACATTGTAAGCGGGGCTTGCCTGTAACATATAGCATTTAAACTGAATTACTATTTTACTTCAGCCCTAGCAGTGAAATAAAACTATACAAAAATAAAGTCTATAAAAGAACACAAGAGATTTCAGGTATGTCATCCCTTTAAAAATAATGAAATTATTAGGAAAATAATTAGGACAACAAGCTAACTCAAGGTCTTCGTCACCCAGCCTGTGACCACTCTCTACTCAGTGTGTGCACAGGCAGTCCAGGTTTCCAATTAGGTGATGCATTTTGGAAATATTGACATAAGTGCAAACATTTTTTCTGTGGTCTTTCCATCTCCTGTCAGTCTTACTGGGTTCTCGCTTCTGGGCTGTGGAGGCACCTACATATTTTGACTCCCTTAAGCCTGGCAGCCTGCCCCTCTCCCCCTTTTTAACCTGTCGTTTTATTGCTGTGTATTTTCAGAGTTTGGTTCCACAGATTAGATCCTTAACTCAATTGTCTATGTCTTCCTCACATGAACTGCTTTAAAGGAAAATATGGTGAAGTGATTGTTTTCTCTGATGATAACCTTTCTAAGTTTCTGCTTCCTTCCCTGCTAAATGGAAAACAGTAGTAATTCCTACCTCAGGGCTGTTGTGAGGTTGAGTGAGATAATGCAGGCATTTGATGTTATTCCTGGTGAGGAGCAAGAGTTCCATAAATATTGGTGGAGATGATAGTGATGATAATGAAGACAGGATCACGAGCCCTTTTTATTTCTACTCTGTACATCGATACCTGGCTGTGGAAGAGCAGCATTTCAATGTTCCCCAGTGCCCTTGGAGCTGCAACAGGCATACAGCTGCAAATATGCAAATGACTTATGCAAGCAGGGACTGTGGCATGACCTCATGGCCCCCTTTTAGGCCATGTTTTTCTAGGTAAATTAAGTTTACAAAGCAGCATCTCCCAACACAGGTGACAAGCATGTACTTTGGGATCAGTGGAGTCCAGTATTCAAAGTTAGACTGCCCCAGACAGTCTGGGCTGCTTTATTTTCCTCCCATAGGACTTTCTCTTATTAATTGTTTTTAAATTATTATACTCATTGTAAAGACATTAAAAATTACAGAAAGAGGAAAAAAGGAGAGAAAATTAACCTCATCCAAGCTTTTACTACCCAGAGACAAACACTGTTAAGATTTTGATCACTTCACACATTGTTTGCGGGTAGTTTTTATCGTGCGCTAACAGGTGGCTCTACTTACAGTCAACGTAAAACGTATTAAGTACGTTTCCCGCATACAATGTGTTCATTTGTATATGTGTGTGTACATGTGTGTGTACATGTGTGGAGGGAGATTGAGATTTGTTTCCTTTTCAGTTCTTTGACCCCATTATCAGAACCTGGATTTTCTTTTTCATGTGTTAGATGCAGATTCCTTGATCTCGGGGAAAGGTGGGGTTGGCTCCAGATGTAGGGGTAGCCCGGTGATCCAGTTTTGGCTGATTCAATGAAAGGGGAATTACAAGGAGAATTTAACTCCTTCCAAATTCTGAGAGACCAGTCGGGAGCCGAAAACCAGGATTACAGGCTTTATTAGGGGAAAGAGACCTGCCGGGCTGTCTCTCACAATGGGAGAACAGCAACCCATGCAGAGGTGAGCACGTCTTTTGAGGGGAGGAATGGGGGCTTAGTGTACTCGGCGCACACTGATTGGTGGCTTAATGTATGGTCCATATAGGAACAAGGGCTTAGGGCATTTGGCAGGTGTTGATTGGGGGTTCAATGTATAGTCCATCTAAGGTACATGGTTAGTCACTCAGGTATTTCTGGGCTGCAGGTTAAGTCATACTCCGCCCACCAGTTGGGGGAAGGGAGGATCTATCAAATTCATTGTTACCAAATGAATTGTTTAAGTCCTCTGAGGTACTCCTCAGTAAGTAGTAGTTTCAAGACTCTTGGTATGTCAGCATGTCCGGGAAAGGTTCATCATTTCTAAATGGTCTGTATTCACTTGACTCGTATATTCCTTCATCATCATTCACTTCTTTTATTATTTCTTCATTCACTCCACAAACATGCAGCCTATCATCTTTGCCCTCAAAAAGTTTAAAACCCGGTGGAGGAGACAGAATTCCAGACAGAATGAAGGAATCTCCAGCTTAAAGGGTCACCGCAAGTTCTAAGAGCATGGATGAGAAACAGGAGACGAGAGCAGCGGGGCAGGATGCTGGTAAAGGTAGTTGGGGCATTTGACCTGCAAATCTTCAAAAGTAATTAGTAATTGGAAACAAAGGACACGCTTTTCAGATTCTCCCATCGTCGGCGTGGCAGCCCTCATTTATTAAGAACTTACTTTGTGCCGATTGTGTGAAGCACTGTCGTGTATCATCTCGTTTAATCCTCCTGATCTATGAGGTAGGTACATGTGGGACATCAGAGGCGCAGCAGATACAAATGATCAGTCTGGGGTCTCGTGGCGAGGAAGCGGACACGCTGGATCACACCCCCATCTCTTAGTCTCAGGAGCCTGTGCGCTTAAGCATCGCAGTCCATGATGGCATCTGGGTGTGGCCTTGCAGGGAGGTTGGGACCACATCCTGGTGCTGCTTAGATTCCTCGCTGACAGTGGAGATTTGACTGTATAGGTACCTAAATCTCCAGATTTCCAGCTCCAATGGCTCGGCTGAGTGGCTTTCTTTCTTTGGGGGATTTCCTCCTAAGTTTTACACCTCTAGCTTCTGCCAGTTACAGAATGTGTGGAAGAAAGGGAGAAAGATTTGTAGTGGCTCAGGGTAGGATAAGGAGAGGGAGGGAGGAAGAAAACACTGACGCCAGAAGCAAAACTAAGAACGACTAGAAAAATAACGTATCTGTGCAAGAGGCAGCGCGACACCCCAGGGGACTCCTAGAAGATGCACAGACCCAGGACTCCGATAGCGTTTGTTCGCTCAGGCCCACATCCCCCAAACCTAGAGAGAGTCCAGGGGAACAATTGAGCCATCCATTTAGCATAACTTATTTTAACTCCTGGCTAGAAGCCAGGCTTGTAGCTCTGCACTCACAATGTGTACTCACAGAACGTGAAACTGCTCCGCATCCGGGATAACAAAGCAACTGTTAATGGGAGTAATTAAGAGCCTTGGGGGTGATTTATACCTTTTGTTACTGTTCCAGTCGAAGTTACCAAAGACAACAATTATTAGTATCACAGGTGATCCTTAACCCAGCAGGGAAGCCGGGAAAGCTAGCTGCAGATCTTGTTTTCCCAAACCTAGGGTTCACAGAAAAACAACCAAGACAGATTCCTAGTCCAGAGCATTGGGGGGAGGGTGCCCACCAGGTTGGCTCTGCTTGGGAAATAGGAAAATCTTTAGCTTCTTTAATGAAGATAAGATATTGACAAAATTCTGGTGGAGGAGAGGATGACAGCACTCCAGTGATGATTTTCCTGAGAAACACTTAACTTTATTGGCTAAATTTTAAAATAAAATCTTTAAAACCTCTGTTTCTGTGGGTACTAAGAAGGTGGTTACGGAGGGGAAGTATTGTGTGTAAGTTGACTGCAGTGGCTGGTTAGTGCTGTAGGTGAAGAGGGACCCACATCCTGAGGTTCATCTTCAATAAGTGGAATGATGTCCAGGATGGAAGGATGAGACAATGATGTCCATGTACAAGTTTTGGTGTGAACATATATTTTTAATGTTGCTCTGCAGGGAAGAAATCGGAGCTGTGTAAGCCATCCACCGTCCTTTGTAGCCAGCTGTAGGCCTACCCTCTTATTCGCACGCCTGTTCTCGCTTTCCCAGCAGCTGCACAGCAGACGGCTGCTCTAGGCTCTAACTGGTCTAGGCAGAGTCAACTGCCCACCAAGATGATCCTAGTGGGCTCTATTCCAGTTGGGAATGGCACATTGCCCCAAACTCCTTCTATATATTTTTGAGTTATAATTTATCCTATATAATAAAAGCACAGTATGCAAATTGTCCATATATTTTTGAGTTATAATTTATCCTATAAAAGCATAGTATAAATTTATAACTTATACTATGCTTTTATAATAAAAGCATAGTATGCAAATTGTCCCCTCGACCAGGAGGTGTCTGGGAGTTCGACCAGGGGGTGGGGCCGGCCAGGGGAAGGGGAGGGAGCCCCAGCCAGCAGCCCGCAGCCGCTAGGAACCCGAAATTTGTGCACTGGGCCTCTAGTATATCATAAAATGCACCATTTAAAAGTGTAAATTCGATGGTTTTTAGTATATTCACAAGGCTGTGCAACCATCACCACTATCTAATTCCAGAACATTTTTATCATCCCCCCCAAAGAAATCCTGTCTCGATTGATTTGCCTATTCTGGACATTTCATTTAAATGGAATCATGTGCTATGTGGTCCTTGTATCTGGCTTCTTTCACTTACCATAATGTTTTAGGTTTCATCCATGTTATAGCATGCATCAGTACTTCATTCCTTTATGTGGCTGAATAATAGTCCATTGTATGGCTACACCATCTTTTGTTTATCCATTCATCAGTTGATGTACATTTGGGTTGTTTCCACTCTTTGGTTATTCTGAATGCTTTCATGAGCATTCATGTACAAGTTTTGGTGTGAACATATATTTTTAATTCTCTTGAATATATACCAGGAGAATTGCTGGGCCATATGGTTGCTCTATGTTTAACATTTTGAGGATCCACCAGTTTTCCACAGTGGGTACACTATTTTACAGTTCTACCAGTAATGTATAGTGTGAGGGTCCCAATTTCTACATATCTTCCCCAATACTTCTTATTCTCTTTTTTTATTATAGCCATTCTTGTGGGCGTGAACTGATAGCTCATTGTGGTTTTGATTTGCATTTACCGAATAAGTAATGATGTTCATGCACTCATTGTTCATTTGCATACCTTCTTTGGAGAAATGTCTATCAAATCCTTTCCCCTTTGTAGTTGGATTGTTTGTCTTTTGATTGTTGCGTTGCTAGAGTCCTTCATATATCCTGAATGCTAGACCCTTATAGGATATGTGATTTGCAAATATATTCTCCCATTCTGTGAATTGTCTTTTGTTTAGTTAATAGTGTCTTTTTAATTTTGATGAAGTCTAATTTATCTATTTTTTTTCTTGTACTTTTGGTGTCATACTTAAGACACTATTTTCTAACTCAAGGTTGAAAATTTCTGACTTACAAAGATTTATACTTATAGTTCTTTCTGAGATGTTTTATAATTTTGGCTCTTCTATTTTGGGCTTTGAGTCATTTTGAATTAATTTTGTATATTGTGTGGGATAAAGGTCAAAATCTATTCTTTTTCATGTGGACATCTATTTTTTCTAACATCATTTGCTCAAAAAATTGTTCTTTCTCCATTGAATTGTCTTGGCACCCTTGTTAAATCAATTTGCCATAGATGGATATATTTATTTCTAGATTTTCAGTTCTATTCCATAGATCCATATGAATTTCCTTATGCCAGTACCACACTTTATTTTTTATTACTGGAGATTTGTAATAAGTTTTGAAATCAGGAAGTATGAGTCTTTCAAATTTATTCTCATTTTTTGAGGATTATTTTGGTTACCCTGGGTCCCTTGCATCTCCACATGAATTTTTATAGCATCCTACATAAATATTTTTGTATACAAGCTAAATTCTTTTCTTAGGTAAATTTTTGGAAACAGAATTATTGGACCCAAGGGTAAGAGACTTTTTAAAGTTCTTTGTACATATCACCATATTACCACTAAAGGGTTATAAGAATTCCTACTTCTACCTGCAGTACCTGCCTTCCTATATGCTTAACCAGCCATGGGTATTATAATTTTCTTTAATTTCTGCCAATCTGTTGGATAAAATATGATAACTAATCTTTTCACCTTAATTCCTTTGACTTCTAGGAAGTTGAGTATTTTAATACCTACTTAATTTTTTAATGTTCATACTTCTTGTGTTAGTGCTTCATCTCTCATGATTTTTACCTATTATATTATGATTTTTACATAACATTGCATTTGTGATGAAGGAGTCCTCTGGTTAGCAGCATTGGAATTGCCTTTTTCAAATTTCTTTTCTTCCAATTATTAAAAGTTAGGAAGATAAGAAAATAAAAATTGCCCCAACCTCACCACTCTTGAGGTCACCAATCCTCCAAAAATGAGAAATACCATTTCCTAGGTTAAAGGGTAAAATAATTTTGAGACTTTTGATACATATTGTCAAAATTGTATCATATTGACAAGGTTGTGTCAACTTGTGGATCCTTAGCCATTTAAAGACTAGGGAAAGAAATAATGAATCGATAGGCATGAGGAGCCTATAGTTTTAGACATGGCATGTTTTGAGTCCATTACTCAGGGACATACTTCATTAGGATCAGACGTCTGGTTGGCAAACAGCGTCATTTCAATACCTTTATAGGCCTTATACATTCCTACTTTTTTGTTTGTTTTTTATTTTTATTGATTTCAGATAGAGAAAGGGAGAGGGAGAGAGAGTAGAAACATCAATGATGAGAGAGAATCGTCAATTGGCTGCCTCCTGCACACCTCCTCCTGGGAATCCAGCCTGCAACCCAGGAATGTCCCTGAACAGGAATCAAACTATGCCCTCTTAGTTCATGGGTCGACGCTCAACCACTGAACCACACCTGCTGGGCTAGGCATTCTTACTTTTGAATTCCCTACCCATGTCATACCAGATACATACAATGCACTCACATCCAAAATCACATGCTTTTTTTTTTTTGCCATACAACATATTAAGTCATTTTCATATTAGTAAGTTTGCTAAGAATTAATTTTTTATGATGTAAACTTATATATCTGATGATACAATCATTGACTTATTATAGTGAACCAATTGACATATTACATTTTGTAAACAATTAAACAGTACTAGTTTTTATTTTACAAGATTCTTTTTTTTTTCTCATTTTTAACAATTGTAGATTCACACACAGTTTTAAGAAAGACTACAGAGGGATGCCTTGCACATCCTGTCGTTTTCCCCAATAGTAAATGACATTTTGCAAAACTGCAGTATGGTATCACAACCAGGATTTTGACATTGATACCAACCACTGTCTTATTCAGATTTCCCATTTTACTTATCCTCATTCATGTGTGTATATTAAGTCTTAAGCAATTTAATCACCTGTGTACATTCCAACACAGTTAAGATACTAAACTGTTCCAACATCACAAAGATCCCTCATGTCACCCTTTTGCAATATTCTTTTAATAGTTTGGGGAGAGTACATTTTTTAGGTTTCAAATACTTTTCATAGAGATCCATAGTTATCTAAGCGCCGTGATCTAGGGCCTTCTGGGTGGGGTTGGGGGTCATTTGTATATGGGTGGAAGTTCTGTGAGCAGATTACAAGAGAGTCAATTTCATAAAGTTAGAGACAAAAATAGTACAGTTGCAAAGGGTCCTAACCCAACAATTGAACTTGCTGGGTTTAAAAATCCCAGCACTAGTATTTCTTAATAGTGTGACTTTGCACCAGTCACTTAAGCTCCCTAAAGTGCCAGTTTCCTCAATTGAGAAAAACTGACAGTCATACTTACCACAAGGTGTTTGAGAGTTTGAATGAGAAGATCTGCTTAGATCAGCCATTTTCAACCTTTTTCATCTCATGACACAAACTAATTACTAAAATTCTGTGGCACACCAAAAAAATATTTTTATTTTTTGCCAATCTAACAAAAAACAAGTATAATTTTGATCGATTTACAAATTAATAATAGTAATTACCTACTCTTTTTGATCCACTGGTGCCAATACTTGTCTATAAGGATTTCTGGTACCAATAATTAACCAATCAGACACAACCTTATTATGCAACATGACCAATAAGATGCAGCTCTATTATATGACCTATATATTTATGGTTCAAGACAGGGCATTCACACCAGACAGGTATTGTTGTTTGTGTTGTCATTTTTTAATTTGACAATCTAAGGGAAAAGAGGTCAGTGCCCCTGACTAAACAGTCAGGTATTGCATGTTTTAAAAATTCTTGCAGCACACTGGTTGAAAATTGCTGGCTTAGATCCAAGCAGGGCACGTAGCAGTTGCTCAATGTGTTAGATGATATTTGTGTGAGATTTGCTTGGAGAAGGAGGTTGGAATAGAAGGATGCAGAAGTGTCGCAGGAGTGACTCAACAGGTCTGATAAAAATCAAGAAGCAGGGCAGGAGAATTCTCTGCAAAGTTGTAAGGGAAAAGATTGGACGGGGTCTGACAGCCCCAGAGAATACTACTAGCTCTGAATAGGCACCACCCTGTGCATGGGAAGAGCTGGACTGGCACTGGGACAAAGAGCACATTACGGACTTGCCCAGATGCTATTCAATCTCTGGGAGCAGGAGCACATCATTTTGTACCTGAGAGAGCTGCTCGGGGTAAAGAAGGGGGTCCCTGCTGAGGCCGTATTAATGCTGCAGCAGGAACCGTTCTGAGGGATCCCTCAATAAAACTGAAAATGGATGGGGCCATAGCCGGAGCTCATTTTGCAGAGATGACAGGATCAGTGGAGTTTTAGGATTGCCAACAGGTTCTGAGTGAAATGCTGAAGTCTATTGAAACCTGATTAACAGCTACTCCGGGGGCTGAAATAAGCCACCTGACTGACTGGTGGAGAAAAATCCCTTCCTACACCAGCCTAGCGCTCTATATCATATGGGGCTTCGGACAAGTTGAAAAATGAGTTAACAACTTTGAACCTGCCATAAAACTCTTATCGAAGCATTTATGGAGCACCTTACAAGGCGAATTTGCACAGCGCTTTCTAGGTAACTTTACTGGTATGGTTTTATTTCATTTAATGAGTATGTATTAGCTACTTAGAAGACCTGAGTTCAAGGCCTGGCTGTGCTGTTCATCAGTGCTGCCTGGACAAGTCCCTCTGTGTCTGTCGGCCTCAGTTTCCTCAACTAGGAAGGGAAAGAATTGCCCTAGGTGACCACTGGGGCTCCTTCAGGCTCTGAGAATGCAGGGACCTTGTAAAAGCCATCTCTGGTACTGTGCTTGACATCAAGAACATTTCAGGGGACACCTTCAATCTCTGGAGATTCATATGGGTGTGTGTGTGTGTGTGTGTGTGTGTGTGTGTGTGTGTGTGTATACATATATACATATATATTCAAAAAATTAAGAAACATCTAAATAGCATAATGAGAATTGTGTTTCAATCCTTTTACTGACAAATTAATGTGTCTAATACATAAGGTACAGCTATTTGTTTAACTTCTTTTGGAGAGAATGTTAAAGTCTAAATCAAAGGTTTTCATAAATGAGACCAGAGAAAAAATGATGGTGTGGGATCTGTAAAATGATATTGTGAGATTTATGAAAGAATGATAAGACGTGACCCCCTACTCTCAAGCTGTTTTCTGACTCACTGGGAAGGCAAAATACATCCGCCTGGGACAGAGAGCAATATAAGGCATGAGTTCATTTAATGTCAGACGAGCATCCAGGCAATGAGGACTAGGGCCATTCACTTAGAGGGAAGGCAGGCCGGACCAGTGGACTCTCTGCCTGCTGTTGGAGGGGGAGGGCTTGGGTACTAAAGAAGGAGTGGTATTTCTTACTACTCTTTTTCTTGTTAATGTCTTTTTAATTGAATTTGTTGGGGTGACATTGGTTAATATAATTATATAGGTTCAGGTGTACAATTCTATAATACATCAGCTGTATATTGTCAGTGGTTCTCAACCTTCTGGCCCTTGAAATACAGTTAGTTCCTCATGTTGTGACCCAACCATAAAATTATTTTCGTTGCTACTTCATAACTGTAATGTTGCTACTGTTATGAATCGTAATGTAAATATCTGATATGCAGGATGGTCTTAGGCGACCCTTGTGCAAGGGTCGTTCGAACGCCAAAGGGGTCGCGACCCACAGGTTGAGAACCGCTGGTTATTATATGTTCACCATCCTAAGTCTCGTTTCCTCACCATTTATCCCCCCTTTACCCTCTTCTACCTCCCGTCAAGCCCTTTTCCCTCTGGGAAACACCATACTATTGTCTGTGTCTCTGAGGATTGTGGGTGTGTTTTTTTCTTAATCCCTTCACCCTTTTCACCCAACCCCACATTCTCCCCTCCCCTCCCCTCTGAAAGCTGTCAGTCTGTTCTCTATCTGAGTCTGTTTCTATTTTGTTTGTTAGTTTATTTTGTTCAATAGATTCTACATATGAATGAAATAGCACAATCATCTCACAGTCCCTCCATGCTTTCTCAAAGGGTAGTAGATCCTTCTTTTTTTACAGCTGCATAGTATTCCATTGTGTAAATGTACCATATCCTTTTTATCCACGCATCTGCTGATGGACACTTGGGCTGCTTCCAAATCTTGGCTATTGTAAATAACACTGCAATGAACATAGGGGAGCATATATTCTTTCAAATTAGTGGTTTTGGTTTCTTTGGGTATATTCCCAGAAGTAGAATCACTGGGTTATAAGGCAGTTCATTTTTTAATTTTTTGAGGTAACTCTATTGTGCTTTCCACAGTGGCTGCACCAATCTAAATTCCCACCAACAGTGCACAAGGGTTTCCTTTTCTCCACATCCTCGCCAACACTTGTTGTTTGATGACTTATTAATGATAGCCATTCTGACATGTGTGAGGTGGTATCTCATTATAAGGCAGTTCATTTTTTAATTTTTTGAGGTAACTCTATTGTGCTTTCCACAGTGGCTGCACCAATCTAAATTCCCACCAACAGTGCACAAGGGTTTCCTTTTCTCCACATCCTCGCCAACACTTGTTGTTTGATGACTTATTAATGATAGCCATTCTGACATGTGTGAGGTGGTATCTCATTGTGGTTTTAATTTGCATTTCTCTGATGATTAGTGATATTGAGCATCTTTTCATATGCCTATTGGTCATTTGTATGTCCTCTTTGGAAAAGTGTCTACTGATATTTAGATCCTTTGCCCATTTTTTTAATTGGATTATTTGTTTTTTTGGTGTTGAGTTCTACAAGTTCTTTATAAATTTTGGATATTAACCTTTTATCAGATGTATCATTGACAAATATGTTCTCCAATTCAATGGTTTGTCTTTTCATTTTGTTTATGCTTTCTTTTTAAAAAAATATATTTTATTGATTTTTTACAGAGAGGAGGGGAGAGGGATAGAGAGTTAGAAACATCAATGAGAGAGAAACATCGATCAACTGCCTCCTACACACTCTCTAATGGGGATGTGCCTGCAACCAAGGTACATGCCCTTGACCGGAATCGAACCTGGGACTCTTCAGTCCGCAGGCCAATGCTCTATCCACTGAACCAAACTGATTAGGGCTGTTGATGCTTTCTTTTGCTGTGCAAAAACTTTTTAGTTTGATGTAGTCCCATTTGTTTATCTTTTCTTTTGTTTCCCTTGCCTGAGGCAATGTATCAGAAAAAATATTGCTATGAGAAATGTCCGAAATTTTTCTTCCTATGTTTTCTTCCAGGATTTTTATGATTTCAGGCCTAACATTTAATCCATTTCGAGTTTATTCTTGAATATGGTGTATGAAGGTGGTCTAGTTTAATTTTTTTGTATGTATCTGCCCAATTTTCCCAACAGCATTTATTGAATAGACCATCTTCTGTTAACTTCTGATTATGAAAATAATGCAAATGTTTCAAAAATCGTTATTTTGCAAATAATGAAAACCCCAATTTAAGTTTGCTTGAATAATTAAGAGAATTTATTAACTCATGTAATTGAAAAGTGTAGATATAGATGATGATAATAAATGATGATGTAGATATAGATATAGATAGGTATCAATATGGATATCAATATAGCTAGACATAGATAATATAGATATAGACATAGATATAGAATAGATTATATAGATAGGTTTAGATATAGATGATATAGATGTAGATATAGATAATAAGATAGATATAGATATATAGATATAGATATAGATACAGATACAGATACAGATACAGATACAGATACAGATATAGATATAGATATAGATATGATGTGTTTTGATCCAGAGAGTCAGTGGTGTCACCAGGGACAGCTTGCTTTCTTTCTCACCTCTGCTCTCCAAGGCACCCACTTCATCCTACGGCAGGCTCATTTTGTGATTACAAGATTAGCTATCAACAGCTCCTAAGACAAGTGCTTCCACGTTGATAGCAAGTGACAGAATTGTCCTCTTTTGTCCCAGTATTTGAAACAAGAGTCCAGAGACTCACTGTGATAGGAAAGGTTTAGGTCATGTGCCCACCCCTGAAACAATCCCCGGGGCCAGCAGGACCCCAGCAAGCTGACTGGATCAGTTACAAACTCTGCCCTAGTCATGGCAGTAGAGGTCAGGATCTTGGATCCAGTAGGCTCTCTGGACCACAAGGACCCCCAGATGGAAATTAGGCATAGCTGGCATGGAGGCATGGCTGCTGCAACCATACATGCTGTATAATTTGTTAATAGGAGACATTTTAGGAAGTACAGAGAATTGAAAATAAAAATCTCCTCTAACCCCAACACTTAGGGTTAATTACCATTAACACTGTAACAGATGTCCTTCCAGTCTTTTTTTCTGAAAGAATTAATACTGTGCTTCAAGCACCATTTTATTTATTCTTAACCCAAGAGGTAGACATTATTAATGTCTTCATTGTGTAGACGAAAAAACAGGAGTTACGTAATTTGTTCAAGATCACACAGCTAGTACTTGTTAGCTTGTATTTGAACCCAGGTTTGTCTTTCTCTGGAACCCAAGCTTTTAATCATTATGCCATCTTCCTTCATATATAACTGGTATTATAGCATATGTCTAATTTTTGTTATGATTTTCTTCACTTACTGCTGCATTGTGAGTTGTCACAGCCCTTAAATCCTAAGTTTTGTCTAGTGATATAGAGCAGGTTTCCTTAGACATGGCCCTGAGATGTAGATTGGTGCGTAGGTGGTTCATTGGGGAACATCTCCTTTGAGAGAGTGGAAAAGGACTAGCAGAGGGAGAAGTTAAACCACAAAGAGGCCTCGGGCAATGCTATGGGAGCTCTGCAGCTGGGATGGCATTTAGGGTTATCCCACCTGGAGGCAAGAGGACTAGGCCTGTATACCAGCAGCCACCAGGAAGCCTGACATTGAGGGGCAGGGGGCGTGGCTCTCTTGGGCTGAAGACAATTCCTGGGCAGGGCCTTAGCAGCTGAGAGAAAAGGGGAATTTAGAGAGATCTGGATAGGGCACCCCAGTACTTACTACAGTCAGGCAGTTTGGGGTGGGGAGAAGATTCCTAGAAGACAGGGGGATCATTTGCATTCTTCTATTTCTCCTCACAGTACAGCTGCTCTAAATATTTTTCCAACCAACATTTCAAATATTTCTTCTTTCCAAAAGCTTAGGATGTGATTTACTGTTTCATATAAAAAAGCAAGCCGTGTGGTACAGTAGGAAGTGTGCTGGGCATAGAGACAGGGTCTGAGTATGAATCCGGGCTCCATCATTTACTGGCAGTGTGACCTGGAACAAATGTCTTCACCTCGCTAAAGCTCAGTTTCATCAATCAGAGCAGCATTGCTTAACATGGGTACTATTGACATTTGGGGCAGGATAATTGTTTTTTTGAAGTGGGGACTGTGCTGTGCATAGTAGGATGTTTAGCAGCATTGCTGGTCTGTGCTCATTAGAGGCTAGTTGCACTTCCTCCACCCCACCCCCCATTATGACAATCAAAAATGTCTCCAGACATTGACAAATGTCTTCTAATGGTGGGAGGGTACAAAACTTGCTCTGGTTGAGAAACATTGTCTAGAGTCTACGTGCCTTCTTCTTCATAGAGAGTTAAACAAGATAACTGTGAAAATTCAAACCCCAAACATTGGATACACAGACCCACACATCTCTCCAACCCCGTCCCTTATTCTCGTCCCTGCCCCGATATCAGGTTTGGCGGGAGCTGGTTTGAGCCCGGATCTGTCATGTGCTCATGTCTTGCCCTTGGCCTGTTCTGTGGAGGTTCCCAGGGTGGTGGGTGATGGGTCCTGAAGTCAGACAGTCCTGGGTGGGGACTGTCGGGGCCATCGTTTCCCAGCCATGTGGACGATGGCAATCAATGTCACTTACAGGCTTCACTTTCCTCATAGTGTGGCGTAGGAATTACCTGGCATAGCCTGTGCGAAGCACTTGGTATGTTGTAGGTTTTTTGTTTGCTTTTTTTACTTTTCTCGCCTTCCCAACTGTACTGTCAACTCTTAGAGGGAAAATGTTGCACTTCCTCCACCCCACCTCCCGTTGTGACAATCAAAAATGTCTCCAGACATTGACAAGTGTCTTCTAAGGGTGGGAGGGTTGAGAAACATTGTCTAGAGTCTACATGCCGTCTTCTTCATAGAGAGTTAAACAAGATAACTGAAAATTCAAACCCCAAACATTGGATACACAGACCCACACATCACTCCAACCCCGTCCCTTATTCTCGTCCCTACCCCAGTATCAGGTTTGGCAGGAGCCGGTTTGAGCCCGGATCTGTCATGTCTTGCCCTTGGCCTCTTCTGTGGAGGTTCCCAGGGTGGTGAGTGATGGGTCCTGAAGTCAGACAGTCCTGGGTGGGGACTGTCGGGGCCATCACTTCCCAACCATGTGGACGATGGCAATCAATGTCACTTACAGGCTTCACTTTCCTCATAGTGTGGCGTAGGAATTACCTGGCGTAGCCTGTTGCGAAGCACTGGTATGTTGTAGGTTTTTTGTTTGCTTTTTTTACTTTTCTCGCCTTCCCAACTGTACTGTCAACTCTTAGAGGGAAAATGACGTATTTCCTACCTTTGTGAAAGCATTCCAGTGCCCAGAGGGGGAGCTCAGTGAATTTGGTTCAGTGAAGAGAAAACCAAGAATGAGAGGTGAAGCAGCTCCTTAAAGTGTGTCAGCAGGCCAGGGACACCCTTCTTTCACACACTAAAAGTCATGCAGTGTCAGACAGCCTGAGTGCCTGTGCTGGTCTCAACACTTCCTTTCCCTGGGCTCTCCAGAAAGTTACTTACTTCCTCTGGGGCTCTGTTCTCCTCCTTTATAAAATGGGGATAATAATTGCATCCTGTATTCATTTCCTAGGACTACCGTCACAAAGTACCACAAACTGGGGGGCTTATATAAAAGAAATTGATTGTCTTGTGTTCTGGAGGCTAGAAGTTCGAGATCAAGGTCTTAGCAGGGTTGGTTTCCTCTGAGGGCTGGGAGAGCGCATCTGTTCCCCGCACCTCTCCTAGTTTCTGATGGTCTGCTGGCAATCTTTGGCCTTCCTTGGCCTGTAGATGGATCACCCCGATCTCTGTCTTCATCTTCACACGGCACTCTCCCTGTGTGTGTGGCCGTGTCTAGATTTCCCCTTTTTGTAAGGACACCAGTCATACTAGAGTAGGGTAGGTATCTACTCCAGAATGACCTCATCTTAACATAACAACTACATCTGCAACAACACCATTTCCAAACGAAGTCACATTGTGAGGTACTGGTGAGGACTTCAACAAATGAATTTTGGGAAGAACACAGTTCAAACCATAACACCACCCCATAAGGTTATACTGAATATTAGCTGTCAAATGCTACACAATAAACTACTCAAAGGTGTCTGGCCCATTGTAAATATTCAACACATGTTAACTATTGTTATTAATTTTTTTTAAATGACCAAAGCATTTTTTATATTCTTTCTTTCTTTCTTTCTTTCTTTCTTTCTTTCTTTCTTTCTTTCTTTCTTTCTTTCTTTCTATTTTAAATATATCTTATTGAATTTTTACAGAGAGGAAGAGGGATAGAGAGTTAGAAACATCGATGAGAGAGAAACATCGGTAAGCTGCCTCCTGCACACCCCCTACTGGGGATGTGTCCGCAACCAAGGTACATGCCCTTGACTAGAATCGAACCTGGGGCCTTTCAGTCTGCAGGCCGACGCTCTCTCCACTGAGCCAAACCGGTTAGGGCTATTGTTATTAATTTTATTCATCAAAATTATAATGCATGACTTCTATGTGCCAAGCAGTGTGCTGGGTGGTAGGGATACAAAGAAGAATTAGGTGTGGTCCCTGACCCAAAGGATGCCCCTTCTCATGGAACCACAGACATAAATAAAGAGTTCCAGTCCTGAGGGTCTTCGCAACTAGATCAGTTTCCTACCCACTAAGCCATCTGTACCTTTCATGGCATGTGGGGGTCACAGTAAATAGCTTGGATGCCATCGGAGAGTAAAGAAAGTTCATTGTTCAGAGGAAAAAAGTTTTCCCTTTTTTCTGGCTTCTTTTTATCTTTGGGGGAAAAATTTCCAAGTGTCATGGTCAAACACTACTCTGATTTCTTGTGCAAAGTTTAAGGCGACCTTTACCCTTCCTAATATATCATTTTGATGAAGCCAAAATTTTCCGAGATTCTCAAGACTGGCAGAAAAATAACTTCAGAAACTGGTCCCAAATTGGTAACTGAAGATAAGTTGGAGGGCAGTTCCTTCCTCAAGTGTTGCCGTATATCTTACTTCATTGCATGTTGATAGTATATTAAAATTGAAATAAAAATAAAATATTATCTGTGCCATTAAACCTGATCAATTCTCACTCCACTAATCTCCAGACCTTGATTCTCGCTAAAAGATGGACCATCTTAACCTACGCTTGGCAAAGATGTACAACGGATGAGAGTTCTGAGAGGTGAAACCTTCATCTTTTTTTGGGGAAAAAAAATCCTGTCATCATTGAATATTTATGGTGCATGCACGCTGTGTGAAGCCTGCATCACAGGGTGTCCTTTGCTGCCAGAGAAGACATCGGTGACAGGGGAGACAGTAAATAAGCTGGGGGCCTCACGGGGACAGAGTTTTCAGGGGGGAGTGGCTCAGGCAGGACCTGGGTAATGGATGCCATTCACACACCCAAGGGTTGAGCCCTGGGAAGCATGGCCCTGAACCACAGACTTCCTGCCTGTGATGACCATCCAGCCCGGCACCCCTGGCACCAGAGCCTCACATTGGAGAGTCCAAAGGGAAGTGGGGGTTCCGATGGCAGGAGGAAAGCAGGACGCAACAGCAAAGCTGGGTGGGGCAGTACAGAAAGTCACCCCTAGATTCTGTAGGGTGTGCCATGTGGGGTGAGGAGGAGCCATCCAGCTAGTGCTCTGCTGACCAAGCCAACCCCAGGGGTCACCTCCTGCTCCTGCTCAGAGGAAGGGGGCACCATTTCTAAATTCCCACCAAGCATCTCCTGGGCTGGTGGTGGCTAGGGCAGAGGCGTAAGCTGTGACCAACTAGAAAACCCACACACACTTTAATTTTAATTCTATCGCTCCTTCGTAGCATAACTTTTGCAAGTCATGTCATTTCTGAGCCTCTGTTTTGTCCTCTGTAAAATGGGGATCATAAGCCCTGTGCCACAGGGTTGAGCTCAAGGTTAGCATTTAAAATTGGATGAGCAGAAACCTCTTCGTCATCTCCAAGGCATCTAGCACCTTTTTCTCTTTATTGTCTCATCATGGCACCTGTTCCTGAAGAGGGATGGAGGGAACACGGTTCTGACCTCCCTTGTCTAGAGGCTCCTCAGGCATCGCTGTGCGTGTGCGCTCCTCTCCACAGCCATGCCCTTCATCCTGCCCTGCTCACCTGGGCCCTGCTCGCACCTTGGGTTGGACAGTGACTTCAGAGGCTCACGATGCATGTTAACGGGCAGCATACCCGCATTGTATAAGTTAACCATGTACTGTCCATGGATTAGTCTACCAGTTTGTGCTGGAAACCCAGCTGCCTGAGGGAGGATGAGAGAAGCAGCTCCGGCCACACAGGGCTGGACCTGAGGGAGGTCCTGCTGCTGCTGCTGCTGCGTGATTCACTGCCGATGGCCTGACGATTGCTGTGCTCAGTGGTAGGAGGCACAGAGGAGGGCCAGAGGGAAGGGCGGGGGTGGATAAGAAGTTCCCCAGGCAGAGAAGACAGGCAAGCCCATTCCACGCAGAAGCAGCAGTCTGTGCAAAGACGGAGAGAATGGAAAGGGATGTGGCATGTGCCGGCCATGCTGCAAGGCTCCTTGGAGGGGTGGACGGTGTGGACGAGGGACTGCTGGGAGATGAGGCCGTAGGGCATGCAGCCGGCCTGGGAGGCGCCCGGGATTCTGCACTTAGGGGCCTGAGCTCAGCTCTTCCAGGGCCAAGGAGCCACCTTAGGTGTCTTCCAGCAGAAAGAAGACCCCCAGAGCTTTGTTTCCAAAAGAACACAGTGTGAAGGGTAAAACCGGGCGAGAGGAGAGGGGAGCCTCTGGAAATAGAGTCAGGAGGCTGTTACAATCGTTCAGTTAAGAGATGCTACGAGCCCAAGTCAAGCCATAGCAGGGGGCAGCCAGGAGGGAACTGAGGGGTTTCTGCCCTGGTCCAAAGGAATGATTGTGCCCAGGGCCCCAGGGCCAGGCCACCTGCGTTTCAATCCTGACATTATTCACTAGCCTTGTGCTTTTGGGCAAATGACTTACCTTATCTATGCCTCAGTTTCTCCACCCATGAGAACGTGAATCGTGGTACTCCACCTCATGTGGTTGTTGAAAGCTTTCAGAACTGTTTCCGGAACAGACTAGAGTACTTTCAAAATGTTAGCTCTTATGAGGAGACATAGTTTATAGGAACAGGTGGCTGGTGAGAAGTGGGGAAAGAGACTTCCGGTGGATCTGAAATTCTTTGTAAGCTTTGTAACCAGGTGCCAAGGGCAGCTAATTTGGAGTATAGGGCCATTTGAGAGAAACATTTGAGGAAGGTACTTCAGAGAGGTATTTCTCACCAATGTGTAATTTATTGGTTAAATGAATTATTAATTAGATTGGGGGTGGGGGCCATGTCATATGTACCAAACACTGTGAGTCTGATCCACTCTAGCAATTTGGGGGACTCATCTATCTACCGATCCACATGCTGTGTTTTAGGCCCTCCATCTGATGCTGTTTTCCCAGCCATACCCTTGTCTCCCTTTAAATTATGATCGGGAGTCTCTTCTGGTAAAAATCCCTCCATTCAACCCAGCCCTAAGGCCTTCTGTTTGAGCTCTGCCTAGTTCTCTGGGGGAACTGAGCATTAATGGAGAAAATGTGCAGTAAATTAGAGAGAAAGAATAGAAATACATTAATAAACTGCTTAAAGGAATAAGCTGATTCAAATGATAAAAACTCAGGATGGGAACAAAATGCACACTCCTCCCACTCCTTCCCCAACCCCCCACCCCCATTCCCAAACAATGTTTATAAATCAAGCTCTCCACTAATGCAGCCACAGCTGACTTCCTTAAGGAACATATCAAATTATACAAAAAGTCAGTGAGTGTAAAATACTAGACTGACTGTTATGGGATCATTTTTAATCTTCTTCATTTAAAACATCAAAGAAAAAATATCCATAATAATGAAAGAGTAATATGCTAATTAGACCAGACAGCCGAGCGACCTTTTGGATGTCATTCCAGCAGTGGCAGGGGCCAAGGCAGAGGCGGTAGGGGTGATCGGGCAGGCAGGCGAGCAGTTAGGGGCAATCAGGCAGGCAGGCTAGTGGTTAGGAGCCAGTGGTCCCGGATTGTGAGAGGGATGTCCGACTGCCGGTTTAGGCAGTCGGACATCCCCCAAGGGGGTCCTGGATTGCGAGAGGGTGCAGGCTGGGCTGAGGAATCCCCCTCCCCATGCACGAATGTCGTGCACCGGGCCTCTAGTATTTAAATAAAGTGGAGTAACTAACAAAAATTTTTGGACGATACTGCTGAAGTCAAGAGATTTTTTTTAAATCCTAAATATTTGACACTTGCTGGAAATTCCATCCAGTTACCCAAGACATTTAGGAAATGAACATCCATCCTGAATATTTTATGGACAGACCACTTTAGGAAGGAGAAAAAGAAAGAAACAAAAATGTGAAGTATTTGTAAACTTGTCCTGGCAAAAAAAGAAGGAAGGAAGGAAGCAAGGAAGGAAGACAGACAGGATGGCTTTCTCTTTTCTGCCTATTCCTGCTTGCCGTTTTTCAGCTCCTTTTTTCTGTGTTGTCACGCCAGGTTGAGTCAGACACAAGCTGTCTAATCTAAGGCTACCGAAGAGACTTAAGTAGATGTGACCCGCACAGCCCGACGTGCCAGGTCCAGGAAATGTGACGGGATGAAAGATGTAGGTTTTTATTATTGACTTTTGAAAAGCCGGGAGAGGAAAAACATTTGGGGGAGGATCAGGTAAACTTTTAAGAAATGAAAAGTCCAATTTGGTTAGGCCACAGAACCAAAGATGACATGAGCCTGATGAGAAAGCCTCCGAAATAGAAGGGCCTGGCTGTCAGCGGGCCACCTGGCTGCCGCTGCTCTCTGCACACATAAATATTTGAGCAAGGGAAGCGGTCTGTTCTGCCTTCTGCGGGTGGCCCTCTCTCCTCCCTGTCTGACCGCATTAGTGTGGGATGGGGGATGAGAGGCAGTCTGCAGCCTGGCCTGGATGGGTAATGGGGTGCCATGAGGGTTGGATGCCCCACGGCTGCTCCCCAATAAGCACCACGCTCTCTTTCTTCCCTTTTCTCCACTCTCCTAATCCAGCCCTCTTTCGCCTGCTCTGCTTTTCTCTGACGTCCCTCCCTTTTCCTGGCAATTCGTCTCTCACTCATTTTTCTTTCCCTTTATCTGGGTGACCCCTGTGTCTTTCCTTATCCGATAGCTTCACAGATTTCATCAAGGCTCTGCTCCTGGTGCCGGGATAGCAAGGTTCCTCTTCTGAGTTTTAAGTGCAACGGGATCTGGAAGCCGTGGCTCCACCTAACCCTGGTGGTAGAACCAAGACTCAGTGAGGGCAGGGAGTAGTCTCTGTGTCCATACCGCGTCCCTACCTCTCAGAGCGGTGCCTGACACAGTGCAGGCCGTCAGTCCACATTTGTAGAATGAAGGAAAAAGGGAGAGTTTATCTTCAATGAACAGGAACTACTCATGTGCTGAGGTTTAAAGTTACAGAAAGAAAAAAAAACAAAAACGTTGTCCAGATGCTTTGCTCTACTTCGTCTTTAAAAGTAAGCTATTCAAAGTCAAATAGACTTGAAACAGTAAAAACCCCATATGAAGGAAGAAGCATTTTAGATGTGAGATGTGCAAGGGAGAGCCGTTATCTGCCTCCGCCTCCGTAGCGGTGTGTGGGTCTGATTTCCCAGTGCTCTGAGAAACTGTGACAGGGAGTCATTGCCCTTGAAATGGGTTTGCATAATATAAAAAATCAGGGTCTCCTCCCCACCTAGTGAATGCGCTAACATTTCTGGAAGTTCCCATGCGTGCTCTGAGGGAGAGTCCTGTGACATCGTGTCTGTGTTGTATCGAACTCAATCGCTTGTAGAAAATGTGCGATGGGATCGGGGTATTACACGGGGTGATAGTATGGAAAATCCTAATTGGTACCACAGCAATTCGTATCAGAGTGGACTATAAAACCTTCAGGCCATTCTCACTCATCACCCCTGTGGCATTCTGAGCAAATGCAGGTCAATGGTGACAATCTTAATTTTTTTTATTAATTAAATTAAGTGTATAATCAGACAGGATGAGCCCATGGTTGGCGTTCATCATGCTGATAATAAACGGCTTGAGTACTCAGCACCTTTGGCTTCACCGGAGCCCTGGACTCTTCCATTCACCATTAATGACCTCACAGAGATCTCCAGGTGGTTCATTAGTGCCCAGAGAGAACACATGATAAAGCTGTAGGCTGAGATTGCGGTGAGCAAACATGATGGGCTCATGGGCCTAAGAGAAGTCTCCAAACTCAAGGCTGCAATTGCTCCATCCTCTGCCCTCCTGCCTCTGTATCTTGGCTTCTTCAGCAAATGATTTTTCATAATACGTGGAGGTAAGAAAGATGAAGAATTCAGAAAATATAAGGTGCTGAATTAACACTTAACTTACCATGGTGCCATATTCTTGCTTTTGAATCTAGAGCAGGAAATGGCCTTAGTCATCACTGATTTCCCCACACCTTGCACATCACCCGGCATATAGTAGCCTCTATAAATCTTCATTTATTTTACCAAGCCATGACATTCTTAGACTTACTTTTCCCAGAGTGTATTCCTTGGAAGATAAACCCTGCCAGCGCATCCTAAATAGAAATCTGTGTATAAAAAAGTTGGAGAAACGCTACCTTTTACTAGTACCTTTTCCTATTGGTGATTTATGATATATATTACCATTTTGAAGGCAATGTAAGTCCTCTAGAAATGTTTTAAAATTGTTTAACATAGAGATGTCTAACCAAATTGTCTAACCAAACTTGGTCACAGAGCTCTATTAACATCCCACAGAGCAAGCACACTTCAGCAAGAGGCTGCTTAGATATCTGCTAGAACACTTATAGCCCAGAGATCAGATAGAAAGGTTAAGTAGGAAATAACAATTTCCTGGTTCTCCTTAAATCCTGGAATAATAGAGATGAAATCTCCCTTGCTTGTGACTAAATACCTTAATAAAAACATAGAGTTATAGGGTTTTTGACTTGGAAGGGACCTTGGACATCATGTAGCTTAACCCCAAGCTCAGTGAAGAAGTTCACTTACAGCATCCATGGTGGGTACTCTACCACCTCTACTTAGATACTTCCAATGGCGGGGAGCTCAGCCGCTCACACCAGTCTAATGAGTTATCAAAGTTCTTCTATTGAGTTAACATCTGTGTCTTTGAGATTCAAGATTCCATCCTAGATTAGCATAGAAAAATCTACTTTCTCATATGTATATACATATATGTATATATATATATATATACTAGAGGCCTGGTGCACAAAAATTTGTGC
>NW_005369990.1:1147443-1164943 GCF_000412655.1 Myotis brandtii
AGCAAGCCTCATGTTCGCTTCAGCTGCGTGGCTGCCAGCCGCCATCTTTGTTGGAAGTTAATTTGCATATCCTGCTGATTAGCCAATGGGAAGCGTAGCGGAGGTATGGTTAATTACCATGTTTGTCTATTATTAGATATGATATATATATATATATACACACACACACACACACACACATATATATGTCAGTTCTTATGCCTTTCGTTAGCAGCATATTAGGAATTTCCAGTTTCTATATTTCAAAGCATCATCAGAATAAATAAGAAAAATGGTCCATGAATGGCCAGTAGAGGGAGAAAAGGGGGAAATAATCTTACTAGTTGAGTTATAGGAATAAAAGAATAGAAATGTCTTAGTTGCCATCCATTCTGTTTGGAAAACAAAGGTGTTTTTCCTAAGTTTGGTGCAAGCTCATTTGGTGACTGCCTTAGTTTGGGCTGCTATAACAAAGTAATGTCGACTGGGTGGCTTATAAACAACACAAATGTGTTTCTCATAGTTCCGGAGGCTGGAAGTCTGAGATCAGGGAGCCAGCATGTTAGGTCTGGTGAGAACCCTCTTCCAGGTTGCAGACTGCCACCTGCTCCTCGGTGGAAAGAGAGTGAGAGTCCCCGTTGGGGTCTCATTCATAAGGGCTCTCCTATCATGACCTAATTTCTTCCCAACCCTCACCTTCTAATGCCATCACATTCGGGGTTCGGATTTCAACATATGAATTTGGGGGTGGGCAAAAGATTCAGTCCATGGCAGTGACAGCACATAACTATTGATAGTCTCTATTTATTCTACTCAGTGTGAATATGTACAATTTGATTAAAGAAATATTAATGTCTGACTACAGAAATATTAATGAGTTTCCTCAGATCCGCTGAGAGCATTAGACAGTATTGCACTGTATTACCTTTCTAAAATCACACAGAGTCTGAATTCAGAAACACATCTGGCCCCAAGAACTTTGGACCAAGAGCTGTGACAACATCCTTCCCTTGGTACCTTCTGTGCACTCCAAATATTCATCATTTTTAGTCCTCATGACTCTGTGAGGCACCGTCATATTCATCCCCCACCTTACAGGAAGTCATCCAGTTTTGCAGGCATTTTCTTTTCCTGTCGCCTATTTGATATCTACAAAGAAAGCCAGCTCTTCTTCTTTCATGTACTAATTGACAACATGAAAATTAAGTCACGGGTTCTAATCTGGGACACGGATCCACATCAGAAGAACCCTTGTGAGTAATGGGAGAATGCGAGGCCTAGGGACACAAGAAGAGCCCTGAGAGAAACCCCTCTCGGGCCTCTCTCTGAAAGGTAGCTGATGCATTCACAAGGCTCCCAGCTCTCCAGCTGTTCTCTTTCTACCTGACCAGAAACTCTGGTGTGGCTGGGAAAGCCAGAGAAGGTCTTTGCAGAGAAAAGTGTTATTCTGGGTGTTGAGTTGAGTTCTGTGAAGGCCTGGATAGAAGTTCCTTACTGCCTATGACACTCCCCATAGGACCATTGTGATGAGATTGGAGGATTATCAGCCATCTACAAATCTACCCCATTTGTTCTTCAACTATGCTTGAAATTTCCATATGAGTATTTGTCTCTGTCAGAACACCGAAAGCAACGGCTGAAATGTGAGTATTACATATAACATGCAAGGGTCAACCCATCAAGCCATTATGAAGTTAATTTGAATAATCAAATGAGCTCGGCAGTCATTTAGTCAGGCCTAAAGGGAACTGGACTCAGAACAGATCGGGTCTGATGGGAAATGAAAGGAAGGAAGCATGGGAAGGTCTGAAGCACGGGTACGTCCGGAAAAGATCTACCCAGGGTGTTACCGTGAGAGGCTTCAATGCCATGAAGACTGGCTGAAGGGGAGGCACGGAAAGGGAAAAAGAGGCAGGAGAAGGGGGGCATGGGTGTCCAACGTGCAGCCTCCCCTACATCAGCCGTGTCCATAAGGATTGTGCCTATGCCTGGAGACCCTTAAAAATAGTTGAATCATAGCCCAGCTGTCGTGGCTCAATGGTTAAGCATAGACCTATGAACCAGGAGGTCACAGTTCAATTTCCGGTCAGGGCCCAGGCCCGGGTTGTGGGCTCGATTCCCAGTGTGGGGCATGAAGGAGGCAGCCAACCGATGACCCTCATCATTAATGTTTCTCTCTCTCTCTTCCTCTCTGAAATCAATAAAAATGTATTTTTAAAAAACAGTTGAATCCTACTGTTTTAGCACCAGATAACATCACTCTCCAGCTGGTGTCCAGGGTCAGGAAAGGATGCCCAAGTTACAGAAGCAGCGAAACAAGGAAAGGAAACAGGACGTAGCCTGTACTAAGAACTTCCAACCTCAGCTCATCCCAGCGTCCCCTTTGCTGTGTGTCACAGCCAGACTCCTGTAGGAACTGTGCCCTCAGCCAGGGAAGCTGACTTCTCCCACCATGTACAAAGGGAGCTCAGACTGGCCTTGTGCTCAGCCTAAAGGCCACTTCCCAGAGAGGCCGTCCCCAGCCACACCTACTCTCCACGTGAAGTTATATATTCTATGTATCCCACTGCTCTGTTTTTTAATTTGCCTTCAGAGCACTCACTGCACTTTGTAAGTACATATTTATTTTTTTATTAATTTAATGTCTGCGTACTCCCCAGACTATAAATTTCACGAGTTCCCGCTAAGGATGGGTTTTTCACCAAAAAATCTGTTTCAATGAGTCATTGTCAGGCCCCGTGCCCTTTGTTTCAGAAATACAATATGATCTTTATTATAACCCTCTGAATTCAGTTTTGCAGATTAAATTAAAGAGGTTGGCAACGCCACGGTGCCCGTTTCAAACCCTGGAATAGTGCAGTGCAAACCCTGCACAATTGTCCACAGCAACCGTGCTCAGAAGCCTGCTGTTCTAAACCATTTATGAATGGTCTCCAAAGCAAAAGTGTGTCTCTGCTCCTTTCCCCACCTTTGTGACAACCATGGCTGGAGGGGTTAATAATGAACAGAAATTCCAATTAACTTCATCCATCTCATCAGGCCTAGAACTAAATCCTGGCTCCTTGCAAGCCCCAAGAAAACACTCTTCTGTCTGTATGTCCTGTTAATAATTGATTGACTGGTTAATCCATTAACTAGTTCCTATAAGGTTTGTCCTGTCCTCCTTTGTCCTCTCCATGTGTCCTGGTCAGGGTCAGGGGTCATGTGCGTTATGCTGATCTGAAACACTGAAGGAAGGGCTATTTAGAAACATATGCAGGCTCAATGCTGCTTAATGCCCTGAGAGTTTATGAGGAATCGCATTTTATACCCATGGAGAATAGTTTTCTTAAAGCACTGATCGAGCATTGATTGAAAATGCACAGCAGTGCCTGGTTATACCAAGATGAAGGTTACACCCAGCCTTCAAGGAACTCTCAGTCAAGTGTGGTGACAGGAGACACAGGAAGGCTTCTTGGAAGAGGAGGGTCCTGGGGGAGAGGAGAAGGGTAAGGAGGGGAGGCTGGGGGAAGTATTCAGGGCAGAGGGTGGAGCCTGTGCAAAGAGCTTTGTGATTTCAGAGACAGACTAAAAGCAGAAGGCCAGGCTAGAGAACAAAAGGTACTCCTTTTACCTGGGTGCCTATGGAAGAGCCTCTGTGCTGTAATCCTATATAATAAAAGCCTAATATGCAAATTGTCCCCTCGTGCTGTCGTTTGACTGAGAGTTCGATTGCTCGCTATGACATGTGCTGACCACCAAGGGGCGGTACAGAACATGGTGGGCGTTCGCGACTCAGCACTGGCAGCGGGCAGCAGTGGAGGCGCTGCTGGCCCTGATGGCCCCAACAAGAGTGAGCCATGGAGGGATGGTAGAACAGGTGAGCGGGTGGTGCCAGGCCAAGGCAGGTGTGAGCAGGGGCCCGATCACCATGCCAGTCACCCCGCAGACTGCGACCAGCGGCGGCGGTGGGGGGCAGGGCTGCTGCCCGGCTCCCAGACACTAAGGGAGCCAGCGGGAGTGGGGGAGGGGGGCGGCCTCCATCAATTGCACTGCAGATGGTGACCAGCAGCCAGCAGGCCCTGATTGCCCAACTGGGGCTGGGCTCCGGGCTGGGATGGGGACCTGGGGGTGGGTGGTGGCAACCAACCTCCTGCAGCACCCGGGGGAGGGGCTGCGACCTCTAGTCAGCTACCTGGGGGCGAGGGTGACGGGGACAGGGACGGAGGTGCAGTGGGAATGCAGGGTGTCTGCCAGCTCGCTCTCGCTCCCCCTGCTACTCTCCCCTGGGATGCCAGGGCTCGTGCACCTGAGAAGCCCCTGTGCTCAGGTGCTGGGCGCCCGAGAGGAGCCCTCCCAGCACCCACACGGCCTCTTCCAGGTGAGCCAGGCAGCAGCTGCAGGGACCCCAGGGGCTGGTCGGGTTCCCCGTGGGTTTGCGCAGGAGCCAGTCTGCGAGGCTGGCCAGGAGAGAGCATGCTGCCCACCAGGCTTCTGTGCAGAGCCGCTGGGCGGCCCAGAGGCCCACGCTGCACCCTGGCAGGCAGTGTCAGGCCACGCTCACCACATCTCCGCATGGGGACTCAGGCACCGGGCGCCGTGACTCAGGTGGAGGGGGGCACATGGGAGCCTGGGGGCCCAGGTGCTGCCCAGGGCCCAGAGGTCAGCTGGGACCTGCCCTTGCACACCAGACACTCATGCTTCGATTGTTGGCCAGGCCTAGGGACCGCACCTGTGCATGAATTTCGTGCATCAGGCCTCTAGAATTTTATAAAATACTCGAAGACACCTGGTACTGGAAATTTTTACTAAAATATGTACTATTTTTAATGTTTTGGTTCTAAGCTTCAACCCTAATCCTAACCAATGCTAATGTAACCAATTACTTTGCAACATGGTAGGCAGAGGCCAGTTTTTAATAAATGCCAAATATTCCATTTTCATTAGACTTAAAAAATGATATTTATGCTCTAACACCACAAACAACAGTTAGGTTAGCTATAGGCCTCACAGCTGAGATCAGTGGTTCTGAGCCTTAGCTGCTCATTGGAATCACTGGTCATGCTTTTTAAAAACACACATGATCAACTTACTAAGGTTGAACTTTGGTATACCCTAAGCTCATCAACACCTCTCCTAGGAAAATATCCATCAGAAATGCAAAAATCCATCAAAAGACATACAAGAATTTTATGGCAACACTATTTGTTTATAATAACGCCACAAGGGATTACCCAAATGACCAAAAGTAGCCAAGTGAATGAATACATTGTGGCATAGTCACACATTGGCATATTATACGGCACTGAAAAGGAATGAATTCATGCTATACACAACATCATGCATAAATCTCATAAAAACAATGTAGAGCAAAATAAGCTAGATGGCAAAGAACACACACTGCATGGTCCATTTGGTTTTATACTAAAACTCAAGAACAGTTCATCTTTGTGTTAGAAGTCAGAACACTGGCTACCCCGTGGAAAGGCAGGGACTAGAAAGGGGCACGAGGGAGCTTTTGATTTTCAGGCTGCTGAAGACATGAATATGCTCACTTTGTGAAAAGTCATCAAGCTGTGTATTTGAGTTGTACACCTTTCTGTATAATGCTATATTTTAGTGAGATCTTTTTAAAAGATACATCTGCCTAAATTTTATCCCCATATATTCTGATTCAATAGATCTAACGTGAGGTCCAATTATCTGTACCTGTTAAAGCTCCACAAATGATGCTAATGCAGCGGTTCTCAACCTGTGGGTGGCGACCCCTTTTGGCGTTAAAAAGGACCCTTTCACAGGGGTCGCCTAAGACCATCCTGCGTATCAGATATTTACATTACGATTCATAACAGTAGCAACATTACAGTTATGAAGTAGCAACAGAAATAGTTTTATGGTTGGGTCACAACATGAGGAACTGTATTTAAAGGGCCAGAAGGTTGAGAACCACTGTTCTAATGTATCTTGAGGCTCAGGAACCACTGACTAGGCCACCAATGATCTAGATTTCCCAACTTTAATCTCATTTGTTTGTAGATTAAAAGAGCTTACTTGGGGGTTTTATCTTCATTTTATCGTCAAACTAGGAGTAAAATAGCTCCTGCAATCATGTGCATCCAGGTGCTTCCCTGCCGCTGAAATGAATGGAGACTGAAAGGCATGCCTTGTGTCAGTAGTTTATTAGCAGCTCATTACTCTGGGGCTTCAAGAATCCCTACCAGAATTCCTTTAGTCACCTGGCTAACAAGTGTTTATTGAACACTTACAATAATAAGAGCTAACAATTGCTCACTCTCATTCATCACTTCCCTGGGCTGGGCATGACAGATCCTCTGCATATGTTTTATCTTTTAAACATAGTAAAGGAGCGAAGTGCCCAGACTCAGGAGCCAGACCACTGGTGCTAAAACACTAGTTTTGTAACTTAGCTGTGTGGCTTTGGGAAAGTTACTTGACCTCTCTGTGACTCCGTTTCCTCCTCTGTAAATTAGGAGTAATGATAATACTGATTCTTGAGGCTGGGGGCAGGGCCAAGTGATAGTGGGCATCTCTAATTGTCACTTACTATTTATAGCAAATGCTACATAAGCACTAGCTCTTAGTTTTCACACAAACTCTGGGAGACAGCTACTATGATAATGTTAATTTCGTAGCTGAGGAAACCCCAACTTGACTTACCCGAGGTCACACAGCTAATAAATAGCAAAAGCAAGACTCTGAGCCAGGTTGCCTGACCTCGGAGTCCAGATACCTTGCTATCATGCTACCTTGTACTGACCTATTCCTTTCCCGGTCGTCTTTTGGTACACTCCAAGGTTAAACATCTGTGGAGAAGATTCTACTAAAGAGATCTTGCCGGAGTCGGGAAAGTCGGGATATTTCGTGAGCCAACCGGTCGTGAGGGGCCCTGCCCTCCGCCAGTGAGAAGGGGAGCTCTTCCCAATCACGCTTCATTTTCCGAGGAAGAATGAATCTGAGTAACCTTTCTCGCTCCCTGGAGTTAAAAATACCTTTTAAAAATGAGTTTGTCACGTCTTGTTGCATAACACTGAGCAGTATTTATAGAACGTGGGGATGAATATGAAAACTTGTCTTTTGATTCATGGCCTATTAGAAGTGGTACTCTCATTAATAACTCTGACTTGAAATTTTCCTCCCAAATTATAGAAATGTTTATTAAACTTTAAAAGTATTTTTCTGTCCGGGGAGGGGAGGGTTGGGGAGTGGGAAAGTAGAAAAAGGGAAGAAGCGTATTCTAAAGGCGTTCACAGAAAAAGCCATTGTATGCATTTCGAGTGTGGGCCTGAGAGCCACCTTCGTGTAACTGACAGGATGGGGTATATTGTCCCCTAATATTGGATACTGTTCATTACAGAGGCAAAGACTACGTTTTTTCTTGACTTAATTTTAAATCAAAATCTGCATTGAAACAATATTTCAGAAAAAAATGCAGATACTAGCAATTAGTGGGCAACCTAACGTTTGTATTACATTGATTCCAAAATAATTAGGTTGGCACACCCGTTATAAATATCTCTCCTTAGTGAATACAAAGCGCTGCTATCATTTTGTTGCTTTCTTAAAAGATGGCTGCAGCTGACCATGTAATGTATTTCCAAGTTTTGTCAAGTATTAAGGTGACTGATTTTATTTCTTTTATTAGACACTTAAGTTTCCCTTTCTTTTTTATATTGCTTCAAAACAAACCTGCTTTTACAAGCCTCCTGCCGCTCCAAAGGGCTCTTTGTTCGGCACAGAGAAGATTTCTTGCTGCTCAGATTTTCCCTGTTTAAGCAAACACTGGGGGCTTTCAGCGGCTACCCAAGTATCACTTTAAAACCCCGAAGGCAGTTTGAAAGGCCTCCAAAAAAGCATGACATTCAATCAAAGTTCAGTAAGGAAAGTTTTAATGAATAAACTTAGTAAATTAGAAAGCACGGCGGCAGGGTGATTAACGCTCATCTGTGCATTAGTGTTGAAATTAATTAAAACGGTTAAGCCATAGGAGGCTGGCTACCTCGTCAGGACCTGGCTCTGCCCTCAGAGTCAGGCTGGATCCAGGAGTGATTCATCTTACACAGATGAGAGGGGAATAGGAAGAAAAGAACAGTCAGGACAAATGTGTTTCCGATGGTGCTTAGCAGCAGGGAGACCATTGAGACTTCAGAGCAATGCTACTGGAGTGTGACATCATAATACGGTATGTACATGTGGAGTGGAGTGAAAAGGACTTTGCACATATAGCCCCCCCCCCGGCTTCTTTTGGATTGGATGCCGTGTATATTAATTTCTCTGCCAGGCAGAATGCTGCAGTCTGCTCTCTTCAAGACCACTCTCACATTAGCTCTGTTTCCTTACCTCTTTTTAAACCTGCTTGCCACCATTGATGTTCGTCCCTGGGAGTCCCCCACAGCGCCGTGAGAAGGTGGGCTTGGCGCCCTGGTGGATTTCTCTAAGATCAACTCCATAGAATGTATGAAAATATAATTGCCTCAAACAGACTCTCAGACACACAACAATGGGTTTATTGTCAAATTCCCTTGGCAATGTGCAGAGCAGAAACCATCTTCTCAAGAAACCCCAAATATTCCATTCCCATTAGGTTTTTAAATATCTCATAAGCTCAATTTCTTTCCAGAACTATGGGTCTGTGGATCTTCTTATAGAAACCCATTACCATGTGGCTGTTTAACAAATCCATGCCTGCTTAAAATTACAAATGACAGCCTATTTCATAAAGAGAAAAGTCCTCTTTGTCAGGAAAACATTATCAGTGGGTTCTCCTCAGATAACAAATGGGCTTGAGTCAGGCCCGGCACCATAACTGTTTCCAAAATAGAGTAGCAATGGACTGCCATTTCTAGTTCAGGGGTCATTGCAGAAATGAGTGACTACCTACGAGTCTAAATTATCCAGAGAAAATTATCATGATTTGCTAGGGATCTACATTCATAACTTGTCTGTCTTCCTTATTTTTTGCTCTAAAGATTTCTTGTCAGACACAATGTCAGAGGTCACTGTCAGAGTGTCCCTTTGGTACCCATTAACTATAACCAGCAAACTTGTTCACTATTGATCCACTATGTCTAAGTATCTATTATGGTGGATATAAAAGGTGGCTTCACATTTTTCTAAACAGATAATTCATAAAGGCCAAGGGGTCATGGCTTGTGATAAATTATTCTCTCACTGTAACTGTGACTGAATGGGAAGAGAGAGCGGGGGGGAAGAGAAGGGGGTGCCAAGAGTCACCCGCGTTAGAGTAGAGAGGTAGAACGTTGTGTGTCAATTGGACACATTAACATCCATATAAATAATAAAAGGCATTAATAATATTTGCTCACGACCTCATTATCGATTCATTCCACTCAGCAGCAGAGGCTCCTAGAGCGAATGAAGACAGGGTTGATTTTTTACCACCGAAGTTCAGTTGAGGTTGAACTCTAAAATGGAAGTCAACGAAAGACAGTAAAATATGTTCCGGCAGCCATATATCGGGTCCTGGGATTGATACATTTTGCAGGTAATGCATCTTCTGGGGGCAAAGCAAGGGTCTGCAGAAACAGAAGCCTCAAATAGGAAGTGTTAGGATCTGCTGGGCCCAGTTCCTGTGGGATTATTTGGTTCCTCATATTCTGTGACCTCTCCTGATTCAAGTTGAACTTGCAGCAATTCACTGCAGAGGCCATTGCGGATGTTCCCCACGTTCCCATCCTAAAGTCAAACGTCTCATTAGGAGGATCTAATGAGTGGGCTTTGCTCACAAGTTATCTGACACTGGGCTCATTTAATGCTGTTTATGGTCTTCTATCCACTGGAGAACCCGGAGATGGTATGCTTTCTCAAGACGACAGTTTGGAGGAAAGTAAATTGAGATGAATCATGGTGAGATGAGATAGTTAAAATGTCATGCTCCATAAGTTTGAATGCATCCTTCAAGTTCTGAACAGTAAAATGCAACTGCAACAAGGGAAACAAAGAAAAAGCAGAGAACTAACAATACAAATCCTTCTTTGACAAGGTTGCTTCATGCGGGAAACAAACACCTTTCAGGGCCATCCCTGAGTGCACACCCAGTGCACGCGCATATGCACACACACACACACACACACACACACATCACACGCCCTCCTGGTTTTACTTTCCTTTTACTATTCTACCTATTACGGCAGAGGGGAGGACACATCAAAATTGCAAGGTTTCAAACAATAAACCACTAGCTTTACTTCTGTTTACAAATGTTAGTTGAGGGACTGTCCCTACCTGACTGGGTGAATTCCAAATGGTCCCCAGTAAATGTGGGAGCTGGCGATGGCGGGTCCGAGCATCAGAATAGGCCCTTTAGGAGATGATTGAAGGCTCGGAGGTGGGCATGGGCGGATGTGGGAGCTGTGGAATTGCTTCGTTGATTTCTCCTTACAGAGCCCCATTCATTTCAAGTATCTACTAACTATAACTCTGAGTTAAAACATCCTAAGAGAAACCCAAGAATGACCTATTTCCTGGAAGCGATCAATCTAAGTTAACAGTCTGACCCTGGAAATAGCTTTCCTTCTTTATGTGAAACCCCAGTTATTGGGGCAACCACTGTGTTGAGGGAATTTCTCTCCAATATCTGTAGTTCTTAACCTTTTTGTGAATCAAGAACCCTTTTAAGAATATAACAAAAACTATGATCCCTCTCCGGAGAAAAATGTTCACACATTTTGCATTTATTTTAGGTATTCATAGCATCCCTGAGGTTGGTGCAGGTTAAGAACCTGTATTCTAAAATAGGGTGCTTTAAAAAAACCAGATGAACACTGATAGAATCTGCCCTTCAGTCTTCAATTCAGTAAAGAAAAAAAAATGAAGCTTAGAGATGAGCCAGCCACTGTAACCTTCAGAATCCAAATAATACTGTCCTTAATAATAATCATATTCAAGTGTCATGCTTGGTGTTCTCTATGGACATCTCTATTCTTCATAATCATTTTTATTTTTATTTAATGTTTGGAGATGTTGTAAAGAGTGACTACTGTTTCAAAATGTGACCTCTGTGAGGTTTAAAACCTACTGAATCAGATGAGATATGAAAGCGTTCAACATAATGTATGACTTAAAGCTCTGTTTTTAAAACTTTAATAGGAAATGTCTGACTCTTAGATCACCATTTCTAAAGCCTGGCAGACAGAAACTGTCTTTTTAAAACATCTAATTTATATACCAAATAGAGATCCAGCAAGTAGATATAATGCCTTTCCCCTTTACCTCATGCAAACCTGAACCTTTAATTTGTTTTGAGTAAACCCCAACTCTGGCAATATTTTAACAATTATAACTCATCTCATTTCCCCCCCAAGATTTTTTTTAGATGTTGTGGTAGACAGTGGGATATTGAGATAAACAAATCATGGCTATTGTCCTCAGGAGGTTTACAGTCTTATGAGAGGACAGATGCATGTACACATCAAATGACCACTGCAGTGCTTGACAGCATCCTTCCTCCTGGCAAAATTCCATTCTTACTCAGGTACCCACCCTCCTCTACATAAGCTATGTGAGTTAGGGGAAGCTGACCTATACCGGGCTAAACCAATCATGGGAATCCTACACACACCCTTGTCTGTGATTGGTTGGGGCATCCTGACTTCAGCCAATTATTATTCCACATTCCCTTGGTGATGGTAAGTGGTCCAAGGATGGGCATGCAACCTAAATTGACCTCATCATACCAAAGGGAAGAACAACTAGAAGGAAGGTTTTCTCTCTTCCCCTCTAAGTGTATTGTCCCAATTGTTGTTAGGGAAGTTAGCCTGAGGACAAAGCTAAGACATCTGGGAGGGCAGATATGATAAAATTACAGAGAACTGAAGTAGAAAGCCTGACAGAGCCACCTGAAACCCACTATACCTCAAAATGACCTTCATGTGGTATAAATTTATTATTTCCTTTTTGTGTATTCTCGTTTGAGTAGGAATTTATGTCCTATGCAACCCCAAACTTCCTGTCACCCATATTAGTCCAGCCCACAGTGATAAGCTATGCAATTGGTAAGCTATGCAACTCTTCAGAGGAGTAGAGAGGATGGACACAACCATGCTAATGGGAACTTTCCAGATGAGGGGACGCTGGAGCTGAGTTTTGATGGTTGAATAGGAGTTAGCTGGGCAGATATGGAAGGGCATGGAATTCTAAAGAGAAGAACAAGTGAACAGAGGTGTGTTGGTGCTTTCCAGAATGTTGGGAGAGTTGCATGGGGAGGATGGTTTGGTAGATGAGCCAGAGGAGGAAGGCCAGGGCCAGATCATGAAGGATCTTGCACTCCAAATGAATGTGAACTTTCAATTGAAGGTAACTGGGATGCATTGGAGGGTGTTAAGCTCTGAAGTAGCATGATTGGTTTTGCATTGTAGACACATTGCTTAGTGGCCAGTGTGGATGGTGAATGGAGAGGACAGTTCTGGATATGGGGAGATCGGTTCAAACGTCTCCATTTTGCTGAAGCTCTCAGTCATCCTTGCCTGGCCAGAGGCAATATGTGTCCTTTCTGGGTGTACAGGGAAGATATTTATGAAGAATGGTACAGAGCAGTCACTATTGATTGAAATCTACAGCAAGCTTCAGGTCAGCGAACATTTGCTGAGTGCTTGTGACACTTAGAACACTGCATGGCATCATGAAAGAGCCCTTACTTGCTGTGTGACCTTAAGCAAGCCTCTTACCCTCTCTGAGATTCCACTTTCTTGTCTATAAGTGCTGATCCCACCCCCACCTTGCACTATGTAAGTGAGTAAAATAACACTTCTGAGCATTTAGCACAGGGCCCACCAGATCATAGAAACGAATGACTCGCTGGCTGAATGAGTGACTGGATGACATACATGAATACTTTTCCCTACTTACATTAAATATGTGGTTCCAGATTTGAAAATGGCAGGCTCAGTACTTTGGGAGCTGTTACCACTGGATGAACAAGTTATCTCCACTACCTTCTGAGGTAAGTTTAATTCCTGCGGAATATTTTTTTTAAATGAGGGCAGATCTTCCCACGGGGATGGCAGAAGCTTCTGCTCAGTCATTAATTAAATCAACACGATTCAGAGCCCTACGGATGTGTAACTCTCCATTCTGGGGGCTCGAAAGGAAGCGATGCTATAAATTGCTTTGGAATACATTGATTTGGGGGTTTTCATGTGACACCCACAAAGGACTTGAGAGACTAGGCTTTGGCCTGTACAACTTACAGGTAGGACCGCTAAGAAAGGTCTGTCCCTTCCTTTCCATGAGCCAGATCTTTGGGTCCATCAAGCTGACTGAGCCTATTCTGAGGAGGAAGGCAGCAGGAAAGGCTGGGATGGGGCAGTGGGAAGCCAGTGCCAACCTGCTGACGCTTTCACTTCACTGGAAAACTTGGAGGTACAATGGGCAGTGGTTGAGAGCTTTGCCATCAGAGGCATCTGGGTTTGAGTTCTGAATTGCCCACTTACTAGCTGTGTGACTTTAGGCAAGTAGCCTAACCTCTCTGAACTATAACATTTTTCAATTGTAGAAATGGAATATTCCTACTCCAATCCTATGAAGCGGGAGGACACCAACTCCTACCATTGTTATGAGGATTAAATAAAACAAATGAAAAGCATGTGTTTCACCTAAAAAGCAAAGTACTCAGGATAATATATAACCTATGGTGAATAAAAACAAACTATTATTATTTATAATGGACATCTGTAATGTTGGGTCTGTCCATCAAATATGTGTCCTTCCTATCAGCACCCTGATTTCCTTTTGGGGAATTACTTTGCTGATGAGGTGTCATCTTGGTGCCCTCTAGTGTGCTAATTGTCTACCTTAGAAGCTTGAAGGACTCCCCGGAGGCTCTGCCCACCCAATCTTTCCTTTCATCACCGTGTACAGACATGAGGTGACCTTGTGACCTGAGCTCAGTCAATCAGAATTTCTCTCCCAGGAGTTGGAATCAGGCAGAGTGAATCAGGCAAAGGTAATAAAAGCAGTAGGATGGTGCGTAAAGAAGACAGCCTTACCTTCTCTCTTGTTGGTGTCTCAAATCATTCCTATGAAGATTCCTTCAGTGGCCAGCTTCCATTTCAGTTGCTTACAACCAAAGAAGTGAAACATTATTACTTTCTCCCTTTAGGAAACAAGTGTTTCCCTTCATAGCCTGCCTCTCTTCTCCTTTTCATCCCAATGTCCTACATAGAATGTTCCCAACACAGCCTACATTTTTATAGCTTCATGCATGTCTTCGAAATGTCCTTTCTGCTTGGATGCCCATATTCGACTCCCAACTGACCTCCGACAGACAAATTCTAACTCATTTTTTGAGCCCTAGCTCAAATGTTACTTACGTTGGGCAGCCTTCAATGACTATTCTGACCCAGCTGTAGAAAAATATATAAGCTTTTCTTGAAACATTTATGCACTTGCCATGTTGTATTATGGTTAGGTTATTTGCTGCCATCTAGATTGTCTGCTCTTTGGAAATGGTGGCCAAGTCTCATCTGTGTGTCTCTAGTACTTATGTGATCCAGAACAAGAACACAAAGCATTTTTGTTGAATGAGTGGTATATATCACACATATTTAAATTGCACAGTTTTGTGGACAAGGGTTTATATTTGGGACATGGTCACATAACTTCAGAACTGGAGGCCAATTCTACAGGCCACCCAGTTCTCCCAGTAGTGGTGAGCAAATCCATCCTGGTCTCAGTTATCTAAATTGGTAACTGGATTGTGCCCAAAATTTTAAGATCATTGGCTCAGCCTCTACTTTGAGAGTTACACACACACACACACACACACACACACACACACACACCAGGAACTAAGTCTTATATGGTTCTGACCACACACCAAGCATCAAGCTAATATTAATGCATTCGATCCACATAATATCCCAATGAAGCAGATGCTGCTATTCTTTCCCATTTCACAGGTGAGAAAACTGAGATTGAGTCGCCTGCCCACAGTTACATGACTAAGTGGGAGAGCTGAGTGTCCTGCCTACGCTGTGTTCTTGCATACAATGTGCCCTCCTCTGGAGTCTCTGGGGTATGCGCGGACTCTCAGCTCATTCTATCAGCACTCAGCCCTGTTTCATGACTTGGGGGTTGGAAGCAGGCCATGTGTGGAAATCTGTCCACCTTGTAAGAAGCATTGACAATGAGTGCAGAGCACAGAAAAAAAGGAGCTGAATTTTTATCGAAGCTACAGTGGGGAGTGATGAAGAGGGAGGGGAATACTTCTGTGGTATTTGAAAATACTGAGATACCCAGAGATAACCTTTGTGCCAGTAATAGTCCCATAATTAGCCTTGGCTAAATTCACCATGCTGGATTTGGTAGGCAATAGAGGGTAGTAGTTCAATACTTAGGTTTTCAAGTCAAAGAGTCCTGAATATGAGGCCTGGCTCTGCTGTCTGCTACTATGTGTATGACGTTGGGCAACTTACTTAACTGCTATGACTCCGTTTCCTCATCTGTACAATGGGGCATGATAAAAGTCTCCACATCATAGAATAGATATGGAACTTAAATGACATAATTACATGGAAATTACTTGGTATATCTGGCACCTGCTACAAGGTCATTCGGCTGTCTGGTCTAATTAGCATATTGCACTTTTATTATTATGGATACTTTTTAGTACAAAATCCCTGCTAGTTGTGGGAAGTTTAGTGCCCAGTGCTACTTTGGGCCTTTTAGGGGACAATGAGGTGAGAAGAGAGTTTCCCATCCACTTTGCCAGGAAGAACATAGCCCTTACATATTAACAGGACTGAAGTCCCACAGGCTACCTGCATTCCACTGGATATGAGCACAAGATAGGATTTGTGGTTTTCACATCATTATCAGTGCTGATGGCTCCATAGGATTATTCTGTCTGAGCAAATCCAATGTCCTTTTCATGATGTCCTTTCCTCCTTCAAATTTCCAATGGGAGGAAAGCCCTTCCATGATGAGTTTGGTCAAAAAGGCTTATTTTAGCTTTTCCCAAAGGACTAATGGTATTTCTCATGGATCCTGAGCATTCCATTGGCTGTGACAGCAAGTGCCTGGGTGAAGTTTGCAACAACCTCATTTCCATGGGGGAGAAATTTGGGCATGATTTGCCCAGAGTCCATTGGAGTGCATGTGCCCTGGATCCCAGGACTGGGGGAGAAAGGGTTCCAACCCACCAGTCCATTGAAGCTTCCCACTTTGCAGATTTTGATCCAGATATTTAAAGCCTTCAAATGCTTCCTGTAGAAACCAACTAACCCACTTCATCATAAGACTCTCCATTAGCTGCAGAACAAGCAAATGCGTAAAAATAATGTGCATTTGCATAATGTAAGAAATATATTACCTTAATGCATTGGTCTCAGCTTTTAATAACCACAATTTACACGGCTCACAAATTAGACCCATTCTCCACGAGATCTTGGGGTTGAAACTTGGGGTGGAAGTGAGTTTTACATAGAAAAATATTTCTGAATTCCAGGAGTCTCAAGCACGCTTAAAACATGTTGATAAGTCCTCTCCATGTAGGGCTTGATAAGATAAGTAAATAAATCTATTCCTGTCCTCTGTCTATCCTATTCGTGCTGAATGTTGGGACATGTGAATGATGCACTAAATAACATTCTCAAAAGGCAAGGGCCACAGCATGTGGGGACCTCTTGGGACTGTGTGTAGGTGTTGTCACTCCACCGTTGGCATCAGTATGAATTCCCACCACTGGGAGATGGAACAATTTGTAATGTAACAATTACTGAAAATATTGCCTTAAGTATGCACTCAGCAGGGGGCTGGTAACCCTAGGAATCAGCGGAAGGAACAGTACCGTGCCGTGTACAGTGTCCTGAGGGACTCGGAAGCCATGCGCATGGCTGAAGAGCACCACATCACATGTCTTTGGATGCAGCCCCCTCTCCCTTTATGTTAAAAATGAAACTTTCTTCTACACCGAGCTTTTGAGCTCCATTGAAGGGATGAGCTGTATAAAAACACAATCTCTAAAATGCAAGGACCCACGGTGTTCACCACTTTCACATTTCTGCAGATTCTAATTAGGAAACCACCCCCCTGGTCCTTCTCCTGAGGGTGCAAGGGAGATGAGGGGCCTTACAAAGCCGCATTTTGCCTAGGCCGGATGATTGTAAAACTCCCTACCCGCCACCCCCCACCAACCAAAAACCCCATCAGCTTATGTCCCAACCCCCCCTCTCAGTTCACAGGCTTTCATCTTGTTCTCAGGATCCACTAAAGTCAATAAGATGTCCACCCAGATAATGGGAACCCCACCAGCTCTCAGTTAGTGCCTTTTCATGCCAATTAAGCATGTTTTATACAGTCTTCGTAGAGGCATCGCTGACTGCATTCGGAGACACCAACAGGACTCAGCCAACATCAGCCAAGCAAATGAAATGTATTTCCTCCTAGTTTTCTCTTTGTCTTATTCTAACCACTTGGCAACAGTCTCAATTGAAAACGTTGATTCTGAAAGATATATATATGGATATATATAAACAGATTAACCAGCTTTTTTTGCTGCTGATTA
>NW_005369990.1:1169943-1201729 GCF_000412655.1 Myotis brandtii
GGTGAACTTGAACAAATGGCCACACTTCTCTCTGACTTAGTTCTTTCAGACACAAAGAGAGGTCAATAGAACCTACTTCTCTGGGTTGTTTTAAGGATAAAGGAAAAATAACACAGGAAGTACTTAGCACTAAGCCTGATAGATGGTAAGAGGTGAATACAGGGCAGCTGTCAAAGGAAACACAGGCCACCATGAAGAAGAAATCTGTTTGGATCCTAAGCTAGCATCCCGAGCCCCACCAGGACTTGGGCCTGCCGCCTCCTTGCTGACTGGAGGACAGTTCGCATCAGGAAGCAAAGCAGAGGAAGTGCTCTCCCATATACTATATTAATGAGCTAAAGGCACATTGAGACCCCAGCATAACCTATTTACACATTATACGTGTCTCTTGTTATTATTCAGCATTGGTTGAGCACCCTCAGTTCTGTAAGCTTTGTTTTTTGTTTTGTTTCCCTTTTTAAATCATCCTTTATTTTTCAACTACAGTTGACATACAATATTATATTAGTTTCAGGGGTACACCCCAGTGATTAGACATTATATAACTAAGTGATCACCTTGATAAATGTCATACCCATCCGATACCATACATAGTTATTAGAATATTATTGACTATATTCCCTCTGCTGTATTTTACATCCCCATGACGATTCTGTAACAACCAATTTGTACTTCTTAATCCCTTCACCTTTTTCACCCATTCCCTCAATGCCCCTCCTATCTGGCAACAGTCAAAATGTTCTCTGTATCTCTGAATCTGTGTCTGTTCTGCTTGTCGGTTTATTTTGTGTTTTAGGTTCAATTGTTGATAGATTTGTATTTATAGACATTTTATTGTTCTTTTTTTTTTCTTGTCTGGGAAGCTCTTCCATCAGAAATGATAGCTTTTCTGGGTAGAGTAATCTTGGTTATAGGTTCTTGCTTTTCATCACTTTGAACATTCTTGCCATCCCCTTCTGGCCTGCAAAGTTTTTGTTGTAGGTACTTCTCTTGCTGCCTTTAAGATTCTCTCTTTGTCTTTAACCTTTTGAATTTTGATTATGATGTGTCTTTGGGTGGGCCTCTTTGGGTTCATCTTGTTTGAGATTCTCTGTGCTTCCTGGACATGTGTGACTATTTCCTTCACTAGGTTAGGGAGATTGTCTGTAATTATATTTTCAAATAGGTTTTCAATTTTTTGCTCTCTCTCTTCTCCTTCTGGCACCCCCATGATGCAGACGTAGGTATGCTTGAAGTTGCCCCAGAGGCTCCTTTCACTATCTTCATATTTTTTATTCTTTGTTCCTTTTGCTGTCTTGATAGGGTGTTTTTTGCTTCCTTATATTCCAAATTGCTGATTTGATTCTTGGCTTCATCTACTCTACTGTTGATTTCCTGTAAGTTGTTCTTCATTTCAGTTAGTGTATCTTTCATTTCTGACTAGTTCTTTATTATGATTTCCATTTCTTTTTTATGCTTACTATCTCTTGGTTGAAGTTTTCACTAAGTTCATTGAGTGTCCTTGTAACCAGTGTTTTGAAATCTGTATCTAGTAGGTTGCTGGTCTCCATTTTGTTTAGTTCTTTTTCTATTCTTTCATGTGGGACATGTTTCTTTGTCTCCTCACTTTTGGCAGCCTCTCTGTGTTTGTTTCTATGAATTAGGTAGAGCTGCTGTGTCTTCTGGGTTTGGTAGAGTGCCCTTACGTACTAGGTGGTCTGCAGGATATAGTGACACAGTCTCCCCAGTTACCCAAGCTGAGTATTCCAGGTATGTCCCCCACTGTGTGGGCTGCATACACCCTCTTATTGTAGTTATTCCTTGATTGCTGTTGGCACATCAATGGGAGGGATTTATCCCCAGGCCAATAGGCTGCAAGGACTGGCTATGACGACCATGTAGGATCAGCTGTCTAGGGGCCCACCCCACAGAACAAGACTTACTTCAGTGGGGGCTCTGGTGCCTGCTGAGTCTACCCTTTGAGTGTGTTACTTGTAGAGATGGTTGGGTGGTGCTTGGATGTGGTCTAAAGCTGTCTATCAGGTGTGCTGGCTCTGGGGTTTTCCAGGAGGTGCAGGCCAAGGTCATCCTCTGCCTGTGTTCTGCCTGGGGCCACCTGGCACAAGCTACTGAGTGATCTGCAAATTGATGCTACTTCTTTTGATGGACTTGAGGGTACTCAGGAGAGATTCGGGTATGGCGCTTCCCTACCGGCTCTGTGGGGGTAGCGGGAGTCTCAGAAAAGGAACAATGGCTTCTGCCAGTACTTTTTTTGTCCGAAAGCTGTCCTCCCCAGCTCTTGCCCTGATGCTGGACAATTCAGTTCCTTCATGCATATCCCTGGTGTCTTTTGAGCTGCTGCCCCAGTGCTGGAGCTCAGAGGTAGTGAGTCTGAGTAAGACTGCAGGCCTTTTAGGAGGAACTTCCTGGGACTTCAGCAATTTGAATTCCTCTGTCTTCCTCAGCCACGATCCCTGCAGGTTTTTACAGACAGAAGTTATGAGGACTTCCTGGCACAGAAACCCTGGGGTGGGGGGCCTGGTGTGGGGTTGGGACCCCATTGCTCCTCAGCAGGGACTTCCACAGCCAATACATCCCTTCAAATTTTTATCTGCTACCTATGGGTGTGGGACCAGCCCATTCTACGCCTCCACCCCTCTTACCAGCTTGATGTGACTTCTTATTTAAATCCCTAGCTGTAGGACTTCTATTCAATTAGATTCCAGGCAGTTCTGAATGATGGTTGTTCTGTAGTTTACTAGTAATTTTGATGTGGTTGGTGGAGGATTCAAGTACCACATGTACCTATACTGCCATCTTGACCAGAAACCTTTGTAAGCTGTTTATAAATTGTCCCAATAGCTCTCAGTTACCTGTAGTCTGGAGGATCAGATTTGGCAAGAAGTAAATGGAACCAGGAAAGAGGACTGTAGTTCATATCACAGTCCTGAGAATGAACACCAAAACCTTATTTTGGATGAGCTATTAGCAAAGGAGCCAGAAGGGATCCTTGGTGGCTGAACTTTTAGTCCCATAAGGCAGGGACTGTGCAAACCACTTCACAGCTGCTTTGCCAGTCCCTAGCACAGTGCTTAACCAATAAATATTTGTTGAATAAATATATATAAATATATATTGAAAGGAACAAATCATGTTAAAAATAGCAAACCCCTTTTTTCATGTGTACTGTGTGTCAGGAACTACTCTAAGACTTTTCTACATCACCATTTTATGTAATTCTCATAACAACCTTATGAGTGAGGTAGACACTATTATTGCCTCCATTTTCCAGAGAAAGGGATTAAAAAGTACAGAGAGGTTAAGTAACTGGCTCAAGGTTGCACAGCTAGTAAGAGCAGGGCTGGACCTCCACCGTCGGTGCGTTGTATTCTTCCCATTAGGATTAGAAGCAGTAGACTTAAGTGCCTGTCTCTAGCCACCAGGTCACACTTCCTAGCTTTAAAAGTCTTGCTTTTTTATTAATTAGTGCCCGCCCAGCTCTCAGACAGACCCTTGGATCCTTCTCAAAGGCAACTGCATTGTCAACTTTACTTGACTGTGCTCCTAACTTGGCTAGTATCCCCAATGTTCCTTTTCCCTTACTAGTTAGTAATTAGTGCCCGCCGAGCTCTCAGACAGACCCTTGGATCCTTCTCAAAGTTACCTGCAGGCAACTGCATTGTCAGCTTTACTTGACTGTGCTCCTGACTTGGCTAGTATCCCCAATGTTCCTTTTCCCTTACTAGCTGTTAATGTCGCCCATCAACCCCACCTCCTTCATCTGATTTATTGTGCTTGCTCAATTTTAGGCTTCTCCACTTCCCCCCAAATGCAGACTACTCAAGAGCTATCATCTTGATATCTTTACAACTGTTTGTTAAATGTCAGGCCTTGTGCTGCTGTTCATAATCTCTATTCCTCACCATAACTCAACCAAGGGTATTGTTAGCCCCATTTTACAGATGGGCATGATGAGGTCACCTGCTGGTGTCAGTGCTGGAGTGTGATGGAACCTGGGTTCAGAGCCAATGGGCTCAGCTTCAAGATCCAAGTTCTTTCCCCGGTTCCACTTAGTTGTCTCTGCCTCCATGTTTACCTGCTATGAAAAATCCTCCTCCCCCCAAACCAGTGAGGCAGCCAGAGCTTGGGGATGGGGTGAAGGTGTGAGAGAAGTCTTCATGTTCCCCCTGGGGGTTGCTCAGTCAGGGAGCACTTGGGGGAACATTCGTCTCGTGAGCTCATAGTCAAGCACAAGGGCAAAGACCTAGGACACACAAGAGATCTGAGATGAACCCCGATATTAAAAAAGAGGCAGTGAGAACAGAGTGATCACTCTGAGCCTGTATATTAAATGTATTCTTCCTTTGTATATATATAAAAAAAGAACAAAACCTGCAAAAGTTATGTTTCTACATAAAGGCAGACTGTGTTTCATAGCTATTCTAATTTATGGGCCGTACATTCCTGTGATTGTCTTGAACTGAATAGCCAAGTAAATAATCATTGAGAGCCACAGGTAAATCACTTGGAGGTGAACCAAGTCTGTCCAGGGCTTCCAAAATGGCACAAACATTATTTCCTAATTTTGTAGATTTCTTCATCTGAGCCCAGAAAACACCTTCTCTTGTTGGCTTTGTGGATTGACACTTTTTTCCACTTATATCCAGAAGAGACAGCAGCAAGGTGAAACGTGACAAGTGTTTAAAGTATTTTCAAAGATTCCCCTTCTAATTTTCCTCCTCAATGCCAAGGAAATAATGCCATTCACTTCACTTCCACAAGTGTTTATCCTGCTCCCAAGTGAGCTGGGGATGGGAGGTCCTGGGAGGAGTCCAAGAGGGGAGACACAGACCACGCCCTCAGGCATCTTAGGGCCTGGTTGGTTTCTTTTTAAAATTTTGTTACAATGTACATAACATAAAATTGTCATTTTAATCCTTTTTAAGTGTACAATTTCATGGCATTTAGTACATTGACATTGTTGTGTGACTATCAGTCACCATTCATCTCCAAAACTTTTTCCTCTTCCCATACTGAAACTTCATTTCCATTAAACAATAACTCCTCATTTCCTCCTCCACCCAGCCCCTAGCAACCAGCATTCTACTTTCTGTCTCTATGAATTTATGACACTAGGTACCTCATATAAGTGGAATCCTACAGTATTTGTCCTTTTGTGACTGGCTCATTTCACTTAGCATAATGTTCTCCAGGTTCACCCATGTGCGACCTGGCCAATTTTAAGAGTGAGCATGAACCAAGGTAAATACTAGTTCAGATGTAAGTCAACCACAGGGGCAGATGCATATTCACATTTATTTGTGATTGTTTTAAGGAAATTTAAGCCTAAGCTGCAGCAATAAATCCAACGTATTTAATTAGCTAATATTCTGTGCAAGGCCCCAAGGGTGAATGAAGCTGCAGAAGATGCTGCCTCTTAAGGGGACTCAGGTGCAGATTCAAATTCAGTTGTTAAGTGGTAGTAACTTCAGGGCACCAATAAAAATGTAAACAAGAGTTTAAGACAGAGAGGTCATTTCAGGTGGACGTGATTGGGGACAGGTTAGATTTGAGTGGGATCTTGAACGATAGGTAGAATTAAGTAAAAAGGAATGGGACCAGAGAGAGAAAACGTTCCAGGCTAGCATGGAGTGAAAGCATGTTCAACAGCAGACTGTCTCTGTCTTCCTCACTGTAGTATCTCCAGTGCCTGGTACAACAACCAATGTGTGTTGCATGAATGAATGATGTGGAACCCAGCGGTGGGAATGCCCAATGTGAGTAGAGAGTCTGGCTTGAGTACCGGGTCCCTTAGGGTAGTTAGGGTTGAAAAAGAAAAACGTTGCTAGAGATCAGGATGTAAAAAAACTTTGACTGCCAGACTAAGGAGCTAGAACTGTATCCTGAGGCATTGAAGGTAGTTGACCAGGGGAGTTCATAGTGATTAGTCCACCATTTCTAATCATAAGTGTCATCAAAGCACACACACCCCCTGAGAAGCTTAACGTGCTAATTGCTGGGTGAATGTTAATGGAATGCAAGAGTCTTTAATGGTTGTATGCAGACTGGGCAACATCTTTTTTAGAAGTATCATTTTTTGGAAGCATCTTAAAGTGACAGAAGATAGCCAAGGGGCTAGTAAGGACAACATTCCAGTAACCAAATACAAAAGTGACAATTTAGCTGTTGAGATTAAGAGGGGAAAGGCAGATCTTGTGCCCATAGCTTGAGAGAGGATTACAAAATGCAGGGATCATGAAATTCCCTAAGGAGAAGCAGAAGCCAGAGGCCATGACAAATGTCAGGCCTCTGTGACTGGTCAGGAAGGGAGGTTTTAAAGGAAATGAGGAAAAGAAAGTTTTTGCTTTGCAGAGTGTGAAGGTGGGATGAAACACCTGAGTTCCATTCTCCAAAGAGAAGCAGATCTGCAGTATTAGATCACTGGGGAGATTTGATCTGCAGCCAGGCAAACAAGGACGAGGACGGTCTCAAGGCAGAGTAATGAAGATCAGGAGAACCCAAACATTATGGAGAGGAGATCAGGGCACAGGAGAGGGAATGGGAGGAGAGAGGGGGAGGAGGAGACTGACTTTGTTTGCATTCAACAGAAAGTCACTCCAACCCTTTTAAACCAAAAGGGGCGTTTATTACAAAGTGACAGGCATGTTTCATAGAATCCACGAGAGCAGCCAAGATTGGAGAAGAATGGAACCCAGAACTGGAGAGCTGTCCAGAACCAGCAGTAACTCTCTTTGTCTCTGTCCCTTCCTGAGGTCAGCTGCACCTTCCTCTCTACCTCTCCCCGCAAGCTGCCTTGTTCTTTACTTTCTCATCTACGGAGATAGCTGCCCCCACAGCCACCAGGATTACCTATCCCCAGTTCAAAAGAATAACAGAAACTAACAAGTGGCCCTGAATCTCATTCCAAATATTGGGGTGGGGGACAGGGGAAAATATGATTGGCCTCTTCCTCTAGGGTTCTTCCAGGTTCCATCAGCTATGGGCCAGTGGGTGGGGCCATGCGGAGTAAATATGGCCCCTGAGTGTGCCTTCCATGGCTGGGAGGGCAGCTTTGGAAAGCGGGTGTCAGGCTGGGCCGATTCCACAGAAGGTATGGACTAAACTGAAGCATCAAGAGTCACACACAAGGTGGCTGATTGCACCTGGAGAAACATTCCGCCACTGAGAGCCATCTCTCCTATAGGCTGTTCTGTGAGTGAGGAGGGATACAGGGGTGAGTGGCTGAGCAGAGGCCTGTTGTCTACTCAGAAGGAGGTAGATTGGAGTAACGACGCCAGCTCTCTCCGGAGGAAGTTACTTTAGATGACCTCACAGGCTGCTTTCCATACTAAGATTCTGTGATATTTCCTCTGAATCACCTCAACTCCAGCTCTACCTACTCCTGCCTCCCCTCTTTTAATTTACCTCGTCAAAATCTACATCCGGGGGTTTTATTCTGAGTGGGACTCAGGAAGTCCAGGAATGTCCTAAAATTGGCTGCAAAGTTGTGTGGGTAGGTGGGAAGTGGACTTATATCTAGATTTTTCTAGAGAGAGGTTCAATCAAGGGGACCATGACCAAGAAGAAGGTGAAAAGCTATGATTTAAGGAGAAGTGATTTGAGGCAGTTTATAATAACAGTGAAATAGAAAGATAGAGATAGAACTAGGAAATAGAAATAGAAAAAGAAGAAATCAAATATACTAAAAAACCAGTAGGTTCTCCATAGCTGCTATGATTAAACTTCAAGTTTGATTTTGAGCTTCCTGGCAGCCAGAAAAATCTTGATATCATTTGTATGGCTATATGAAACAGCAGTTCTTTGAAAGAAATGAAGCTATTTCTAATGCAGATTTCTTTTTTTTTTATTGCTAAAAGTATTACAAAGGGTATTACATATGTGTCCTTTTTTTCCCCGCCCTTGACAATCCCCTGCCCTCCCTTACCCCCCAGTGTCTTATGTCCATTAGTTATGCTTATATGCATGCATACAAGTCCTTCGGTTGATCTCTTACTCCCCTCCCTTCTGCCCCCCAACCCTCTCTGGCCTTCCCACTGCAGTTTGACAATCAGTTTGAGGCAGCTCTGCCTCTGTATCTATTATTGTTCAAAAGTTTGTAATGGTCTTTATTATCCATGAATGAGTGAGATCATGTGGTATTTTTCCTTCATTGACTGGCTTATTTCACTTACTAATGCAGATTTCTTAAAGGAGTTTCTCACTAAGCAAAAATACCACGAAAATAAATATAATAATAAGAGTAGCAATATTATTATTTATTCAAAATTACTTTGTGGCAAGCACAATGCTACTATATTTTTTTCATTAAATTCAACAAAGGGAAGGTAATGGAGAATTCATAGAGAAGAAAGGCGATTTGGAATAGAGCAATGTATATCCCAGAAGTCATTGACAGAGAGTCAAGAAAATCACCTGATAAGTTTTTCCATCATTCAGATAAGAAAAGGTAAATTTTCTTCAGCAGCACATCAGAGAGAGAGAACAGTGAAGAAAAAAAAACACAGAGAATTATGAAAACTGGGGATAAAGATAAAAACGAAAATAGTTGGCATAAATTGCTCACCTGAGAAATTCTACATGAAAAGCAGAAGACACAAAATAGTGGGTAAATGGTCCATCAGGGTTAAGTGCATAGTTCTTTTCAACTGTGAGAAATCTCCTCTGAAAATGAAGTTAAGCACGAGAGATGTCTTGATGTGGGGTCTGGGAATTTGTTAGAACCTACAGCAGGTGAGTTCTGTCTTCTCATATAAGACTTAACCAGGAATCTCCTAACTGGATAGATGGAGAGATATTCTTAATTCTGAGCAACAAGTTAATCGTTGACACTGAACATTTGGGGCCAAATCTTCATAGTCCTTTATTTCTCTGGCAGGACATTGAGAACAGAGGGAGACAAGGAAGGGTGGTGACCTGCTTTTGGGTTGACACCTGTCTGAAGCATGAGTGTGAATCTGGAATGTGGGCAGGGTTAGATGTCTAGGCTGAGGGGGAGGGCTGGAACGGGGGTGGGTGCAGAGTCAATAGAATGAACTGCGTAAAGAAGGAGGTCTGAGGATTCTAGATTTTATGAGGTTTAGGAGTGGGGAAAATGACAGGTATACTCATTCCTAAGGCTGTCTTAACCAATTACTACAAACTTGGTCACTTAAAACAACAGTTCTGGAGATCAGAAGTCCACTGAGCCACGCTGGCTGAGCTCCACTTCTAAGGTGTTACTGTAGTTTGTCTACTCTACAGAGAAACTCTCTCTCTCTCAAAAAAAAATAATAATAATAATCTTCAAGCCAATGAAGGCAGGGCAACTGGATTTCAATTTTTTTTTCCTTTTTTATGTTTCTGGAATTGCTTTTTCTTTCAGATGGCCACATCTATATCTGTACAAAACACCTTGCATGAGGACAAGGACCACGCTGGTTTTGCTCTTTCTTGTATTTCCAGAGTTCAGCAAAGTGCTCAATTAGTATTTGTTTGTCAATGAATGAATGGATGGATGGATACATACATAAATGTGTGAATAAAATTGCATTTTTCTAGTCTCATATGCATCAAAACCACCATCAGGACTGTCTTTTACCAAGTGCTAAAGACGTGGTGCTGTCTCCGTCCTTGAATTCTGGTACCAACATGGATAATAGCTGAGTGCCTTGTCAATAAGTACAGCATGTTCCATCCACTGCTGCCGAAATCTTAACAAGCCATCTGAGCGGAGGTGCTTGTCTGAAGGTGACACTTGCCCCCACCAATGTCACATAAGGAAATAACCCATCTTCCCTTAAGTGTCTCTCCTCCCTGCCTTCACATATCAGTGCACTATAAATGACGAGGAGGAGGGTTTGTAAATCAAGAAAAAGGCCCTGCTTTCAAGCGCTCTTTAATTAGGTAGGATGGATACAGCATCCTCGTTCATTTGGACGGGGCAGTGGGGAACCGTTCCATCTCCTGGATGTCCCCACATGGGCCCCACAGTGTTCCCAGGGTGACTGCTCTGTGTGAGGCATTTATAACATCTAAGTTTCTTCCTCCTAATGCCAGGGCTGAGAGGAGTATTACTAGGATGCAGGCTGAGTCTGCAACAGGGTTTTATGAGAAGGTTTGTAGATTCAACGTGGAAATAAACGTTGTCTAGGTATCTATACCTCAACTTGTTCCAAAAAACGATTCAAGGTTTGTTGTAAGATTATATACATTAGGTCAGGGAGAAATAAATTATAAATAGATGAAAATAAAAGAAGTGGGATTTGGAACCTTAAACCAAGCCTATACCACAGCCATGCATACCAGGAAGTTCTATATAGTACTCACTATAGTGGGTTCACATTCACATACAACCAGTGCAAAAAAGGGAAGCCTGACCAGTCGTGCAATTTATGGCATCCGGCAGACAGCATGCTCACAGGTCAACTACTTAGGGAAAGCTCAATTATTCCTGACCTGAGACCAGACAGAAATTTCTCCCAGGGATCCTCATAATGAGAGCGCTCTGTGATGAAATAAAGAACATGTCCATGCACAAACAATGCATCCTGCACAGGATTATTCCTTAGTAGGAATTTGCAGCATCAACGTCTCACCAGAGGTAAAGATTACAAAACCAGTTCTTTGTGGATCAACACAATGTACCCAAAGCAGTGCTTGCCTGGCTTGAATCAGGAAAGGACTTTAGAGAACCTTGACAGGTGCAAAATGTGGCTTGGAGCAGGGAGCACTGGCCCCAGGTCCCCTTCCCAGCTCTGTTGCCATAGGAGATGGTGATCAGAGCTCAGACTTTGGATACAGATGAAAGTGAATTTGAATCACCACTAACTAACGGTGTGCTCTTGTGGCATCTGCACCTCGGTTTACTCATCTGTACAATTGGTGATATGATCCCTTTTTAAAAAAATATATATTTTATTGATTTTTTACAGAGAGGAAGGGAGATTATTGATTTTTCACAGAGTGGAAGGGAGAGGGATAGAGTTGGAAACATCGATCAGCTACCTCCTGCGCACTCCCTACTGGGGATATGTCCGCAACCAAGGTACATGCCCTTGACCGGAATCGAACCTGGGACCCTTCAGTCCGCAGGCTGACACTCTATCCACTGAGCCAAACCGGTTAGGGCGATATGATCCCTTTCATGCAGATGTTACAAGGGTGAAGGGCATTGTAGATGCAGTGCCCAGGACGTGTCTGGAAGAAAACAAGTGTTTAATAAAGAGCAACTCCACAGCTTTCTGATGTGTCCTCAGGCTGTGAATTCACCTTGGGCAAGGTGAAATACTTGGGCATCAATTTCCTCATCAGAAACCAATGATATTGAAGAGTGAGTACTGCCTAAATCCATCTCCAGCATACTATTTTATGATTCCATGAAATGTAAAATATAACTATATATCCAAAAAGATATACTAAAATTGTTGCTTTTATACAAATCCTCCCAGTTTTAACAATGGTCAATATCATATGTGTGTTCTCAGACTTACTATAAAAGTGTGATGACACAAAATAATTTATTATTGTGTGATATAAAAACAAGAAAGAGAAGTTGGTGGGGAAATCATAGATGCAGGTAACTACCACACTCCTTCAAGACCTCCCTTGGCCTACTGGTTAGGAAGGATCCCATCTCCTAGCAGGGACCTCAAGCCGTTCACCATGCAGTCATGACCCTTGCCCCTGACCTTAACATCTGCGAGTGGTAGTCCAAGTCCATCCAGTTTTCAACTGTGCTTCACCATGCAAATCCTCCGCTTCAAATACTTCACCTTCGCCCTCCCAATTGGCTCCCAGAAATTTCTAGAAGGCTAATACTAACTCCTGATTTATTGTCCTAGGAGGATCAAGTGTCAAGGAACAAAAATAATATCCAAAGTAATTTTTAGAACTTTGCTATGGTTTCTGTTTTTCATTGTTATAATAGCAATCCTATGATTTGTTAAGTAACTACGGTGGGCCAGGCCCTGTCTTATACACGTGATCTTTTAAATTTTTGCAACATCCATTTAGAGGTAAGTACCATGTCCATTTTACAGAATTAGGATTTAGAGGCTGAGGGAAGTTTAGTAATTTTTCCAAGACAGACCACCTAGATAAGCGGTTCTCAACCTGTGCGTCGCGACCCCTTTGGGGGTCGAATGACCCTTTCACAGGGGTCGCCTAAGACCATCGGAAAACACATATATAATTGCATATTGTTTTGTGATTAATCACTATGCTTTAATTATGTTCAATTTGTAACAATGAAAATACATCCTGCATATCAGATATTTACATTACGATTCATAACAGTAGCAAAATTACAGTTATGAAGTAGCAATGAAAATAATTTTATGGTTGGGGGTCACCACAACATGAGGAACTGTATTAAAGGGCCGCAGCATTAGGAAGGTTGAGAACCACTGACCTAGATGTTTAGGGAGCTGGGATTCGAGCGCAGGTTTCTGAACCCAAAGCCAATGCTCTTTCTCTCCACCACCCTGCCTCCCCAGAGGAGCAAACGCTGTCTCAGGCCAGGCTCTCTACACGGCAACCTGGGTCAGACAGGTGGGACCAGCACTCCTGAGGAAGTGGACGGTAATTTGAAAGTTAATGTATTTACTCCTACGTGGACTTTAGTGAGCGAACAGAACTACCAAGCAAAATAGAGACAGACTCATAGATGAAGAGCAGGCAGTCCAATCTGGGGGAAAAGGGTGTGTGGGGGAGGGGGGGAGGTAGTGTATGGATTGAACAAAAAAGAAAAAGAAAGAACTCATGGGCATGAACAACAGTGTGGTGATTGCAGGGTGGGGGTAGGTGAAAGAGGGCATAGAGAGGGTAAATGGCGATGAAAAAAATAAAATAACTAAAATTAAATAAAATTTTTAAAAAGTTACTGTTTCTGTTTTCTTGGTTCCAGAGAGCGTTATCCTCAACTCTCTTTCCCCCAACATACACACAATCTCTTTATCGAATCAATTAGCAGCATTTATGGAAAGCCACACCAGTTTGTTCTCGGAAAGTGCGAGAAAGAGCCCAGTATGTCGCCCCTGCCCTTGGAAAGCTCACAGCCTCACTGAGGAGAGGGGACTTCGAGACCCACGAAACCTCCGTGGAAGGGTTCAGGTAGCTGAAAACGGAGTCCCCAACTGGACAGTGCAGATAGATATCTATGCAAATTCACCTAGAGAGGGGAGGGGTCAGATCAGACAGCATGGAGGAGGGTGAGGAAACCACCTGTACGGCCCTGCATGATTTGACCTCTGAGACCCCTCCAATGTCTCCCTCACTCTTTGTGCTCCAGACACACCAGCCTCCTTGCCGCTCCCCACACACCTGGCACAGGTCCAGCCCCCTCTGTGCTGCTCCCTTGAACACACCTGTGTGGCTCCCTGCCCCTCCACAGTTTTGCTCGAGTGTCACTTGGTAACAGAAGCTTCCTCTGACTAACTCTTTGCTCCTTTTCATGCTCAATTTATCTCTAGAGAGCTAGTCATCACCTAATCCACTACATGGTTGTTTCGTTTACTTGTTCATTGTCTGGGTCCTTCCACTAGGATGGAAGCCCCAACAAGAATGTTTGTCACTTGTGTTAAAGCTCACTTGTATTGAAGAATTCGTATAACACTGACTTGCACTGAAGAGTTCCTAGCACCTAGTAGGTGCCTAATATTTATTAATTGAAAGATGGCCCTTTAAAGAGTTTTTCCAGTTCTGCCAAATGGTGGAGTCTAGAAAATCTTCCCAAAATCTTAGGGAATTGGACTATGAGGATACACCTGTCAATTGAGGAGTCCATTGAAACCATCTGATTGAGGGAGTGAGAACAGGCTCAGTCAGCTGTTGGGACGAGCCTGAGTCCACCTCCAAATCATTAAACTGACTGTAGGCCTTCTATGTGCAGATGCCCTGTGCTCAGAATCTGCCCCAATTTCCTACATGTCACCAATTCCATTCCATGCCAGACTCCTTTCTCCACAGCCCAGCATTGAAGCTCACTGTACCTACCTACTAACAACTAGATATTGATGCTGGAGCTAGGAGGGTCACAAAGGATGGGGATGGAAGGATGCAGGAGTGGCCCCTCTGGACACTAGTCTACTTTTGTGGTGTAGAAGGAGAGCAAGTGACAAGGTCCTCAGGCCCCAATCTTAGCTGACCCCATGGGCTAGGGAAATGTATGTGGCTTCTTCACGCCACTTCTCTGCATGGTATGGTTTCTGTTTTTCATTGTTATAATAGCAATCCTATGATTTGTTAAGTAACTACGGTGGGCCAGGCCCTGTCTTATACACGTGATCTTTTAAATTCTTGCAACATCCATTTAAAGGTAAGTACCATGTCCATTTTACAGAACAGGCTCAGATAGCTGTTGGGATGAGCCTGGGTCCACCTCCAAATCATTAAACTGTTTGTAGGCCTTCTATGTGCAGATGCCCTGTGCTCAGAATCTGCCCCAATTTCCTACATGTCACCAATTCCATTCCATGCCAGACTCCTGTCTACACAGCCCAGCATTGAAGCTCACTGTACCTACTTACTAACAGCTAGATATTGATGCTGGAGCTAGGAGGGTCACAAGGGATGGGGATGGAAGGATGCAGGAGTGGCCCCTCTGGACACTAGTCTACTTTTGTGGTGTAGAAGGCGAGCAAGTGACAAGATCCTCAGGCCCCAATCTTAGCTGACCCCATGGGCTAGGGAAATGTATGTGGCTTCTTCACGCCACTTCTCTGCATGGGAAGACAAGCCTATATAATAAAGAGGGAATATGCAAATTGACCGTCACTCCACCACAAAGATGGATGCACCCACAGCTGAGGCCGAGTTCCCATAATGAGTCTTAAGGAGCAATCAGCAGTGACCTGAGGTTGCGTGCACCTCCCCCTCTCCCCCTCCGTGGGGCTTGACAGGGGACCTCAGACTGGGCACCCCTGCCTGGTGCTGGGCCGGGGGACCTCAGGCTGCTCCCCCCGCCCTGTTGCCAGGCCGGAGGAACTCAGGCTACACCCCCTGCCCTGGTGCCAGGCCAGGGGACCTGAGGATGTGCCCCCCACCCTGGCGGGACTTGACAGGGGACCTCATGGTGCGCCCCCTGCCTTGGTGCTGGGCCTGGGGACCTCAGGATGTGCTCTCTACCCCAGCACCAGGCTGGGGGACCTCAGGCCATGCCCCCTGCCCAGCAGGGCTTGACAGGAGACTCTCAGGCCACACCCCCAGCCCTGGCGCCAGGCTGGGGGACGGCAGGCCCCTGGCAGGGCTTGATGGGGGACCTCAGGGTGTGCTCCCTGCCCTGGCCTGGGCTGGGGGACCTCAGGCTGTGTCCCCCGCCCGGCCAGGGGACCTGAGGCTGCGCCCCCCACCTGGTGGGGCTTGACAAGGGTGGGACCAGCCGGGTCTGGTTCTAGCCCAATGAGGGGGGGCAGGCTGGGTCTGGGTCTCACGTGATTTTGAGGCACACTTGGTTGGGTGGGGACTTGACTCAGGGTCCCAAGGTGCACCCCAGACTCTGACAGGAGGAAGATTTTCATATACATTTTACTAATTTTCTTTCATCTCTGACACTTCTATTATAGAGAAAGATCAGACAGCATGGAGGAGGGTGAGGAAACCACCTGTACGGCCCTGCATGATTTGACCTCTGAGACCCCTCCAATGTCTCCCTCACTCTTTGTGCTCCAGACACACCAGCCTCCTTGCCGCTCCCCACACACCTGGCACAGGTCCAGCCCCCTCTGTGCTGCTCCCTTGAACACACCTGTGTGGCTCCCTGCCCCTCCACAGTTTTGCTCGAGTGTCACTTGGTAACAGAAGCTTCCTCTGACTAACTCTTTGCTCCTTTTCATGCTCAATTTATCTCTAGAGAGCTAGTCATCACCTAATCCACTACATGGTTGTTTCGTTTACTTGTTCATTGTCTGGGTCCTTCCACTAGGATGGAAGCCCCAACAAGAATGTTTGTCACTTGTGTTAAAGCTCACTTGTATTGAAGAATTCGTATAACACTGACTTGCACTGAAGAGTTCCTAGCACCTAGTAGGTGCCTAATATTTATTAATTGAAAGATGGCCCTTTAAAGAGTTTTTCCAGTTCTGCCAAATGGTGGAGTCTAGAAAATCTTCCCAAAATCTTAGGGAATTGGACTATGAGGATACACCTGTCAATTGAGGAGTCCATTGAAACCATCTGATTGAGGGAGTGAGAACAGGCTCAGTCAGCTGTTGGGACGAGCCTGAGTCCACCTCCAAATCATTAAACTGACTGTAGGCCTTCTATGTGCAGATGCCCTGTGCTCAGAATCTGCCCCAATTTCCTACATGTCACCAATTCCATTCCATGCCAGACTCCTTTCTCCACAGCCCAGCATTGAAGCTCACTGTACCTACCTACTAACAACTAGATATTGATGCTGGAGCTAGGAGGGTCACAAAGGATGGGGATGGAAGGATGCAGGAGTGGCCCCTCTGGACACTAGTCTACTTTTGTGGTGTAGAAGGAGAGCAAGTGACAAGGTCCTCAGGCCCCAATCTTAGCTGACCCCATGGGCTAGGGAAATGTATGTGGCTTCTTCACGCCACTTCTCTGCATGGGAAGACAATCCTATATAATAAAGAGGGAATATGCAAATTGACCATCACTCCACCACAAAGATGGCTGCACCCACAGCTGAGGCCGAGTTCCCATAACGAGCCTTAAGGAGCAATCAGCAGGGACCTGAGGCGGCGCCGCTCTCCCCTTGACAGCGGACCTCAGGCTGTGCCTCCCACCCGGCAGGGCTTGACGGGGGACCTCAGGCCATGCTCCCCGCCCCGACACCGGGCCAGGGGACCTGAGGCCGTGCCACCACGCTGGAGGGGCTTAACAGGGGACCTCAAGGTGTGCCCCCAGCCTGGTGCTGGCCCAGGGGACCTCAGGCCACGTCCCCCACCCTGGTACCAGGCCAGAGGACCTGAGGCCATGCCCCCCACCCTGGTGCCAGGCCGGGGGACCCAATGCTGCACCCCCCACACAGCAGGGTTTGACAGGGGACCTCAAGGTGCACCCCCCCCACCCTGGTGCTGGGCCGGGGGACCTCAGGCTGCTCGCCTTTCATCTCTGACACTTCTATTATAGAGAAAGGGTAAATAGCAATATTAAAGTATTTCCTCTAATTAATCCCCTTTTAATGTGCACGAATTTCGTGCACCGGGCCACTAGTCAATAATAATCCCTGATTCAAAGCAGAGGTTCTCAACCTGAGATTCACATATAAACCCATTTAGGTGGGCTAGAAAGGCATGATATTAGTTAAACAATAACATGTGCCATTTTTGTTTGCCAAAATGGCCTAGTAGCACTAATTCCAGGTGGTTCATTAAGAAAATGAGAAGCTCTGGTTTAGGTAACACTGTTGTTCAGATGAGTGTGTATTTCAAATATGGGGCCAGTGGTTCATTAGCTCATTTTTTCATCCTATAATTGGGTTAGCTCCCAGGAGGCAATAACTACAAACATTGATAAAGCATTATGCTGTGGGAAGCACTCTCACTAATAACATTTAATTTGATCCTAAAGTGGGCAGTTATTCCTCCGTTCATCTTAGAACCAACTATATAATAGGCACCTTCTAGTTCATGACTCAGTCAGAAAACTATGGCCCATGAGCCAAATCCACAAGCATTATGCTGTGGGAAGCACTCTCACCAATAACATTTAATTTGATCTTAAAGTGGACAATTATGCCTACGTTCATCTTAGAACCAACTAACATATAATAGGCACCTTCTAGTTCAGGACTCAGTCAGAAAACTATGGCCCATGAGCCAAATCCACCTGCAAATGTTTTTGTACAGCCTGGAAGCTAAGAATGGGTTTTACCTACTTAAAGATTGTGTACACACACACCACATACACACAGAGGAGACTACATGACAACAACCACATGTAGCCCTTCACAAAGTTTGCCAGCCCTGTTCCAGGTGTCCTGCACTGTGCCAGGTGCTGTACGTCTAATACATGTCCCCCTATGGTGAGAGTGAGAGGCCCTTAAGTTCAGGACTGGTGTTGGGTGTGGCCACAACTGTGAGCACAGGGACATAACTTGGAAAGCAAAGGTTCTGGTCTCTGTTCTGTTTCCCATACGTGCTATGTAAACTGGGGTACATTTCCTAAACCCTCTCAGGCCAGCAGCTTCTATTAAATAGGGTGTAGGGCCCAGTAGGCTCAATGGTTGAATGTCCACCTATGAACAAGGAGGTCACAGTTCGATTCCTAGTCAGGACACATGCCTGGGTTGCGGGCTCAATCCCAAATGGGGGGGTATGCAGAAGGCAGCCAATCAATGATTCTCTATCTTTATTGATGTTTCTATCTCTCTCTCTCCCTCTCTCTGCCTCAATCAATAATAATTGATATTATTTTATATCAATAAAAATATATTTAAAAATATAATAATTTAAAAAAATAGGTGTAGGAATGGAACTCCCTTTTACTGTGAGTCCATGAGTTCATTAGGACCAGCCCAAACTATTCTAGTTTGAGAGCTTTTTAAAATCATGATGACCCCATTACTTTTCTTCTTTCTGTAAATCTAAAAATAACTTAAAATTTTTAGAAGGACGTGAGACAAGGTACAGGGAGATAAGGAATTTATGAGGAGATAAGGAACATATATCCCAGATAAGAACTCAAGTTGTGTCATTGCTGTTTTAGGTGGCCAGTGTAGAATTGCGATTTGGAGGCCAGAATATTGTTTTTAAGCAGAAAGTAGTTTTCTATGTTTGAGCATCCAAATGCAAAAAAGAAAAATATCAGTACTATAGGCCAAATACAAAGAGGGGCGGGGGATCCCATTTTAAAAATGCTCATGGCAATGAAAAACTATAACTTCCAATGTGAACCAATTCATTGAGGCCTTAACATTCATTTGTTGGGAATGGAGGGGGCAGTAAAAGCTGCCATCAGAACCAATCGGGGAGCGGCAGCCTGGAAAGGTCAAACCCGGCTAGGGATGTGCAACTCCTTGACTTTGTTAAAATGATGGTATTCGACAGAAGTTACATCTGAGGTCAAGTGACCGCAATAACAGGGGACAAGGAGCACTCTCAAATCATTCTCGGGGATGAAAATGACATGAAACTGACATAATATCTGAGGTGAGATGAAACTCAAATCCTCAGCAGCTGAACGCTTCACCTACTGATGGGCAGCCTGACCCTCGCCAATCTCATAATCATACTTGTGTCAAGAGGGGAGCAGAGTCTCTAGTAACACCAGGCACAGCACTGGTGTTTTGGGGAAAGGAAGGCTTTGTCTCTGCTTCTGAGATGATGTTGTTAAAAGTTTTAATACTCAGCTTTAAACCTTTCAAATGAATATCTTATTAGAAAAATTGGATTCCACCTACAAGCATGGAATCGCTTCCCTTATGTATTTTTTCCCCAGTCTGGGTATTTCTTGGCTAGCATTTTCAGTAATAAATTGTGTGTTTAGTCCCATGATTATCTTGATGTTATTTAAAGATTCAACCCAATTCTGTTCAAAATGTAAGGATGATCTGTAATCTGGGTTATCTTCTAGCTTCCAAACTGCCTAAGGAGAAGCAGGAGGGGCAAGTTGGAAGGAAGTTAATGATAAGTTATAATCTCTTTGCCCCCAAATAACATGTAGGAAAGGAGGATGTTCTGAACACTGTTGTGAATATATTAACCCGTGATTCAGAAAAGGAAGCCTAAACTACATTTGAATTTAAAGCAAGGATTAAGATTAAAAACCCCCCAAAAGAAATATTACATTAAGTCAGCTGTTAACAAAAAAAATGTTTCATGCTCTATCATGTGCCCTGTAATTGGTCTAATATGAGGTTCGGTCTGGTAGACTGTACTCCCATCTGTCGGTGTGTTTAAAAGAAATGTTGGTGTGTGTGTGTGTGTGTGTTTCCTGAGAAGAGAAAGGGTGAATGGAGGTGTGGTCATTTGCATAAACACAACCCATTCTACCTTCAAAATATGCCGTGACCTCTTCCCTGCCAATGCATGTGGGCCCCTAAAGCCAATAAATACAGTTGTCAGCAAGGGGATGAATCAGCATGTATTTAAATCAAAGACAGCCAGGAAAGACTGCATTAGCTCTGTTCCCAGGACCTGTCAAACCACAGAAGAGATTAAACATCTGACCCTCTTCATCCCCAACATTGCTCCACGAGAGACATTTCTGTCACTATTCCTGCCACTTGGCTTTCAAAGATGCCACAAAGCCTCGGGCGACCTCTGCTACATTTCAGTGTTGTTTATTGATTTCTGACCCAGTGCTTAATAGTTTTCCCAGTCCCCCTGAATGGCTTTTGTAAGCAATGTGGTTTGTACATCTCACCGATCAATACCTTTTATATTTACAATAAAATTGAAACTGCTTCTGCTGGGGGCGCAGCCCAGCATTTGTCATCCTTCAGCGAGGGAAAACTATGTCATTATCTGAATTAAAACATTTATTTCTGATTAAGAGAGTGTCCTATCTCATTAATTTTTCCCTTTCCAATAGAATGGGAATAGAACCCTATTGATTTTTGCACTTTTACACATCTCCACTGCTGGGAAGATAATTGAGAAGTTAGCCAGAATAAATGAAGTTTCAAGTCTAGTGGGCCAGCCAATACCTTCCAAATTCAAGGTGTTTTTATGAAGCTGGATTTTAATTTGTTGGCAAGCTGAAGCAGTGGGACTTATTCGACTGAGTAAATTGGATTAAGAGTAGAATCGGCTGGAGGCATGTCTTGGGGAATGCCGAGGGCCAGTCCCCCCGGACAGCCAGAGCCTTGCTTTAGATTTATGCTAAGACAGCTTCCAAATTGCCCTCCTTCAAAACTCCCAACTCGCTTCAGGAAGTGTGGGCCACTGACCCAAAAGCCTGTTAACTCGCGTTTCCCTTCCTCATGCCCGTCGCCTTAAAAACAACCAAGATCTAATCAGAGGCTGAACTAGACCTTCAGATTGTCGGCACCAATTGATTACACTTTATTAGAATAATGGGACTAAATCCAAGCTTCATTAAAATGAATTCCCTGTGCTTGGAACCCTTTTTTTCCAAAGACCTTTCAATTACAAGACCTTATGGCACACACAGGGAATCCTGCTCACTTTGAAATTTTCCTCATTAGGAATTAGCAGTCATTTGTTCTTATTTCCATGTGCAAAGCCCACGTCTTGTCTGCTCCTGGGAAGGACAGAAAATGCACTGGTCCCTCGGGTTAAAAGGAAGCAGGGGATACAGATAATTTAAACCATAGCTATCTTTGTTAATGTCTTAATTTGTTACGTTCTCTGTAATTTATTTGTCACTGGTCCATTACTTTTAACATTCCCATTCACTTCTATGTATCCTTAGTTCCTCTAGGAAAAACAGGGTTCATCCTGGCATTAAAGGAGAATGGAAACCAGGTTCAGACTAAAGATCTTCCAGGTTACAGCTAAAGATTCTTCAAGGGGAAAAAAATTGACTAAAAGCCTTCCCTGGTGACCTGACAATAGAGACCTGCCCAGGGAAGAGCTCATCTAGAAATGAGGTTGAGAACTTTAGCTCACGTTTAGAATGCCGCAGTGTGAGGGGAGTGCGAAGATCATGTTTCCCCTTAGAAGTAAAATGAAGCGTTGAAAATTAAGGAAATTATTTCTACAGAAAAGATTTCCAACCTGAATTTATGTGACATAGGACAGCCTGAATCTGGCAGGCATACTCTTCGGTATAAATTTGTGTACACACACACACACACACACACACACACACACACACAACTGCGGCCAAAGGAAAAAAAATCGCCAAGGAAGCACTTCAAGAAAGACTTGATTTACAAAAAAGAAAAAGAAAGAAAGAAAAAATCAACACAGCAGATTAAAAATGCTGTGAAAGTGAAGAACTTAATTTCTGACTGCATGTTAATGCATGGTCCAAAGTACCAAAGTATGCAAAAGGTTGAATACATTCATCACAAACAGTTCTGTTTCCTCTCTTACCCCAATGAGGAATTACAGGGTTACCAATGACCTTCCTCCCAATGAAGCTCCATAATTATGGTCATTTATTATACAGCCGAGATGAATGGATGGGCTTTACATAGAATAAAAATATTATTTAACAGCTGCATTATTGATGTGTGAAGTGTAATTTTAATTTATTTAAATGCTATAAATATATTGGTAATGTATTCTTTTCAAATTATCCTCCTGAACCACGCACTGGCAAAACCTCAATTAATATTGCACTAAAATCTATTTTCTCATGTTGTGTGAAGCTGTGTATGGCTAAAAATATGTACGCTATGTTGCCTTGGCATACTTTACCAGTGTATTTTCCTTTTCTCCTTGATTCATGATTTCAATTTGAAATTGAATTTCAATTGGAATCATTTAGAAAAATATATCTTCCCTTAAATAAAGGATCCCTATTTAAAAGTCTAAAATTATTTTTACTATAAATTACACATGCAATGATTTGAAGAAAAATTCTATATATTTACGTTCATTTGGCATACTGCAATATTTTTAAATACTTAGTGTATTTCCAGTGAAATGATAAAATTGGAAAAATATTTAAGCCAACAGCTCTATCTAATTTACTTAGCATATTAGCATAATCTCAATAAGCCTGCAAAGAAGCCGCTGCTTATATATTATGTTAAATTGCTTGGTACTGAAAGCATATTGTATGTCTATAAGCAGAGATAGACTTACGTATTTTACTTCTGGGTTTATCTCTTTTGTATTCTGTCCATTTGCCCCTGGCTGTCATTATTCCATGCTCATCGACAGAATAGTTATAGTTTGCAAAAACCTATCAGGTAGGCTGGACACTAGATAATTGAGGTGATGATCAGTCTCAGCAAAAGACAATTGATAGTGATAGTGTCAGAGGCTGCACCTAACAAGATCTGTACCCTCTGTCTCCTTTAGCCTTTCTCTGGAATGGACCGAATATGGAATAACATGGACATGGCTGATGAGCATCCGGAGACAGAATGGTAGTGCATAATACTTCCTGGAAGTGCAATAGGATGGGGAGGGGGAGTCTTCTGACATTGAGGCAGGTTATTAAATAGAAGTGTGAACTATTAAGAGATGATCTTGACCCTCAGTACATTTTTATCAAAGTCAAAAAATACTTGACACCGCTGAGCAGCCTACCACAGGCACACGGGGAGAAATGCTTTATTATGGAAATGTGTACTGTCTTCTTCAAAAGAGAAGAATTCAGAATACATGTACTGCTAAATGTATAACAGTTCGTAGGACTCCCAATAATTAACATCAGCTGTACACTAAGTATGTTCTGGAATGATATTTGTAAAGGAGATGGTTGACCAAACTTAATAAGAACTTCCTATATTAAAAATAAAATTTGAAATTGTTCTAAAATACAGATAATTTTAAGTTGCTTTTATGCTAGCATGGTTTATCACAGCTTTTCTGAAAAGGCTTTTCAAATCCACTCTCAATTCTAGCCTTGGGGGTGAAGATTTTAGGGTGTATACAGCAGGCTGTAAATGCAGATTTTTTTTTCACAGACTGTGAGGTGCCTTGTAGATTTTTGATAGGCAGTTATCCTGGCTTTCCTCATATGCTATGCACCTGTTTTTACCTTTTTTAAAATTGTGGGACCATCACAATTCTTACAACTCCTACATTTCCGTCAGTGTGTGTATAAGTCAAAAACTGCATATTGTAACACCCTAATTGCAGCGACAAAAACTAATGGAGCCCACTGACAATGGACTTAGGCCAGAAAGGATGCAGACAGTCCTAGGTTTGCATGGCTATTAAACACCCTATAGTCTATATAGAAATATGCCAAGTTGAGGCTTAATAGTAATAAAATAGTATGGGTAATGCCCTCAATCTGGCTGAATGAGCAATGCCCCCTGATTGGGTAATTGACAAACTACATACTGTAACACACTTCAGAATAGCCCTGCCTTTTCATTATGTTGAACAATAGGTTAACTAGATAACTCTGCACTTGGCAAAATTACTTTCCACTGACTTCAAACCATCTTCTTTTCTCCTCAAGCTACTGCTCCCTGTGATATTTCAGTATTCTTCTCCCCAGCGGTGCACTTTCAAAGCCCGTTATATGCTAGCTCAGTGGCACTCAGATTCTTCCTGTTTTACCTTTCCCAAGGGTCAATTGCCTTTGGGAGGGAACCAATAGAGATTAACAAGAAAGATATACTGCCTGATTCATGGCATTTAGAGAGGCCTGCAAAGGCACACCGGCTCTTCTGGGATTGATGCTATTTCGATCAGAGTCCTGTCTGCAATTAGAAAATAACTCCCAGCTCGGAAAATGTAGTCGTTTTAGAGAAAATGCAAGCAAAAGGCATATCTCTAAAGACTTTGGTGTGTCCTTCACTTTTTTAATGCTCGTAGATCAGGTCGTGTATTCCAGTGGACCAAGGTATTTGAAGTTCCTTGCAAGGATTTCCTAAGAGTCTCTTCTCTGCCTTCCCATCACCATGAGTCAGCACAGTGGACAACATTAAACAAAGCTCCGAGGTCTCCCTGCCACTCCCCACTGTGCGGTTGGGGAGGTGAGGCATGTTCTCTGAATGCAGGATATCGATTGATTTATAACAAAGTGATAGATATAACTATTGTCACTGGAATTACACTGAGTTATAGCGACATGGTTTTCTGTTCTACAAGCCACTCCCCATATGTACCATAACTCAAACCCTGAATGACAATAATACTATCTATGAAATTTATATTCATGATTATAAATTAATTTTTTTTTTGGTTGGACCACCAGCAGCATGGACTTGTAATTTCCAAACAGCATTTATGGCATTAACTTGGGAATACTATCCATCAAGCCTGATGACAAATGTGGAGGGTGATGGTCTTGCCCGCCTCTGGCTCTAGCAGCTGGTTGTGTTCTGGAGGAGAGAGACTGCTGGAACAGAAAAGCACCTCGGCCACCTGCCTCACAGATAGTGACAATAAACTGTGGAAGCAAACTTGCCACTTCAAAAAGAGAGGAGGGATTCACAGGTGGCTTTTTGCAGAAATAATCGAGAGCCTGCTAATAATAGCAAGAGCTGCTATTGATGGGGATCTTCCCATACTCCACGTGCTCTGTATCTCAAAATCCTGCCTATGATCCAGCAAGGTGGGTATTATTGTACCCATTTTATAGATAAAAAGACTGAGGGGCAAAGGGACTGAGTGGATTGCCAGAGATTATAAAACTGGAGCATGAAGATTTAAATCCATGCCCTGGCTGGTTTGGCTCAGTGGATAGAGCGTCGGCCTGCGGACTGAAGGCTCCCAGGTTCGATTCTGGCCAAGGGCACATGCCCAGGTTGCAGGCTTGATCCCCAGTAGGGGGCGTGCAGGAGGCAGCCGATCAATGATTCTCTCTCATCATTGATGTTTCTCTCTCTCTCTCACCCTCTCCCTTCCTCTTTGAAATCAATAAAAAATATATTTTAAAAAAAATCCAGGCCTGTCTATCTTCAAAAAATCAGGAGTTCCCATGCCTACAGGCTTTCAAGATTGGATTCTCCAGGTATCATACAGAAGGACCACCAGCAGCAGCAACAAAAAGCATCTTGATTAGTTTAAAAGAAAATTTTGTCATTCTAAATAACTGAGAACAGTTGAACCTCTAATAAAATATCATCTTTATCAGAGTTTAGCTAAGCAGCAATAATGAGTCTGGGTTCTGGGTCAGGCTAATGTGGGTTCAGATCCTGAGGCTGCTACTAAGTTGCAAGTCACTTAACCTGGTGGACTCCTCCATGAGCTCTTACACCTCTTGAAAATTCTGAAATTCCACACTGCCCTTTGCCCTCAAGACTTTGAAGGAGGCAATGGGGGTGGGGTGGATAGTTGGGGGAAAGGAGGAAGGAAGGGAGCCTGGGCACAGCAACCTCAATGCCCTTTCCTAAGGCTCTTGGCACTGTGCGGGGCAACCCCTGCTTCTCCCTTGGAAAGGAAGCTTGTTCTTAATGACAAACACTAACCACCTCTCCAGCTCCCCTCCCAGTCAGAACATACAAATGAAACCCATAAATTGGACAAGTCTTTTTTTTGACCATGACATTTAACACGATTGGATTATGGAGTAACAAGCTGAAGGTAAGTACAGAGAACAGTTCATGGCCTGGGCCCAGCTTGCTCTGTCTGGAATGGGGTAGAAGGAGCATAGTAGAGTGAGGATCCTGCCAGGGAGATGAGGGGAATGTAATGGGACAACCGAGAGACAAACACCGAGTCTCCTCACTCACAGTGAGAGAGGCAAGCCTGCAAACCCCTCTTCCCCTCCCCATCTTGCCCCAGCCTAGCCCTGTAGCCCACTCTCTAAATCCTCAGTGCTCAGCTTTCCTCATATCAAGTAGCTCCCCCATCTTTCCAGCCATGGTTTAATGAACATCACTTTGCAGACATGATTTAGTTAATTTCACAGTATCTCCGTGTATGAGGTGTCATTATGACCCTGTTTCCAAAGGAGCACACTGCCGCTCAGCAGGCAAATTCGCTCGCTGTCTCACTGCCCATGGAATTCACACTCAGGATGTTGGGCTCTGAAGCCCTTGTTCTTATATTCAACCTGTCCCCATCCTACGGCTGTCCAGCCCAGCTCAAACGGCCACTCCGTGGTCGCGGAACACGACAGAGCGGGAGAGGAGTCCCTGAGAACATGGTCTCTGGGGCCAGTGCCTGGCTTTGAATTCTAGTTTTGTCTTTGGCTGGTTGTGGGCGCTTGGATAGATAATCTCTCTGTGCTTAAATTTCCTCACCTGTAAAATGGGAATTAGAGTTGCCAACATTGTACAACTGTTGCGAGGATTAAACATACATATTAATATTTGTAGAGCACTTAAAACAAGCCTGGTCCATAGTAAGTGTTCAATAAGTATAGAACAAAACCATCCTATTTTTGCAGCCGGGGAACTTTTAGTCACACCACAGCTCTCCTCTGGAATCCTTCCACCCTCCTCCTCACCCAGCCTTCCTTCCTTCAAGATTAACCTTTATCTCAACTCCTCAAAATCACTCTCCCACCCTCCCCACTTTCGCTCTACTCCTCCTGCACACAGTGTAGACACATTAGCCTGTCATCAGGGTGGTACTTGTCTTCCCTTCTCTCCTTTAGCCCTCTTATTTCTATTTCATTTCCTCACACATTTATATATTTGCTAGAGGCCCGGTTTCATGCACCAGTGGGGTCCCTCGGCCTGGCCTGCGGGAATCAGACCGAAACTGGCTCTCTGACATCCCCTGAAGGGTCCCAGATTGCAAGAGGGCAATTCTCTGGTGATGCACCCTGGAATCGGGCTTCCTCCTCTCTGCTTCCGGGTCCATCACTCAAGAACTGCAGCTGCAAAGTCACCGCAGCTCTGCAGCTCCTGCTTTGAGGGTCTGCCCCCTGTTGGTCAGTGCATGTCATAGCTACTGGTCAGATGGTTGGACAGTCACTTAGGCTTTTATATATAGAGATTTTTTATTTATATTGCATGCATAATGTTATGTATAGTAATTATGTATCTAACATATAATAATACGCACCTTCACAATAATGATAATATGTAATGTTATATTATGTAAAAATATATAATAATCTACACACATTATTTCTTTCCATTTATATACTTATTTCACCAGGTTCTGTGTTTGGACTTGCTTCTCTTCCCACAGTATCTAGCCCAGAGCAGATATTCAATGAGTGAGGTTGATTTGAAGCCCAAAGACAAATAAAAAGTGAGGCTCAATTGCCCCCACTTCCTGTTCAGTTTTAGAATGCCTTATTTCATTCTTTTCTAGATTTTTAGAAGGCATCTGGCAACATCACCTCCAACATATCACTCAACACATCAAGACTTCAGGATCTTTCCTTGTGGGTCTACTGTTTCTCAGCTATGAACCTGCCTGCTCTCCTTCTCCCCAGATATTGTATTTTATCTTCTGTTTGCTTTTTGAAAGTTTTTCCAATCTTCACTTATTTATTCACTCATTCATTCAATGAATGTTATCATTTTCCTGCTTAAAACTCATTAGTTTTCCATTAAGCTCAGGATGTACCTAAACCTCTTCACATGGCCTATGAGCAGGGTGACCTTTTCATTTATTGTCCAAACTGGTATACTCCTGAAGGGTGCTATTAATAACTATGCTGGGACAATAGGTATCAATCACAATTGTCGTTGGCAAGCTCCTCCTAAAAGGCCCTGATCACCTGGCCCCTTCCGGTTCTGGCCCTTCCCTGCCCCTCTCTCTTGCTCATGCAACATCTGTCTTCTTTTTGTTCCTTCAGGGGGTCCGGCTCCTGTTCTCAGCCTCCTTTCCTACCTCCTACACCTGGTCCTTAAGGTGCTCCCAATGTCTTCCTAAACCTCCCCATTCTTGACTCTTATTAATCCCCTTCCACTGTTTGTCTTCATCGCACCTGCCCCAGTGCGCATCGCTGTGTTTATTTCCGAGCTATCTGTGCTCAGGGGTGCCCATGGCAGCAGGTCCTTGTATGTACTATGCGCTTCTGAATTTACTCCCTGCACTTGGCACAGGCTCAGGGCTGCTCAGTCAGTGTTTGTGGAATGCTTGTTTCCATTCATCCATCAATCTAGCAAACATTTTTTAAGCTCCTACTATGTGCTAAGTTCTGTAGTAGACATTGGAAATACCAAAAAAGCAAGACAATAATTCAATCTAGGGTGATCAACGGATACCCATAAAAAGCGTTCCAAAATAACGTAAATAGGCTGTAACTTGGAAGGGCGCCCGGCTAGGAGCAGGGAGAAGGGAGGGCTTCCCTTCCCTGAGGGGTGAGCCCAGAGCCCAGAGGCTCAGCTAGTGGGTGGGTTGAGTTGTCAAGGAAAGAAGGTGGAGGTGACAGCTTGTGCAAAGAGAAGGGGGCATGTAGGGGACTTGATGAGGGCAGTGGTGGGTACACCAGGGGGTGGGGGTCTGGAGTGATGATGGAAACGTGACCCGGATACTCTTCCAGACAGGGAGCGAGGAAGCACCTGGTCAGCTTCCTGCTACAGGCACGACCCGCCCCAGCACAGAGGACGGGGGATGCTCAGAGTCATCTCCCTTATTCCTGTCCTCCTTGTCCGGCCTCTAACTCACGGCCACAGGGCCCCCCTTCCCCAGGAGGTCGCTTTTCTTCCAGATTCCCAATGGCCCAAATGCTGCCTCAAAGGGGCAGGGCTGGGGGGCAGCAGGCGGCACCCTCTCTGAACACCGCTATTTTAGAGACTTTCCCGCCAGGTCTTGGATGCAGACCCCATCCTCGGGCTCACGGCGTGGGCAGCAGCCTTGCTACCTGGAAAGGCTCCCACGCAGGGGCACCGGTTCACCGACCGGAAAGGTGTCTGCACGGCCCTGAGCAAGCGGAGGGGTGGCTGATAGGGAAGTGCGTGATGGGCGGGACCGCTGCCCCCTTGGTACGGACGGTGGGCAGGCTGGGGGCCCGCGGCCGGCTCTCCGGGGCTACCTTCTTAGAGGGGATTAGGGGGAGTCAAAAGGCAGCGTGAAGCCTAGGCCCCAGGGACTCTGCCGCCTGCGGCCCGCAGACACATCGGGGATCCCGAGACCCCCTTCCTACCCTCGGAGAATCCATTTCAATGCTCGGCAGAGACTCCGCCCGGGAAGGTGAGACGAGGGAGAGCCATCTACAAAACAAAGACCTCCGAGGGGAAGGGGCAGAGGGCGGGGGAGGAGGGGAGGGGTGCCCAGAGGTCCAGCCCCAGGAGGACTAATCCTCCTTTGGTCCAAGGAGGTGGCACTTTGTCTAACAATATGCTCTCTGGGGAGGGAGGGCGGGTTAGCGGTGATGTGGGACCTGGGTGTCCCGAGGAGCCTTTATGCTGCCGGGGGCACCCAGGCTCTGACGCACTGAGGTGCCTACATGAGCCCCTGTCTGCAGGAGGCCAGCCTAGAGGAGTGAGAGTCATAACAGCTCCATCTCCTCTGCGGGGCCATTTACACACATCCTCACCAACCCTGACCACAGAGGCTCATACTGGTAATGGAATGGTCAGATTTCAAACCCACAGCCATCAAGTGGCACATCGTCCCTTCCGAGGAGGACAGGGGGACGGGGGAGACCACTGGGGGCCTTCGATAGACGGCGGACCTGGGTTCCCGTGGCCACAGGAGCTGCCCAGCTCTGTCCATACACGTGTGCTGACGGCCTGCGAAAGAATGTGGGCTCCGTGTCCAACCTTGGGCAAGTCTAGTGTCACCAGTGTCAACTCTGAAAGCAGGACAATCCCTGCCCGACCCGGCATAGGACTAATACAAAGAGAATGAGCGCGTTTACAGTTTCCTGGAACCCAGGATGGAGTTCCTCAGGCTACAGTGAGCAGCAAGGTCGCCTGTGGGGACTTGTTAGCAGGCAGCTTCCAGGCCTCGATTCAGAGATTGCAAATTAATGGTTCAGGTGGAGGCCAAGGAATCTGCATGTTACCCAGTGTCCCTGGCGACTCTGTGACTGAGGAGAGGGGAGGCGCTCAGGAGCCGGGGCCTGGGGGTGGCAGGGCCTCCCGGGTGGGTGTTGGTGGCCGGAGGATCCACAGTCCCCAGCCCAGCTTCACCCAGAATGCTCTCTGCTTTGATCTCTTTTATAAACTGGGTTTTCAGTGAGATTCCATTTGAGGGAGAATTATGTGATTCAAACACTAAAAGAAAAGAAAAAAATTTAAAGGTCCGCAATGCATTGCTACGCGTGAAAATGCTTTAGGTAAGTTCAAGGCACGCTCTAGAGATGAGCAATTTTAGTCAAACCTTGGCCATCGGAAACCCTCGGGGAACGAATCATTCTGGAGAGCCTAATTTTCCCGATAGCATTAAAACTTTTTATTAAATGTTAATCGTTTTGCGGAGACTATGTTACACTCTTCCCTGCCTTTTAAAACAGAGAATGGGGAACATAATTTAACTGTTGTTTGAAAACTCAGGACTACCAAGTGGATAATGCGTGGCCATCTCAAAGGATGTGTGGCCGTCCCAAAGGTGAATCCTGCCGAGCTTGATGAGGAAAGGAGAGCCATTCTATTCCACTCTCGGGCTCCTCAGCATCGGCCATTGAGTGCAGGCGGCCCAACATGGTGAGACAGGAGGGCACCAGGGATTGAGGACTATGAGCTCCACGCTCCCCTAGGCCACCTGTGAACTGTGGGACCCAGAGCAAAACCCTTTGCCTAGACCTCACTTTTTTTAAAATATGTTTTTTAAAATTGATTTCAGAGAGAGGAAGGGAGAAGGAGAGAGAAAGAGAAACATCAATGATGAGAGAGAATCATTGATCGGCTGCCTACTGCACGCCCCCTACTGGGGATCGAGCCCACAACCCTGACGGGGCATGTGCCCTGACTGGGGAACGGAACTGTGACCTCCTGATATTCACGGGGTGACACAACCACTGAGCTACACCAGCTTGTCAGGGGCCTCACTTTTTTTTTTAAACACATTTCATCAATTTTTTACAGAGAGGAAGGGAAGAGGGATAGAGAGTTAGAAACATCGATGAGAGAGAAACATCGATCAGCTGCCTCCTGCACACCCCCTACTGGGGATGTGCACAGCCAAGCACAGCACAGCAGACTGGTGACGTGAGAGGGAAGGCCCATTGCTATCAAGTCAAGTCAAGTGTTCAAGAAAAGCTGAAAAGCTGGATTTTTCTGGGAAATCTCTGGATTTTTTAAACCTTGGTACCTGAGGTGGACAGAGTGGACTGACTCACTCTTTCTCCATCCCACTCTTTTTTTTTAATTTAAATTCTTTATTGTTTAAAGTATTACATAAGTCTCTTTTTTCCTTCATTGACCTCTCCCCGGCCGCATTCACCC
>NW_005369990.1:1201847-1209969 GCF_000412655.1 Myotis brandtii
TTTGGTTGATCTCTTACCCCCCCACCCCCCACCTTCCCTCACAGGTTGGACAGTCTGTTTGAGGCATCCCACTCTTCTGCGAGGCCTCCTGTCCTTAGAGACCAGAAAGTGAAACACTACCCTTCCCATTTCTTTATAGTTGGGGTCTGGGATTCGAACTAGGCTGTGTCAATAAGATTCAGTTTTGAAAAGCAAAGGAGGCAGACTCTGTCTTCTGAATTCCCATCCAGAGCCCCACCGGTAAGGAAGTCTGGACACAGGTGTAACAGACACCTTTGGGCCTGAGGTCTCTTCTGGCTCTGAGGCATCCCACTCTTCTTCTGCGAGGCCTCCTGTCCTTAGAGACCAGAAAGTGAAACACTACCCTTCCCATTTCTTTATAGTTGGGGTCTGGGATTCGAACTAGGTTGTGTCAATCAGATTCATTTTGAAAAGCAAAGGAGGCAGACTCTGTCTTCCGAATTCCCATCCAGAGCCCCACCAGTAAGCAAGTCTGAACACAGGTCTAACAGACACCTTTGGGCCTGAGGTCTCTTCTGGCTCTCACACTTGTGAGACAGCAGAGTAACAGCTGCCAGGGTGGACAGCCTCGGGGGCCTGACTTAAAGGGGAGAGACAGCCAAATGGCCACGGATACTCCCCGGGGCTTTCTCTTCAAAGGGCCCCCCATCCTCCCCCCTCACTCCCGAGGGACCTGCTCAGCAAAGAATACAAGACTCTGGCATTCTCATCTGGATGCAATTCTCCAGCACTCTCCCACTAACAGGATTAAGGACACACTCTTCTGTTTTCCAAAGGAGGGCAGAGCATGCGATTCTTCAGGCGGGGTCCTGCCAGGACGATTGGCACCCGACCCCGCTGCTTCCCTCCATCTCTTTCAGCGTGTTCCAAAGTGAGCAGCTGGGGGCTTCTGAACCAGGGCTCGGGTTTCCAGCTCTGTTCCCCTGGAGCTGCCCAAACTAGATCGTATCTGCCTGAGCGGTATGTGGGTGGGGAGGATTTAGGGACATTTGAGGGAACCACCCATTTCACACATAATAATAGCTGTAATTTACCAAGGACATCATTTCTAATCCTCACAACAACCTAGAGGGGAAGATATCACTGCCTCCATTTTACAGATGAGCTAACTGAGGATCGCAAAGGTAGGTGACTTCCCCAGGGTCCCACGGATAGTAAGCAGCAGAGCCAGAATTCCAAAGCAATTTCATTTGTCCTCGATGAACCAGGGTGGTGGGTTACTCTAGAACACAGAGCAGATTCTTTTTTCAAGTTGCCTTGATATCTGGCCAAGGCTGCCAGTGGGTTAGATAATGTGCTCCTGCCTCCTGGTGGTCAGGTCTGGGGCCAGCTCCTCACGTGCCCGACCACTAGGCCTCTCCCTCTCCTGCTGCTCAGAGGGCCTTGGCAGCTGATCATTTCAAAAAGGGGGCTTGGCCACTCTGGGACAGGGAGGCTTGGGAGCAAGTGAAAGCAGCTGGCTCCTGTTCTCAGGCCCTCTCACCTCTCGCGGGGGGGAGTGGCAGGAGAGCCTGCGGCCTCAGCCCTCATCATCGTACTGGTCAGACGGAACAGAGCGCTCATTGACTCCCCTTCCATGTGCAGGGCACCTGCTAAACGTTTCACATCTGTTGCCTCTGTTCCCACTCTGTTCCCAGGTGGTGATTCAGCCCTCCGGAATTTGACATGAGAAATTATTCCGGGATATACTTTGGAAGGTGGTGCTGAGGATACCATAGTTATCCTGAACATCTTGAGACCTTTCCTTTAATAATTCTATATATATATGCTGCACATATATAATTTAACTTCCTTTGATTATTTTATATATATATGTACTTCTATATAATGCAGGGGTAGGCAAAAGTAGGTTTACAGTTATGAGTTTATTCTTGTATTATTATTTATTAATTGTTGCAAACCTACTTTTATATATATATTGCAAACCTACATATATATATATATAGTCCCTTTTAAAGCTTCTGGCAATTATTTTTCCAATTCAGCGCAATTTAAATTATTTGTTTAAATGCAAAAAGAAATAGTAACATCCTCCCCAATAGCTGCCACTTAGGCCATGCTCTGATCACCTGTGCTCACAATGTTGCACCCCAGACACCTGACACCTTTCTCCCAGAAGCACATGGATCCCATACTCTGTCATGCCAATTAGCTAAACAAAAAGTTTGTCTCTCCCTCTCCTGAAAACGCACGCTTCCCTGTTCTGAGCATGTGTGTTGTTGGATGAGGCGGGTCTCAGTGGGAGCCCTGCCAGCCCCTGGTGACTTTGAGTGGCAGCAACATTCTCTGCTGAGAGTGAAGAGATCCTGCATGGCCAGGCCACCTGCTATGCTTGCTTCTGCAAAGATCTCAGCGGCACAGAAGTCCTGATTTTTTAAAAATATGTTAATTCTAGTGGCTCCATAGTAAAGCATTAATTTGCATATTCCTTCCCCCTTCAAAATGTATATTGCTTAAACCTAAAAAATAAATTACTTCGTGACACTTTTTGACCATTTTTTTTAAAGAGTAAATCCTGTCTTATTCACTTAAAATGAATTTTTCCCTTCCACGCCTAGCTAACTCCTACCCAGGCTTTGGGGTCCTGCTCAGGTATTGCCTCTTCTAGGAAGCTCTCCCTGACTGCTGAGATGGGTTGTGTCCCTTCTGATCCTGCCTTGTGATTGGGCACCACAGGCACTTATTGAGAAAAGCCAACCAATGTAACTAAGATAGAAGTATATCCATGTACCTACATATAAAATTCAAGAAGAATCAATACAACTTGAAATAAGTACCTTCCGATTTTAGGAGAAGCTATAATTCATACAGATGAGCATCGGAACCTTAAAGTCATTTAAATTTGTTGTATTGTACATAATGAATAGTTACGGTTTCCTTTCTAAACGTTGGCACTCTGATAACACTATCAAGAACCATATTGAAAAATTGTACTTGCTCAAGGGACCACAAATAAATATGTGCTTAAATGAAACTAAAGAAATTTAATTAAGTGTACAAGCAGTTATACTAAATGATTTCTCCAGGAAGCCAATGGGAAATTATACCTAACAAATAGCTACAGAATAGGGTCTGTTGTTGAGAGGTTATTAACCTAATCAGATAATCAAATTTTGCCACCAACCGTAGCCATCTGACTTGCCCATGTCAAAATAAAACCATTGTTAACCCTTCTTAATGAAATCAGAATGGAGAGAAAGGGGGGTGCCTGGTTCAGAACAATTTCTTTCTTTAAAAACAAGGCTTACAAACATGTCTTTTCCTAACTCCAAAAACAAGAGTTTACCGTTATTCAGTAAAGCTCTGAAACTATCCAGCTTAAAAAAAAAAATGAAATTGGAAATGAAATTCATGGATGTTTTCTATTCACAGAAGTCGTCGGCAAAGGGGGAAATAAACAAATAGGTTTTGCTCTCAAAATTTGGTGAAGCAAATTTGTTCCAAGGCTGAGGTGTTCCTTGCCAGTTTTAAACCCAAGGTGCATTTTTATAGCCAAGAACTGAAGCCCTGAAACACAGCGATTCACAGAGTAATGGAAATGCTGACACAACCTTCACTTCGGCAGCAGGAATGGTGCCACTATAATTTATGGAGAACACATTTTGGTTTTGTCAGGTTTTTCAACATAGACTGTTATAAATTTGAAGGAGGACTGTCTTGTTAAAGCTTCAAATGGCATGTGTTAGTATTGGTTATGCATCATGTCCTGTATTTGGAATGGCATTTGTAAAACACAGTTTATCCCAATGGGAAAAGTGGACACTGAATCCTGTTTTCTTTTCAAAACAATATTCACTGATTAAAAGCATCATGGTCAGCCCTGGCTGGTGTGGCTCAGTTGGTTGAGTGTTGTCCTGAGCACCAAAGGGTCACTGGTTCAATTCCCAGTCAAAGCACATACCCAGGTTGTGGGTTCGATCCCCAGTTGGCTAGTACAGGAGGCAACCAATCAATGTTTCTCTCTCATATCAATGTTTCTCTCTCCCTTCCTCTCCCTCTCCCTTCCTCTCTACCTAAAATCAATTTTTAAATAAGCATCATGGTCATCAACATGATCATAACCAGCGAGGAGATTCTAGTAAAGGTATCTGTCCTCAGAAAAAGTTCCCTTCCTTTCTTTCTTCACTGATGCAATCATTACTTCACACATATTCATTGAGGATATTTTGTGTCGTCTCTTGTCTTAGGCAATGGAGGTAAAATGATTATGATGTCATTTCTGTCTGCTAGGATCTTATATTTTGTAGAAAGATGTTTTGAAAAGATTGTGTGTGTGTAGATATTAGATATCTATGTACAGATATCGGTGTCTCTGTGCGTGTGTGCGTGTGTGTGTGTGTGTGTGTGTGTGTGTGTGTGTGTGAGAATGTGTCTGTAGTTTTCAAACCACATGTCCTTAACCAAAGTGGAAAGAAGTCTCACTGTCAACTCCCATTGGGAGAAGGGGCCCAGCAACAGGTGATGAGCCTCACTCTGTGGGAGTTATGGAGTGGCTGAGTGAGAAGTACAGGAGGTTAGTCTCAGAGGTCTGAGTGGTGAACATAGATTCCATTCTCTGGAGCTCTGGTATTGATTTCTTTAGGGGACAAAGTAGAATAGTGGGAACCCTCAGTACTAACTGCCTTTCACCCTATTATGCTTTTCCCTTACTTATGACAGCCTTTGTATGAAGGAGCAACTTTTGCTCTGAAAGAACTTGTTCATGATGATCCTCCTTGTTGTGAGATTCTCTTTGAGGCAATTGCCATTATTCCAAAACTCTGAATAGGTAGAAATTGTAATGAGCATAGGGATAAAGAGAGCAGTCTCATCAGTCTACTCCATGGCTTTCTAAAGGCATGATCTTGAAGCCCCAGGACTTGTGAAATGGGGATAAACCAAGGCTATCCCTACTGTGAGCAGTGTGATCACAACAGTCTCAGTGAGGACCGATGGGGAGCAAGGTCCCTGGCTCCATCTACCAGTTAGGGGAGTGTGGGAAAGTGGAGGGAGGAGTAGAGAGAGAAGAACCAGAACACTTTAAAAAGATGCCTCTAGGTATTGTGCTAAGTGAAATAAGCCAGTCAGAGAAAGCAAACGCCATATGATTTCACTTATATGAGGAATCTAAAGCACAAAACAAATGAACAAACAAATGGAAACAGACTCAGTGATACAGAGAACAGACTAATGGTTGACAGAGGGGAGACTGGGTGCAAAGGTAAAGGGGTTAAGAAGTACAGATTGGTGGTTACAAAATAGTCACAGGGATGTAAAGTACAGCATAGGGAATATAAGCAATAATGTTGTCATAACTACGTATAGTGCCAGGAACCCCTTATTTTATCTTCACAGAGTGGCACCATAGCATTCATTCTCGGCACAGAAAGATTCAGTTCTGGTCCCACTGCATCATGTGTCTCATGACAAACCCGTGCCTCAACTTTTATTTAATTAAGACATGACTCGACACCTATTCATCTTTGTATACTAACTAATTTCCTGTAAGGACTCCAGAATACGGAAGCCACTCAATTAATGCTTGCTGAAGAAAGGAGGGAAGAGAAGGAGGAAGGATGTGATGGAGGAAGAGAGGAAGGGAGAGAGGGAAGAAAAAGAAAGATGAAAAGAGATTCGCTCAAACTCTTAAGAATTTATCAAGCCTCTGCCATGTACCTAAGATGTGTTAACTATTATGGGACATGCCAAAGAGGCCTAAGTGGCAAATCTCCATCTGAAAAGACTTTTAAGCTAATGTCAGCAAAATAACTTAAAAACAATAAATAAAACTTACTTTTAAGTAAGAAAAAAATCCAAAGAAAAATGTACTTTATGATAAATTAAAGTTGTAATTACAAGGAAATACAATTTATTTGCAATTTAATTTATTGCAAGTTCATGAACGTGACTTCTCTTTGGATCCGTAACATTGCCAAATTAAACTAAGGTTCAGCTGGCAAACTTTGCCCCAAATAAAAATTCCAATGAAAAATCTCAGTGAACTGAGAATCCCCTTTTAACAGGAGCTCCAATGTCAGCATTACAATTTCTCTTACATATTCAACAGCTGTCTCTCTTCATTACAAATAATAAACTAGCATCTCTTTTCAAGGTACAGGTATTGAGTTATATATGCATAAATTAACCACGACTCAAAGAAGAAAAATCTACTTAAATCTGCATTAATTTTTATTGGCTTTTCCACTTGTCATAAACAGTTTGTAACCAGATCTATATCATCAGTCTAAACATCATGTAAAACCTCTCACTCAATAATCCAAATGATATCCAGGTGATATACCCAGTGGCAACAGTTCTCCAATGAGCCATTTTATAACCTAGGCAAAGGTTAATCATCCCTAGCTCCCTAAGCATGATCTCCTGCTGCTTACTAGTGACTTTCAAACAACATCCTGTTTTATGGTTAGTTAATTATTCTTTACTAACGTTAACGCGTCCCAGAACTGGGACCATCAAACAATATGCTGACAGAGCTGTCTATCATCTTTTTCTGTTGTTGGACTTTCCCCCTCCCCACCCCCCACTTAAAAAATGTTATTAATCCCGCTGAATACTTTAATTTTATCTGTCTTTACTGAGTGTTTATTTATCTATGCCCTTCCCTTAATTTCCAAATGGATTAGTACATGCCTCTGAAATATATAATCTGTACAATGCCAACAAATTTACCAAAAAAATTAGAAAATTTAGAAATTAGAGCCTAGCGTGAACCCAGTACCCTCAATGCCCTCCAGGAACTCCTAACGTGGATTGAAGTTAAACCCCAAATTTGGCTCTGAACTTCCTAGCAACCAGTACAATCATGGGAATATCATTCATTCATTCATTCACTTATTGACAAGTATTTGTTTCACATATTAAATGAAAGGCATTTTGTTGAACACTGACTCATTTTTTCCTCTTAGAGAACTTACCATCCAGCCATGCAGACTAATCTTAACCATTGTATGAAAATGCCATAAAGAGAAAACAGCATTCTATGACAGCAAATTTTAGGGAAGATCAAACTTTAGACTGCTTCAGCCAGTAGCCTCAGCGTGAGAAGCAGCCTTTGCAATTCTCACTTTCTCCTATTAATGGCCTGTGATGGCAGAAGTTCCAATAGCTATTTTGGACTGTGACGTGATCTTGAAGATGAAAGGTGTGTGCAGAGGATGGCAGAGGAGAAACATGAAAACCCAGATGACACTCTGGAGATGCCAGGTGAGCCCTGGACTCCCTATGCTGTGTGTCTCTTGTATAATCCACTCTTCTTTGAGTTCCACTATTGACGTTGCTGAACATAAACCCAACTGACCCCATAGCAAAGGGACAGTCAGGCAAAGGGAGGAGAAAGAATGATTCCCGTCACCAGTCAGGAAGGTGAAAAGACCCTGGGTTACTTGAGGGACTGAAAGAAGGTCAGTGTACGGAAGCCTAGCCGTGACTGACTGCATGATGCAGGATGAGGGTAGGCAAGGGCAGATCATGCCGGCTCTGGGCTAGAGCTTATTCCTAAGGCTGCAAGAAGCCATTGGTTGTGAGGTCGGTGGTTTCCAAACCTTTTTGTTGGTCACTGAATCCTTTCTTCAAATTAAACCTTATACAGACACCAAATGCAGAAAACAAAAGCAGAGCTGCTCTGGGTAGAAGCTGGAATCTCTTAGCCCATTCCCTCTTTTCCCTTTGCTCTCGTTCCCAACCTGGTGGAGCTCCTGAAGCAGCCCAGAAGAGTCTGAAGGTGGCATGAATCACATGGGATTATATGATTCAGTCATTTTTATTAAAAAAAACACATATTTTTATTGATTTCAGAGAGGAAGGGAGAGGAAAGAGAGATAGAAACATCAATGATGGGAGAGAATCATCGATCAATCGACTGCCTGCACCCCCACACACTGGGGATTGAGCCCACAACCCCCTTCAATCCGTAGGCCAAGGCTCTATCCACTGAGCCAAACCAGCCAGGGCTGACTCAGTCTTTAAAGTAAACCAGACTCTCAGGAGAAACAAGTCTTCCTAGCACTGAGACCCCAGAGAAATCTTTCCCGAGAGTCTTCACAGAGAGAATTTGTAATGGCTTGTCACCCAAAGCTTCAGGCCAAAACACAATTCAGAGAAA
>NW_005369990.1:1210206-1250206 GCF_000412655.1 Myotis brandtii
CCCCCACCCCTCCCCCACCCCCCAAAGATTTCCATCACACACTTGTTTGACCTGCAAATAAATTGGCAACGCAGCTGAATTTAATCTTTTGATTCCCCCCTGAGAACCAATTTCTCCAAGCCATTCCCATGTAGACAAAAAGATTTTGTCTCACTAAACCTGTTTATTGACCAAAACTGTCACCTCTGCTCTGACCACTGACCTTATCTGAATATTCAAATCTATTACAGATCGCAAGTTCAAATGATTTTGGTGCCCTATGGAAGCCCTGTTTTCATAGTGAGCTGATTACCAATGACAATATTATAAGGGCTTTAATTGAGATTCTACAAACAATTTGCACCCTGGATTTACAAACCTAATATATTCAGAATCGTGGATGCTGCTGACGCTATTTTTTTTTTAAAGAAAATGTTGGCCACCTGTATGTAAATACAAGACCAGGTCTCTAACCCCTGAGTTATGGAGCCAAATGCCGCCACTTCCCCTAGCCAAGTATTTCCACCCTCACCACAATAATTCCTTAACTAGCATCTGCAAACACTTCTGCCCTTCAGAGAAAATCTTTTGCATTCTGATGCAAACCTGGAGTATGGGGCTCCCCCCCCCCACACACACACACACTCCCCATTCATGTTACAGAGTAAGTGAGTCAAGAATATAGGTTCTAGTACCCGTATTAGCACTGCCTTAGGCAAGCCACTTAATTCCTCTTTATCTTACCCTTCTGGATAATCAAGGGAGGATAAAATAATTCTACACCCAACATACAAAATTGATGTTTGGATAGAATGAATTAATTAATGTTAAAGGTTTAAAAGTCAAAAGGAGCACTTACAAATGAAAGCTGTTTTTATTAAAAAGGCCTGTCATTTTAAACAGTTGAAACTTATCTGAGTAAAATGTTCACAGTATTAAGACCTAACATTTATTGAGTATTACATTTGCTGGGCCTTACATACACTCTGAATGAATCCACAGAAAACCCCAATGAGAGGAGCACTGTTATTAACCCCATTTCACAGATAAGGAAAACTGAGGTTTGGGGGACTACTATGTTACTTGCCTGAGGTCATATTGCAGGAAACTAAAACTCATCATCACTAAACTCTATAGAATTTACAGCGTAGATACCATTTTTATTGGATTTTCAGCCTCACCCTTTAAAATATCATGAAAGAAGGAGTGATGTCAGCCCCTAGTGGCCAACTATCTCCTCAGATCAGTTCAACTCCTGGGTTTACTGACTGGCTAATGGAGTTGTGGTTTTCCCACTTGCTTAATAGGAAAGAGCCTGCTTATTTGTAAAAAAATTTTTAAAAAAATTGTCCTTGTCTCAGAACAGGGAGAACCTGTTCATTTCATCATCCTTTTTCTAATCTTAGGCAACTAACATGGCCTAGAAAACTAGGTAACAATGAGTAAAAGAACTTGGTTAAAGGGAACCTCTCATCTCACATGTGTGTTAATGCCGCTGGCGCGAGAGAGAGGAACGTCTTTTTCCCCACACATGCTGAGAAGGACCCATTCCAACCAGTAGAAGGGAGTGTTTGCCTCTGTTCTCTGCTCTGACAAAGTGAAGTCCAACCATTCCAAGTCAGCTGGTAAAGGACAGCCCTTCTGAAAAAATGGCCTGTCCGGGCACTAATAGTTCAGAATTTCCAAGTTGAAAACTCACTGCAGATCATTTATCGCCTAAACTTACGGAAGGCTCTTCTAAGACAGCCAATTTAATCAAAGTTAGCTGGTGAAAATTATGAAGGCTCTTAATTGAGCTCTCCTGCGGTGGGCTTTCCAAACAGCCGTGCAAGCACCACGGAAAATAACAAAATGAATAAACTACGTTTTTCTCTAGTTCCATTTTCAAATACAACGTCTGGAATGAAGAGTTTAGATCTCCAGGTGGTGATCTTCATGCATAGTATAGTGTTTGTCCTGAATTTCATTGCTTCGAAAAAAAGATATGAAAAGTCTTGATTTAGTTGGCATTTAATGTGATTTTTATATAACTTCTGTGATATAATCAGTCGCATTGGGAATCAGTGGGGAAACTTAAAGAGCAGTAAAACCTTCAGCGATTGTTCTTGCTGTGTTCTGATTGGCTTGCTGGGTATACAAAGCTGAAAAATCCCAGTTCACATACACCTACTCTATTTGTAGGCACCCATAATGATTGAGTGCGGTCCAGCGCCATCCCCTCTCCCAGCCAGCCAGCCAGTCAGAATGCAGGGAAGACTATAGATATGTTGGAACAGCAACAAAGAATGTGTTGCTGTAAATCACTTTCCATTTCTGCATAGCTGGGAATAGTAATGCACAAGCCATAGGCAAGTATATTAATGTCTCCCACTTTCCATAAATGAAAAACCATGCACAACAACGTGCACTTGATTGTTATTCCAAAATAGCTTTTCTAGTATGAGAGTCTTTGCTTTATTTCTAAAAAAGCAAAAACACATATTTTACTATTATTTAAAAGCATTGTTTCCCCTTTCGGTTGGGTCCATAAACATTTCTTTCCAGTAGATAAACACATTGTCTTTCTTGCACACTGATTGACTAGTGATGTGTTTAGAACTCAGAGGTATTAAATTTCTGGAGCCCTTAATGATATCAGAAAGAAAGTATCATATAAATGACCAGGGACTTCCCTACACCTAGTCAATTTGAATTTGGAAAATTATTAGAACTGTGTGGAAACATAAAATGAAATACACTGGCAACACATTACATTTACATGTTTTAAATATGCTTAACCATGCATTTAATTTAGATTTAATGAAATAGTTGTTATATGCAACCAAAACATCAGTGTTATTAAAAATAAATTTATGGAGGATTAACAGCTGTGTTATATGTCTATACCTACCAATGCCAGAGTCTTTCATTCTCAACAATGAGTTTTTAATCATTAACTTCTACTTATTAAGTGCATAATAATTATTTGAGAAATTCTACTGAGATTGATTAAGGTGCTCCTTGGAATTTGGGTAAATACCAATTGATAATTTAAACTATATGAAATTGGCTCTGGAATCTATGCTGTACCAACTATTTGCATATTTATTCCATTTTTTAAGATTCATCATCAGTCGGCATGAGGCTAATAGAACCTCAGTGTGAACTCTAAGCTGCGTATCTATAGGATGCACTTGACATTAGTATCGACGATCAGGCAAGATATCTACATTTCGCAAAGGTTACGATATTTTTTATTGAGTTTTCTTTTTCTTTCTCTCCATTTTTCAGCAAGAAGAGTACAGTAATTGGAAATGGCTTGAGTAGGGGACATAAAGCAATGAAGAACAAATTGCTGTACATGAAGTTTCGTTTTTGAATAGCTGGAGAGATTAATTCACTTGACTGCAACTGGTTCATTACTACCCCAGCTACCCCAAAAATGAAATATCACATATGGTACCATCTTTGCCCCATAGGTCATAATACTACAGTGATCACAGCCGGGCTGGGCTCGATTATGGAAAATGAGACCCCAGCCAATGCTCTCAAACACCCCACGCCTGCCAAGGAACTATCCGGGTGTTGTAATTGTGTTTACCTTTTACCATGCCTTTATTTCATTACCTTGGACTTGCAGGATGCTGTAAAAAGGAGACAGAATTTTGGAAACTCTTACCAGTGAATGCTGTGTTTAGGGAGACCTTCCTCCTGCATTCTTGGAGTAAATCACTTATGCCTGCCTTCCTTCCCCTACATTTTGGAGCATAATCTCAAAGCCCTCACCAAGAGAAGAGCCAGAGAAAGCAAATAGGACATGAATAGACTTCTACCTGAAACTGGAAACACTGTCCTGCCAAGCACCAGGGGCCTTGTTGCTTCACCTGTCCTAGGATGGGTGAAGAGTACATCGGGGCCAGAGATCTCTGCCCAGTCATTCTGTTCTGTCTGGCTTCCTAACAGCTTCTTTTTAAGACACTGCACTCATCTTACCTCCAGCTTATCGCTTATAATAATAATAATTGTTACTATTGGTTAAATATTTAATGTTTGCCAGGCACTGACATTATCTCATTTAATGTCCATATCAAACTGTGAGGTAGGTAGTGATAAGACCTAACACTTATTGAGGAATTCTTATGGCCCGGGCACAGTTCAGAGAACTTTTATTCTCTAATTCATGTATACCTACCAACAGTATTTGATACTATTTTCAACCTTATTTTATTTTTTAAAACTTGAAAACATTTTTATTAAATTTATTGGGGTGACATTGGTTAATAACATTGGTTATATAACTTTCAAGGATAAAATTCTATAGTATATTGTCTGTATATTGCATTGTGTGCTCATCATCTAAAGTGTAATCTCCTTCCATCACCCACTAGATGAGGAGTTCTTTTAGGGCAGGAAAAGTAGCTTATTCATCTCAGGATCCTTACTGACCAACACTGAGCCTGGCATATATTAGGCATTTGTGGAAGAGACTGCTAGTTGTTTACCCCAATCTCCTTCCTCTTCTTCCTGGACACAGAATTCTTCTGCATTCCCATTCTCACTTGCAACTGGGGATAGCCACCGGACTGAGGTGCTGTCTCTGGACCAAGGTTTTTAAGAAATGGGTTATGTTCCCCTCTTTACACTCTTTTCCTTTCTACTAAATCAACACTGTTCTAGAGGAGCGTGAGCCACAACATGGAAGGAGTCTGGGCCCCTGGATGACTACATGGAAGAGACCCTCCTGCTGACTAGGAATACTATAGACTACAGTGGGGCCTTGACTTACGAGTGTCCCGACTAACGAGTTTTTTGAGATACCAGCTGTCTGTCGGCCAATTTTTTTGCATTGAGTTGATAGAGTAATTTGAGTTAACGAGCTCCTTAAGGAGCTCCTTAATGAGCTCGGTCTCAGAACGAATTAAACTCGTAAGTCAAGGCCCCACTGTATTAGATGAGTGAGAAATAAATGTATATTCTGTTTGAGCTATTTAGGTCTCTCTATTGCAGTAGCTAGTGTTATCCCAACTAATCCCAACTAATACAGAATGAATAATACTAATCCTCAATAGCAGCATAATATTTTCAGTTGGAAGAGAAGGCAGTCCTACTTGTTTAAGAGTTAAATCTATAGCTTATTCTACTCCATTACGTCATGAGCACAACATCATCATTAAATCAGGGCAGGAATCAACTTTACTTTCCCTGTGAGAAAATTTAGTTTCTAACAGTTGGGTGATTTATTCGATGTACTCTGATTGATTGGTGGGAAAGCCTAGCTCAGGCCTCCTCACTCCCAAGTTATACCAGTAAGATAGCAAACAGCTGATTGTTAAATGTTGTTGTTTTTTTACTTAAAGTGACTTTCACTTTGGTGCTAATTTTTACTTTCCTCTTGTGTGAACACAGACTCAGGTCAAAGCTCCATTGGCTGACTACTGTCCATGGATCCCCTTTTTAGAACATCTTGGCATGGAGAGCAATAGCACAAACATTACATCCCAGGGACAGCGCTTGTCCAGGTGCATCTAAAATTAGAGTATGTTGTCCAGATGCGATTCTGTACAGTAATCTTATTTTTGAAATAACCTCACATTTCCTGCTAAATAAATGTGTCTTGATTATAGAAACTGTAGAAAATAAAAGTGAGCAAGAAAAGAAAATTAAAGCCACTCAAATATAGGAGATATATTTTTACCACAACAGAGCCATTCAATATTCTTCTACAACATCACTTTTAATGACTGCATAGTATTATGTCATCTGAATATATTCAGGGTTTATTGACCAAGGCTTACATGTATCGGTTATCAATGAAACAGAATCACAGTCAAGGTCAGGGTGATCAAAGCAGTAAACATGGCAGTTTTCTTCTTTCATTAATGCATTCAATGAACAGACATTTTTTGGGTATCCCCTCTGTGCCAGTCACTGTGCCAAGTGCTGGACAGGCCACAGTGAAAGAAATTAGCAAAGCTCTTCCTTGTTAGAGTAGTGATCATGCAGGTGAGAGTCACCGTGATGTAACCAAATGCTCTTCCCTACTCTACCTTCCTCAAAGGTAATGTTCCACTGGTAATGGAGAAGAGCTCAAGAGAAAGGTGGCTTTGCTTTTTTTTTTTGCCTTCAAGCATCATATAGTCTTCTTGAGTAGATAAAGCCAAAGAAATAGTAAGTTTCGGCAAACTCATTAGTCAACAGAGCCAAATATCAACAACGATTGAAATTTCTTTTGAGAGCCAAATTTTTTAAACTTAAACTATATAGGTAGGTACATTGTTATTAACTTAATTAGGGTACTCCTAAGGCTTAGGAAGAGCCACACTCAAGGGGCCAAAGAGCCGCATGTGGCTCGCGAGCCGCAGTTTGCCGACCACGGACCTAAACCATTAGAAGAGTTTGCCTCCAACAGGTAGCTGTTGCTTCTTTGGCCTGGGTCACAAAATGAGATATGTATGGACCTACCTGAACCTATACTGTAGCTTAAGGCAGAGCTCCCCTAGGACCCACAGACCTACAGGCAAGAAATGAATGTTTGTATTATAAGCCACTGATATTTGAGACCTGTTTGTTATACCGCATTATCATAGCCATAGCTGACTAATCCAGAACAATACAACATAAAGCACTCAATTCTGAAGCATTCATTAACTGAAATGTCATGTCCTCCAAGAAGGGCTTCAAGACATTCCCTCATCATCTTTATGCCTCACCAGTCAGACTCAATCTCTCCTTAGTGCTTCCTTGCTCGTGCGTCTATGATAGCTGACATTTGCCACAGCCTGCCTTTTATAAGCATTTAGTTGTATATGTCTGGAATTCCTCCTGGAATATAGGCCTTTTGTTGTTATTATTGTGGTTTTGGTTTTTGAGGACAGGGGCAGGGCTCTTCACTGTGTCTCTAGACTATCTACCTCCTGTCATGCAGTAGATGCTCAAGAATATTTCATTGAATGAATGAGTTAGAAGGTCCTCAGGAGAGCTGGTGGGGTGGAACTGAACAACGACGTGCTATCCTGTCCCTTGAGAGGCATCTTGCTGTACAAACGCAAGTACAAAAATTGGATCCTACTTTTGGTAGGTTCAGGAGAGAATAAACAGACATTTAAACCAGGACAAGTCATAGAGGAGACAGCATTCTATCCTAGAAAGAGACGACACCAATAGTCAAGAGACCTGGAGTCCAGATCTGATTTGGATACGAGACAACTGTGCTTACCTGGAGCCTCATTTTTCCACATCACAGGAAAAACAATGACAATGTTACTTACAACATTGTCACAAAGATCCAGATAGATGTACATACATGACAGGAAAATATCAAACCCCACCCAAGTCCATATTCAGCCTAGCAAATCAGCCTATCTTTTTACAGGAAAAAGAGCCCACATAATATACACCTCCAAGAAGACAAAAGATGAATTCTTAAATGACCACACAAGAGCTAACATTAAACTATGGTAGGAGTCGCTCACTTACTAGTATACTGATTACTGTTTTACGGTGACTTTGGACATATGCCCAATGTTTCATATGAAAAAAAAAAAACACTGAAATTTTAAATGCTTTATTGCCAGGTACTATATTAAAGTTGGGATTTTTTAATTTCTTTTACTCGCCAAGCAAAGTTAATCCTCCTCTTGGTTCCCACAAGACTTGGCTACACCTTTTTACAACTAAGTTTACAGGTCTGTACCCCCACAATCTGTGAGTTCTGAGGGCTGAGCCACATGTGAAGTTTCCACACTCTGCTAGAACAGGGAGTATACAGTATATTTTAAAAGGACTTTAACAAAGCATTTTGCATTTTTAAGTGTTAGAACTCAAAGGAAAGCTCAAATTTTCTGAAAAGCGGTATGTGTTCAATAGTCCCAATTAATTGAGATATGATTGTGCCTTTCATATATTCTGTACAAGAAACATATATGTAGCTGGCATATTCTAAAATGAATTTCATTCTCAATATTTATGTTTATAGAGAAAAGTCAGGAATGATGTTTCATTTTCTTTCTCACCCTGGGTCTTTGATGATGAATTGAGTCACAGAACCCATAGGAAAGAACACAGATGTTGGAGTCTGACCTCTCATGTTCAAGTCTTCACTTTCCCTTTCATGGGTCTTGTGATCCTGAGCATGATACTTGACTTTGATTGAACTTCAGTTTTCTTATCAATCAAATGGGAATTGTATGATCTCCCTTGCAGAGGTGTAACATTTAGAGATAATTTATGAAAACACCTAACATCATTCTTCACACATGGGAGGTGCTCAACAAAACGAAGTTATCATTGTTCATTATTATTATTGATATGATACAGGACAATGGTGCCCTCAGAAGATACTTTTGTAGAGCTTTTTGCCCTTAACTGAAATGGCCCCAGATACCGTACATTGAGTCCTTATTTCTGGTCGTGTAGTTTCTCCATCTGCTCCCTCACTGTTAGGCTACCAGTTGTCAATTCCCGTGTCCATCAATAAGAAATGACAGCTGTCTCTTCTTGCTGTCAAGCTGCTACCAACTAACTTTCTGCTTCATATCTTCTTGGAATTATATGTCCAATGGAACGAATAATACCGAGTAGAGCCTGAAGCCACCTTCCACGGGGCTTTGTGAATGACATTTAGTGCATGGGCTTCGTTACAGCTACTCTGGGGGCTCAGTCTTTTTTCCTTCGTATCACAGTCTGTGTCTGTGTTTCTGAGCAAGATTGTTTGCCAAATACCATTCCGACAAGTGAGGCTCTGCCCTTTTCTTTCCTGGAAAAGGAAACAATCTGGGAGGGAGATACATCTCTGATAATACGGTATAGGTTCAGCATCTTTAAAAAAGTTGTCACTGTTATTACTATTACTAGAGGGCCGGTGCACAAAATTTGTGCATGGGTAGAGTCCCTAGGCCTGGCTGGCGATCAGGGCCTATCTGTGGGGCAACCAATGGGGCAATTGGGGGGCCCCCACTGGCACCCACCTTAGCCAGCCTGGCGCTGCCCGCTCGCCAGCCCCACCCCCCACCACCGCCGTTAGTCACCTCCCTCTGCAGGATGACTGGCAGGGCAATCGGGGGGCTTCCACTGGCACCCACCTTGGCTGGCCTGGGGCCTGCAGACTGGGGGAAGCTCCTGTGTTGAGCATCTGCCCCCTGATGGTCAGTGCGCATCAGAGTGACTGGTCATTCCGCTGGTCGTTGGGCCACGGTTTGGTTGATTTGCATATTAGGCTTTTATTATATGGTAACAGAGGCCCAATGCATGAAATTCGTGCACTGGGGGGTTGTCCCTCAGCACAGCCTGCACCCTCTTGCAATCCAGGACCTCTCAGGTAGGGTCCCTAGGCCTGGTCAGTGATCAGGACCTATCAGGGCTTTCCTTCCCCCAGCTGCCAGCAGCTGGCCCCGCCCCCACAGCTGCCACTGCTTGCCATCTGTGTGGCGCTTGTTCCCCCTCCCCCACCACCGGTCGCCTCCCTCTGTGGGTGACAGGCGTGAGGTGGAAGTGCTTGGCTGGCCTGGGCCTCCCTCTGCAGGGCAATCGCTGGCTGGCCCTGCCCACCCACCACAGCGTCACTGGCCAGTGGCCTGGGCCTCCCTCCGTGGGGTGATTGATCGCAGGGCCCCCTAGGCCTCCCTCTTTGAGGTGATTGATCACGGGGCTCTGAGATCGATCACTGTGCACAGGGAGGCCCTGCCCACCCTGCCAAGGCTCTGCAATCAATCGCCTGGCAGAGGGTGGCCTGGGCCTCCCTCTGTGGGGTGATGGCGGGGCGATGGCGGGCTCCCTGACCCCCGACCAATCGCATTGCACCCACCTTGGCTGGCCTGGTGCCAGTGAGTGTCATCGCATGGTCGTCTGGAAGGTCATCTAGACAGTTGTTCTGCTGTTCGGTCGTGCAGTCGATTTGCATATTATGCTTTTATTATTATAGATTATTTTGAAATCATTTGGCTCAGTGGCATATGCAGGGGAAAGAGTACTGGATTGTGAGTCTACGATTTAGGTTCTAGCCTCAACTCTATTAAATGAATTACCCTTTCTGGGTCTTGGTTCCTTCATATAAAAAAGTAAAAAGATTCAACAGGATGATCTGTGAGTTTCTACATTCTATGAATCTACATCAAGGTACCCAGACGGCTGCTTGGCAATAACTGCGGAGTGTCTGGAAATAGACTTCACTTTATGGCTTTGGCCTTGGTGACTTGTTCCAACTTGTGTATGTTAGTCGATAGCCAAATTCTTAACACCATCTTCTGGTCTCTTTACTATTTCCTATAATCATGATTTTGTCCTTAATTTGGACTTATTTCAAGGAGAAAGATGTTAACTACTTAAAAATGATGGGATGTTTTAATCTGGGCTGGAAAGCCTGTTCCTTGAGAATGGCTTAATTAACATTTCCAGGTTCATAACATTTTCATTTATTCATCTTTTTGTTTTTAAATGGTTTTTTAAGTTTTCCAGAGACGGTGATCTCACATTCCTAATGGATTATAAGAGGGAGTGTGGGTCTGCTGGGATCTGCATTCTTATCAGCCTTAAGACTCACATCGGGAACAAAAAGGGAGTTTAAGCAGAATAGGTCCACTGCGCTAATAAAGAACGAAACAGGATTTTAGTTCAACACAAGATAATGTGGCAAGATTGTCAAGCAAAAGGCAGAGCGAAGGAAGGGCCTCCCTGTGACCTTGGAGCCGGACAAATATTTTTCTTCCCTGAGCTCATTCTCCGCCAGGGGAAACCATGTTTTATATGTCGGTAATGAGTATGCTGGGGGGGAACTTAGCACAGTGCCACCGCGATGCAGACACTGGGTCTGTGAGGTGGGACCGTGAGCTATCGAGTCAGAGGGACAAAACCTAAAAAGCTCACCTGGGTGGTCCTAGATGAGTGGAGGGATGGCTGGCCAACAGAAGTTGGGGTAAGGAGGAAGCACATCTCGCACCACTGTGTTCTGCATGTGGTGGGTGCCCCAAATTCAAGTTAAATTCAGTCCATTGAAAAACGACTGGACCAGGAGTCAGGAGGCCTGGCCTCCAACCCTGAGCCGTCTCTAACCAGTGGTATGTTCTTGGACAAAGTATTTCCTATTTTTGGCTCTGTTTCCGTGTCTGAAAAATGGGACATCCATTCCAGCTCAGCATACTTTGTGAGATGGTTGTAAGGATGAACATAAAAGGCCTCCGTTTTCATATGATCAGCTGACCATAGTCCCCTGTTTTCTGCTTCTCCTTAATCTCTGATTGTGACAGCTGCCAGGCTCCAAAAAGCATATCTATTAATAACAAAACACTACATCTTGCTCTGTCCATTTGGGGGAAATAGCTTAAATCTGGCTTTGCCCTGGCCTTCAGCATCTTTGTAAGGAATCAGAGGGGGATGAGGCCATTATACCAAGTATCCTGGGGGCCTGAGAGTTGGCATCCGTGAAGTCCTTTCCGAGTCCCGCTCTCTGAGAGTGACAATCGGAGCTGGGGCACTCTCCACAGATGCTCCTCGGGCTCCTGGAGGAAGAAAGCATTGTGCCCGTATCAGTCCTGAGTAGAAATTTATTACATGACTTTCCTCTCCAGAAACGAAGCCAATTTGATTGGATAAGGGCAGGGAACGTGTTCAAAGAGCAGGAGACTATACCTAAAGTCACAAGCCAAACAGGCTAGAGCTCCGATTATGTGCGGGCACTGGATAATTCCATGCCTCCTTGTCTGTGAGCTTTAGAGCCGGCTGGGTTTTCTTGGCCGGGGAAACCAAGGGTTAAGCCATCCCACCATGCCTCACTCCCAATTTATAAAATGGAAAAATCTTCCATAAATCAAAAGTTACAAACAGACTTTGCAATGTCATAACTCTTGCGACGGCTCTCACCTTGATTGATTCCTATACATACATTCCACCTGATTACCATAATGTGCTCTTGTGGGCCGATTGGCGCTGGATGGGGAGAGAGAAGCAGGCAGGGGACTCAATAACAAATGGACCCGGCTCCTCCTCACCCGGAGTGATTTCGCTCCACTGTTCCATCATATCAACTGGGAAAGAGAGTCGTAGGGTTTAGGCAATCAATTACAGATATGTGTAGAGGCAGACACAATCATTTCCCTGATTGTCACCGGTCTCGAGCGGTGACACCGAAAAGTGATCCGTCACTCGATTTTCTCTGACACCCAGAGAAAGATGGCAGACACTTGTGGACTAACAGGCCCCTGGATTGGTTGGCTGAGAAGATTGAAAAATCGCTGTGTTTCAGACTTATCCAAACCTGTGAATACCCCTGTTGCTAAGATTTCGTGTCTTCGTGGCAAACATTCAGAAAGATTACCGATGGGCTAATGACGTCAAGCCAGAGGGGAACGTGCGGTCTCCTGTCGCAGCAACGGATGCCGTCATGGTGTGTGCTGCAGGGCGCTGGAAGGGAGAAGGGAAGGAAGGAAACCCCTACCTTCCTCCCACCTAGGAACATGGCAGCACCGCATTCAATGTCCCCTCCCTGGGCCAGCTGGTGGGAGGACCCTGTCGGTGCAGGTGAGCCCCTGCTCCTACCCCGCCCACATGTCCAGGGCCTTCAGTCCACCAGGCTTGCTGCCACTGGGCGCCTGGGCTCAGTCCCCTCCCATTCGGTGCGAGTTTTCTGAGTCGCCAGCCTTTACCAGCTGCGATTCCACTCTGTCCACACTGCAGTGAAGGGCAATCCTTTTTCCGTAAGAGTCAGTTCATGAAAAATTTACCTGCATACAGCCTACCTCCTTTTCCCCCCACACAAAATAAAAGGAGCTTCATTAAGCTCCATGGGTTAAAAAGAAAAAAGCATATTGTTACATATGAATGACCTGTTTAATTAAATAACAGAATGTTGCCCGGCCAGCATGGCTCAGTGGTTGAGTGTGGACCTATGAACCAGGAGGCCATGGTTGGATTCCGGGTCAGGCCACATACCCGGGTTGTGGGCTCCATCCCCAGTGAGGGGTGTGCAGGAGGCAGCCGATCGATGAGTCTCATCATTGATGTTTCTATCTCTCTCCCCCTCTCCCTTCCTCTCTGAAATCAATAAAAGCACATTTAAAAATAAATAATAGAATATCATTGAGAAAATTGACACTGCCTTTGAATGCTTAAAATATTAATTTGTGGATATATTTGAGATGTACCAACCTGAAGTCCATTTTTAATTTTTTTCCCCTGAAATTAACCCACAGAGCACTTCTGGAAACCAAGCAGACTGCCGGTGGGCCTCCAGGGCGAGGGATGCGGTACAGAACTTCTTAAAAAATAAATAATAGAATGTCATTGAGAAAATTGACACTGCCTTTGAACGCTTAAAATATTAATTTGTGGGTATATTTGAGACGTACCAACCTGAAGTCCGTTTTTAATTTTTTTTTTCCTGAAATTAACCCACAGAGCACTTCTGGAAACCACGCAGGCTGCGGGCGGGCCTCCAGGGCGAGGGATGCGGTACAGAACTTCTTAAGGGAAGCTCCGCCCGGTCTCCCAGCTGCAGCCTGAACCCAGTGCTGAGCGGGCTCGGCTGCGTGAGGTAAATGTCAGTGATGCAGTCTTGCGCACAGAATCCCAAACTGCAAAGTCTCCCAGAAAGGGATGGAGGAGGCCTGCAGATTCCATCAGCATCTTCTGACTCTCTCCCAGCCATCCGGGCACTATCCCTTCCATCAGCATATTTTCTCTTGGCACTGGCGGATCTAAAACGAACCCAGCATAGTCTCGGACTTCTCCATGTAAATCATCAAGAAATATGACGACCTTCCGCAGAAATGATGTTCTGCATTTCAAAGTTCATCCCCTGATCAACTAAATCAGCGGCAGCAGTCTGGTGCTCTGCTGGGTGCGTCAAACTGCTTGACCCCAAGCCCCCTTAAATCCTCTCGCTCACACTGGCAACCCCCTGGTAACCTGCCCTCAGGGGTTAAAGAAGGTCCCTCACACTTATTGACTGTTCACAGTGGTCCACTCTCCAGAGAGCAGGTACCTGATAATAATTAGAAAGAATTACTGGTACTTCCCTTGACCCCCGAGAGAACAGCCCCTGGAAGTAACTGGGCATCCTGAGGACAGAGGAGCAGAGATAGTAAGGGATTTGCTCAAGGTCATATAGCATGTTAGCCACAGTCTAAACTGGATGATTGGACTTGCACTGTGCTTAGCTTGCCCCCCCTGGAAACAAGAGGCATAGCAAAAATAATATTCATTCTGACAATAATTACCACGATCTCTGAGCACTTACTGAGTGCCAGGCCGCAGGCTGAGCCCCTCGGCCACAACACCCTATTCTACTCCCACTCCTCTTGGAGGTCCCCCCCCCCACCCCGCTAAACTGGTAAAATCCTTACTGCCCCTCCGCACGCTGTCCAACGCCAGCATGGAGACCTCAGGGGAGGTTCTGGCAATGCCAGTAGGTCACCCTCAGAGTGGAAAACTTAGGTCAAAACCTGGGCATCACCAAAGAATTCAGAGTAGCTGCAAGAAAGCCCTGGAAGAAAATCTTCAACCGAGTACAGAACTCTCATAAAATGCTATGGGCCTGGAAAATGATTTCATAAGTTATTTTGATGGCAAAAATGTATGAAACAGAATTGACTAATTCATAAATAACTCCAGAACCTCATCTATTATTTCTCACAGCATAACGTACAATGGAATAATTGTTTCTAATTCTGCTGAGTATTTTCTCATGCTCTTTGGTTCCCTTGGTAAATCTTATTAGTTGGGTAACTCCTAAGACATTTCGAGCTTGCCTCTATTATGAGGAGAACAAGTAAATATTAATAGCAATTTGTTTTTAGTACAACATGGCATTAATTTCACCACTGAGACCTGTTTTTTTTTTTCTTTTTAATTTCTCATCTCAGGGAAAATTGGCTGAGATGCCCCAAAGAAGGGCTTATAGAAAACAGCAACAACAACAACAACAACAAAAAACCAGTGTCCTGTGATCTTATACGAATCTCAACTTACATTTTATTTACTATGTACATTACTGAAAACCAAAATGAACCATACTCCATTTAGATAATAATAATCAAATTATCCAACCTGGGATAGCATGTTTTATAGATTTGGGCCTAAATTTAATATAAAAATGCAGTAGTCCTTGTTTGGAGGAGTTTATTAAGGGTTAGCAAAGAAAAAGCTTTTTCAATAGTCTATAACTCTCTAATGGCCTTTTTCAAATAAAATGGGAAAGAATTTGAAAAGAAACCTATATCAGTGAGCTGCAATTGTAACATTACAGTACAGGTCTATAAATCTTGACATGCTCAGAAGATTGCCTAAACCAGCAATACAATCTGTCCAAACCTCATTGTCTCCACGACCAGCCAGCCTCATTTTAAGAAATGTATGTGGTCTTCAACCTAATTTTATCACCTTCATTTGTAAACTAGTCAATCAATCAAAGCATCCTGGGAGTCTAAATAGAAAAAGGAGTGCATTTTCATGCATTCTGGGCGACACAGTCAAAAATTAATCTCCACTTGATCAGACATTTCTTGCCCTCATCTCAATAGACCATCATTAGGGTCAGCAATGTATATTAAAAATAGAGTTACCGCAAACAGTTCAGCAGCTGGAGTTTGCAGGCTGCCTGCCCTTTCCCCAGGAAGCTTCCTCCTCCCTGTGAGCCTGAATATGTTGGAGAGATTCATCTGAGGGGAAGCAGGCTGGAAATGAAGTTAGGAAAGACAATGCCGGCAGCCCCCCAGGAAATGTGTATTGCTTCCAAGTGCCTGGACCATTGAAACACTCCAAGAGAGACTGTCACAGAGAAAATATTTGCTAAATATACATTCATAAGGATCAGGGCCCGGGAGAAGGGTGTTCCCCACACACTGGGGGGTGAGGGTGGGAACCTGCCCCAGGGCAGGACTGATAAATATGGAAAGGCAAGAGAGTAGCCAAAACTCCAGGGGGAAAAAATTGATTTAGAGCTGTTTTGTTTCTCCTCCCCTGTCTCTCCATCCTTCCCGAGTTCTGCTCTTCAGACACATGCCTCTATTTTGGGTGAGGCCACAATGGAGGTTTTTTCCAGGCAGTAACTCTGCCAGGTGCCTCCCTGCACCGTTGGGTGCTTAGGAAAGAACAGCTGTATCTCTCCCTCAACACATATATGTGGAAGGAAGGAAGGAAGGAAGGAAGGAAGGAAGGAAGGAAGGAAGGAAGGAAGGAAGTTGATGGCAACTTCATGTTCAGGCTGTTACACTTGGAGCCATCTTGGACACCTCTCTTTCTCTCACACCCACCTTACATGCATCAGGAAATCCATCTGACTTTACCTTCAAAATACAGCCCAAAATACTGACCACTTCTCACCACCTCCATCTGCTACCATGCTGTTTGAGCCACCATCATCTCTTGCTTGTCTTGTAATAAATGGCACCTACTAGGTCTTCCTGAGTCTTTCAAATGATGCCACTGTTCTGCTCAAACCCTTCAGTAGCACCATTGCATGGAGAATAAGAACTTAAAATGGGCAACTTAATTTCATATCCTTAAAATGGGCTACTTATTTTAACGCTACAAAATGATACTTATTACTTGTAGCTGAGCCCAAGATTTCTCTGTAATTGCCTCAGCTTGTGAGCCTGACAAGTCCCATTCCCATGCCATTAGTAGCATGGCTGAGATTATTAATAATCATACCACTTATTGATCTCTTTCTTTGTGCCAGGCTTTAGGTTAAGTATTTTACCTTCTTATCTCATTATAAATGGGAAGCATTTAGGACTTAAGGAAAGTCAGATCCTTCTGCAAGCATGGGTGTGGCAAGTGTAAGTTTCTATTTCCATTGGCTTTCAAGGAACTGGTGGAATGTGTAGTAGAAAGAACACAAGCCTTATGTTCAAATCCCAGCTTCGCCAACTTGGAAGACAACACTTTGACTCCACAGAGGCCCCGGGAGGGGAGGGAATCTGGGTTCGGGATGGCTCAGAAATGAAAGAGGAAGGTTTGTCCCCTGCTGTGGTCTACAATAAAAACTTTCTCATTAAATAATAGAGGTAACAAAAGATGCATGCACACACCTGAGAGAGAAGCCAAGCATGCTGTGCTTAAAGCAGTGGGAAAACCATTCAAGGGTGAGCTGCCCTGTATGAAGATTGCACCTGCCATTTTGCCAAGGTCAGGAGGGCCTTGTGATGAAGCCTTTCCTACACAGGCAGAGATGGCCCCCTCGGAATGGGTCGTCCCAAGGATTTAAGGGAGTGAATCAGAGTAAGCCCCAAATCCCTGTACTGGAAGACACCCCCTTTTGCAATGGAGGCTCCTTGAGGGTAGAAAGTGGACTGCCTTCCTATCAGATGTGTTTGAAGACTTCAGTAGGATTGGATTATCATGCATAATCCCGCAGGCAGGACTAAGTATGTTGACATCTTACTAGGGACTCCATTTCTTGAGAAACATTGGCACCCTCTCTAGTTCTCTGTACCTCACCAGGTATTCATTGATATTTCATCTCTCTTTTTTCACTTTTTTCTTTTAAATAATACATACAGTGAAGATGCATATCTTAATTGCACCGTTTGGTCAGTTTTGACAACTGTATATACTTATGTAGCCCATACCCCTATGAAAATAAGAACATTTCCATCACCCTAGAAAGTTCCCTATGCCTGTCCCGATTAATCCTTCTACTCAGGAAACAACCATGATTCTCTCAATATATTTTGGGTTTGCCTTCTCAACTTTGTATGCTCATTCTTACTCCTCCTTCAAAACCCAGCCAGAAAGTACCACCAGAATTTATTACTTCCCTCTCTGAGTTCCCTCAGCAATTTGAATATTTTTCTTATGTGTCTTTCTCCCCCATTAGATAATGCACTTGTGAGGAATCATATCATATCTTATTCATCTTTTACAACCAGTGCCCATAATACAGTTGATATCCAATAAATGTTCTTTGAATGAATGAATGATGAATTATATTTGCCAGAAGAACATCTTTCTTTGTCTTCATCTTGGTGTTAAACCCCTAATTCCCACATTGTTTGTTTACCGTTTTGGTTTTGAATCTTTGTTAGTATAAAACCAATACAAGTTCACACAGAAGGGTGTAAAGTACATAGAAGTTTCACTTCTTAAATTAACCACGATCAGTAGTTCCTTGTATATCCTTCAAAAGATGTCTACCTATTTATTTTCTTTACACAAGTGCTTTTGCATTCTACATTCCTTTTTGAAACTTGCTTTTTTCACATAAAAATATGTAACAACAATAATAATATTCAGAACTAGCACTTATATAGTATCTACAATGTGCCAGTTAGTATAAACACTACATGTGTATATGTTTACTTATTTATTCCTCACAATAAATAGTCCTTGAAGGTAGATACCATTATTATAGTTTTTTATTTTTAATTATTCAACATTATATTTAATTATCATTTACCATTAAAGTTTATTATTTTACAGATGCGGAAACTGAAACAGATTAAGTAACTTGCTCAAGGTCACACATTCAGGAAATTACTTCATGTCTCTACATATGTATCTACCTTATCCTTTTTTAAAAAATATATTTTTATTAATTTTTTAGAGAGAGAGGAAGGGAGAGGGATAAGAAATAGAAACATCGATGAGTGAGAAACATCATTGATCGGCCACCTCCCGCACGCCCCGCATAAGGGATTGAGCCCGCAACCTGGGCATGTGCCCTGGTCGGGGAATCAAACTGGCAGCCTCTTGGTTCCTGGGTCAGTGCTCAATCACTGAACTACCGTATCCTGGCCTGGCTACCTTATTCTTTTTAAAAGCAACATAGTATTCCATTGCATGTCTGTGCCATGATTTATTTAACCATCTCCTTCTTCTGGTCATTTAAGTATTCTAGTTTTTAGAAATTACAAACTAGGCTGCATTAAGTTCCTTTGTACATATTTTGTTGCTTTCTTGTGGAAATATATCCATCCTGGCATAAAACTAGGTCAAACTGTGTGCATTTTACCTCTTGATGGTTATTACTAAATCCCTACTAAAGAGATAACAATTCACATAACATACACATTGCATGGGAATGCCTATTTTCCCACAATCTCTCTAACTCCAATACCATTAAACTTTAAAAATGTTACCTCTCAGATAAGTACTAGAGGCCCGGTGCACGAAATTCGTGCGTGGGGGGGGGGGTCCCCTCAGCCCAGCCTGCACCCTCTCCAATCCGGGACCCCTTGGGGGATGTCCAACTGCTGGTTTGGTTTAGGTCTGATCCTGGGGGTTGGGCCTAAACCAGCAGTTGGACATCTCTCTCACAATCTGGGACCACTGGCTCCTAACTGCTCACCTGCCTGCCTGCCTGATTGCCCCGACCTGCCCTCCCTGCGGGCCTGGTTGCCCCACGCAGCCTGTTCGGTTGTCCGTTCGGTTGTGATGGTCACTTAGGCTTTTATTATTATAGATAGTATATCCATGTTGTTTTGATCTGCATTTTATAAAATAGGAGTTAGCTGAATATCTTTTCTATATGTTTTGTTGACCATTTAGCTTTTTTTCTATGTTGTTCGTGTTTTTATTTCCCTCCTTTTTTCTATTGGGATATTAGCTTTCTTATTGATTTGTAAAGGCTCTTTGTATATTAAACCATTAGCCCTCTGTCATACATGATGCAAATATATTTTCCCATGTTACTATTGTTTGTTGTATCCTTTTTTAAAATATAAATTCTTTATTATTTAAAGTATTACATACATCTCCTTTTTCCCCCACTGACCTCCCTGGCCTGTTTTGGTATTCTTAATGATGCAAAGTTTTTATTCAATTTATTAATCTTCTCTTTTAAGAGGTTTTAACTTTGCTCCATTTGAAAATTCCATCGTGAAATTCTAGCTGCCTTTCATCATCCTTTTCTCTTCAGTAGAGAACTTCTGACATTGACACCACATAACTTTCCACAGCGAGTCTATGTTGTAACTAAAACCAGCAACCAAGGGGAATTAATCATTTGGAAACAAGGCCATAGGGCCTCACTGGATGCTTCATAAGGTGATAACCATTGGCTGGATTTGATGCCGGTTCAGTGGGTGTTTCATATTGATAGATAAATCCCTTTCCCTAGCAGATGGTGTCAGGGTGGGCATTTTTGTAGTATGGGACAAGCCGGGGAAGTACATAAATAACACTGCTTTTGATTCCCAACTTCTCCTGAGTTACAACATGTGGACAGTTTAAGCAGGTGCAGCCATGTTAACACACCCGCAGGGAGTGATTGATGTTGCCCGTGTCAACTCCAGGCAGCGAGCACGATGAATAAACACGTTTCATCGGGGCACTGAGGGACGATCAGGATCCTCTGGCCCTCCAAAAGGTTTTCACAGGGCCACACTCCACAAAGTTTTATGTAGAAGACAGAGCCTCGTGCTTTGTGGAGGGGGCAAGGTGCTCACGGGAATTGAAATATGGATGAGCCTCTGTTTTCAACTCTCATGAAAAGAATCCCTGCACAGGTTTACACAGCATGTTGTTCCACCTAAAGGACAAAGGTGAAGGTCGTAGACAGCTTCCTGGGGACGTGTACCTGTGATTCGAAAGTGCTCCTTTGGGATTTATTTTCTTACCTGTTCAAGGTGGGTCCTTACTTCTATTCAACTGCTCGGGATTTTTGAAATGCTTCCCTCCCCCTCTCCGGAGATGAATGGTTTCAAAGTGAGAAGACAATAAAACGCCATCCATATCCCACTTGTCATGCCTCTGTATATTAAATTGTCTCCTTCCTTTTTAATTCCCTCTAGAAGGGGTCATTCTAGAGAGAAAAGAATGATTTTTTAAAGAAATGCTGTTATAATGCTCATCAGCAAGGATCATTAGTAAAGACGAGGAAGCAGGTTTACCGCCCCCGGTAATGAAAACACAGCGACAGAAGTATCCCCAGGCTTTGGAAGAGAGGTAGTGGAAACACCTAAAAAGGGTCGCTAATTGACCTCCTCCACACAACAGAAACACGAACTATTTAACCTATTTTGAGTTTCTTTAACAAATTACTCATGTAACATGTAGGTCTGATGTAACACATTCCACCACCTTCCAAGCAGAAAAGGGCTTTGTCTTTATTGATTTTTAGAGAGAAAGGAAGGGTTGCCTCCCGTACATGCCCCAAATGGGGATCGAACACAAAACCTAGGTATGTGCCCTGACCAGGAACTGAACCTGCAACCTTTTGTTATATGGGATGACACTTCAACCAACTGAGCCACCTAACCAGGGGGGAAAGGGCATTTTAAAGAGCCTAGACTTGATAATGAAATGGCCCAAGTAAAATAAAACTGGGCATTTTTTGTAAGTCATGGATCTAAAATTTTTTGTGAATAATGCTGCTTATGCAGAAAAGGGAACATATAAGAGTTTGATTTATAAAAAATCCAGTTTCATAAAAATAACCTTTGACCTATAAACACCAGGCCCTTTTGACAGATATTCCTAATTGACAATATTAAGCTTAAAAATAAAAACATATTCTATCATATTAACTTAAAGAGTAATCATATAATTAATAGGTGGAAAACAGAGAGAAAGATTGCTGAAGATTAAGATTAAGCCCTGCAGAAGCAAATGTTCTAACTAGAAATTGGTTTAATTAATAGCACATTTTACATAATGATTACAGTGTAATTGCGCTGACTAGCAGAGTGTCATTAAATATATCCAGGCTCCTTTACAACACCCTAAGGCTAAAAATAATGAGTTACATTGAAAATCACTGTGCAACAGGTTCATAAATAACATTTAAGCCTATACAAGGCGAATACTTATAAATAATAAATATTTGCCTTTTGTAATTGAAGAAAAAATGACAGCCTTCTTTTTCTACTACCTTGTAGATTGCCATGTTATAATGCTGAAAAGATTTTTCCCCTTGCTTTCTCTAGAAGGTGCTGAATAATTTATTCAAATGCTAATATTCCACGTAGCCTGACTTTGAGGAACAAATATTCCTACATAAAGAATAAATGCCAAGATGCTTATTACCTCTCTTGCTTTGCTTTACACCATGTATCCCCCCAAAACCGCCACCGTCTATTACACCTGTCAGATGAAGTCAGTGGCCAAATTTTCTTGCAGAGAAGAGCATTTTTCTTGATTTAAAAATTACCCCTTTCTCCCCAAGTGTTCATCAGGCTCAGGGTTGCTACGGAGCCGCAGCTGCTCGGTGACTTCAGAAAGGAAGTCGGAGATGCTTGGTAACTTCTTAATCTCTCACTCCTCTCTGGAGAACCAACAACACCTGATAGCCATGGATGCGGTTCCTGATCCGTGGAGTTCACCCTGGCACGGGCTCAGGTCTGCAAAAGGTCAATGTTCGTGAGCCTCATCTTCTTCATCTCAGTTCCCAAATGGAGCCTCCTTCCTCCAGTGCCGAGAGACAGCAGAAAGGGGAGCCCCCCCCCGGCCAGGGAGCCTCCGGAGGGTCTCTGGAAGCTCTCCAGAGCTGGCCTCCCAGGCGGCCGCTTCTCTCCAAGGGTGGTGGGAGAGAGGGTGCCTCCACACTACAAGGAAATAGGCTTTTGTGGGGGAAGAGTCCAGCCAGGAAGGGAGAGAGAGGTACCCCCAGCTCTCTGGGAAAGGACACGAGGAGAAAATGCCTGCTTCTGCAGAGTTCAGTCTCCCAGTGAGTGTGAAGCAGGTCGAGCATTGTGTCTCCTGAAAACTCCAGAATCCCCAGTGCAGGCAAGCCCTTCACTAAGGTCACCATCCAGCTTCTCCTTTCACACTTAGGACGGCAGCTCCTTCTGTGGAGGAGGCAAGGTTGCTTCGTGATGAAGAAAGGGCTTTCGCTTTAGTCAGAATGCAGTTCAAGTACTGGGTACACTATGTATTAGCTGTGTGACACTGGGTAAGTCACTCAGCCTCTCTGAGCCTCAATTCCCTAATCTGTCCAGTGAGGTGACAATAGTCTCTGCCCCCTAAGATTGTTGTGAAGAATAAGTGAAAACATTTCTTTAACTTTGCAGACTATTAGCATAGTGCCTCCCAGTTATAATAGCTGAGTATGTGGTAGTTATTATTTATCTCACGAGCTCATGGCTGGAAAGTTGTTGTTTTTTTCTCATTTTTAGCCAAATTCCATCTCCTTCTCACTTCCCTCCATGGACTTGAATTCTAACTTGCAGATTCAGAGCAGCCAGAGGGACTCTTTCACAACACAAATCATATCGCTCCCCTGGTTAGAGCTGTCGTGATGTTTCATGGGTCTTGGGCAACCTGAAGGCTAGAATCCTTTCCCTGCGTGGTCCAGCCTCTGCCTGCCTCTCCAGCCTCATCTCACACCGCTCAGGCCCTCAGGCTCCGTGCCGCAGGCTCCCAGGCCAGGGCTCCCCAGCCTCTTTCGTTCTTCAGACAAACCACCTTCCCTCCGGCCCGGGGCCTCTGTACTTGCCTTTGCCTGGGACTCTCTTCTTATTTACATTTTCTAGTTGGCTCTTCAGAACTCAGCTCAAACAAGGCCTCCTCATGAAAGTCTTCTACTAACTCCCCAAACCTGATCAGATTTCCACCTCCGTAGCTCCCTCTATTGTCTCTTTGCAGGTTTTATCCTCACTTGACGTGTTGTATTTGTGTGATTTTTTTTTATAAATGACTATTTCTGTTAGTAAACTGTACATCCTATGAAGGCAGGGATCCTGGATGTTTGAGGTTCACAGTGGGCTTTGCGCAGTAGCCGGCATAGGGCCCTCAGCAAATATTTGGAGTGAATGAAGGAAGGAATGAACCCACTTCCACACGGGAGTCCTTCACATGTTTGAAGATACTACTTATGCTTCTTTTCTTCAGGATTTAAATGTCACATGATTAATGATCAGAATGCCCATGTTGAGCTTTAGATCTCTCTCCAGCAGGCCTGTGCTCACTCCCTGGAGCTGTGTATAGTGAGATGATTGCTCCTTGTGATGGGAGACACTACAGTCTGCATTAGCTTTAAATATGTGGGCAATGCACACACACACACACACACACACACACACACACACATTTTTCTTTTGTTTCAAACTAATGCAGATTTATTAAAGGAAATTTGGAAAATACAGAATACAAAGTATAAAAAATTCTTAGACATGGCATGCAAAAAAAATATACTCAGTAATTTACAGTCATTCTTGTGGGGTTTTTTCTGTGAATAAGTTTTTGTAGCATATGAGAAAGGATTATATAGTGGAAATATACCTGCACATACACATCTTGCTTCTTTACCAATATTAAATAATAAAAATATCTCTACAGTATTACATAGCCTTTACATACATCATTTGAAACGATGTCCCATATCCATTAGAAATGCTTTCTGCTGCTATTGACAGAAAACCTTAGGAGACTTAAACAAATAGGAGGTTATTTTTCTCTCTTAATTAGTCTAAACCAGTGGTTCTCAACCTTCTGACCCTTTAAATACAGTTCCTCATGTTGTGACCCAACCATAAAATTATTTTCGTTGTTACTTCATAACTGTAATGTTGCTACTGTTATGAATAGTAATGTAAATATCTGATATGCAGGATGGTCTTAGGCGACCCCTGTGAAAGGGTCGTTCGACCGCCAAAGGGGTCGCGACCCACAGGTTGAGAACCGCTGAAACATAGGCAGCTGCTGACATTGCTTCAAATCGCTTTTTCCTCATGATGTGAGAGAATTGCTGTAGCTCCTGCCATCACATTTATATGCACAGCAGACAGGATGTGCCACTTCTATGCTCCCATTCACCAGGAAAAGCCAGGATGTGCCACCTCTATCCTCCCATTCACCAGGAAAAGCCAGGATGTGCCACCTCTATGCTCCCATTCTCCAGGAAAAGCCAAAGCCTTCCCAGTGCCCTCAGCAGACTTCCACTTATGAATCCCTGTCCAGACTCTCTGATCAACACTACCACCAAAACCTCTAGAAAAGTAAGAATTCGTTCTTTTCCGGCCTGTGAGGTTGAGGCAGGGAAGGGACATTGGGTGCCACGCCCACATCCTCTCTGGTTAATCCCACCCCATTTGGTTCTCGGGTCTTTAAATAAAAATCATGGGAACTTTCAGAAGGACTCTTTCCTCCTCTTGCTTCCTAGTTTATGGAAATCAACCAGATAAACAAGCAGTGGTTCTCAACCAGACAGTTTATGGAGGTGATTCTGGTTGTCCCCATGATTGTGGGGGTGCTATTACTTCTGGTGGGCAGAGGCCAAGGCTGATGAGCACTCCAAAATGCACAGAAAGGTACACAGTGGGAACCTGCCCAGCCCCAAACTCCAATGGTGTGCTTATTGACTCCCATGCAGGGCAATCATGGGAATCACTTCATCAGAAACAAGGAAGGAAGGGAGGGGGAATGGAGCATAGACGGGGAAGGAGGAACAGGAACACTGTGTCATTAAACATACAAATGACAGAAGACAGATAATCATTCTCAACCATGGGGTACAGCCCTATGCATACTACTTGCTTCTCCCTGACCCACAGTTTGTATCATGCCAGTACGTACAGATAAGATTTTTTTTAAGTGCCCTCCTAGACAAGTATTTAAGAAAAAGAGTGGCAGTAGATCTTTCCTCTTTCTGGCTTTCAAAGGTTTCCTCCTGGGGCGTGGGGACCTGATATTGTTTGCAATTCGTTCTTCCCCGGAGGAGGTTAGGAGAAATAGAAAGGCCCGAGACAGGTACAGCCCGGTGTTTGATGATGATGGGCAGAGGTGGGAAAGCACAGATCAGCTCTTTCCCCTCGGCAGAGCCCGGGCTATTAGGAGAAGGAAATTTAGTGTTTGATTTGCCCATTCTCCATTCCTCATCGAGGCTTCGGTCCCAAATTGCTAAACCTCCATTCAACAGTTAAATTAAACATAACTAACTTTGTTGATATTATTTCACAGCCGAATAACTTGATATTCATACTCTTTGTGTGTTCAATAAGTACAGAGCCCAGATACATTTTTAAGTCTCAGCCGGTGATGAATTCTGCTGAGCTAAACTTGTGTTTCACAGGATTCTGCTCAGCTGAGACGGGGTACGCTACTGCACTGTAAAAATAAGCTTCAAGCCATAATTTTGATGGGCCCCTCACAGCAAGGAAGCATCCCTCTTCTCCTCCCTCTTCTTAGTAGCAACTCTCATTTGCCACTTGCACATCCTAACCTAAAGGCACCCCGTGCAGACAATAGCCCTTCACACCGCTGCCTCCAAGGTGCAAAGAGCACTGAACTTGGACTCCCAGGGCCTCTGCATTTGCTCCCTCTCTGCCACTTCATGGACTGGTGACTACAAGCAGCTCACTTAATCTCTGCTAGTCAGGCTCCATGTTTGGCAGATACGGAGGTAAAAAGCCTGCCTTGGACCTCACACATGTGCTGCAAGCTCCAGTTGCACCAAGTACTGAAAACATGCTGCAAACTGGCAGGTGTATTCACTATTATTTACATGTTCACCTAAATTGCAGTCCTGTCCTCTAAACATGACAGAAACTGCCCAATAAATATTTGAGCTGAATAATAGATTTGTGTGTTGGGCACCCTTTTTGTACCCAGCCCTGTGCTGGGTTGTAAAGCATGAAATCGGGCTTTAGTTTGAGAGATAAACACATAAACAAGTGCAATACAGGGAGGCCCTTCCTATAAAATAAAGGCATACACAAGATTTTTGAGCGTAATGACATTCTGCCCAGGTGAGCAAGGACCACTTCACAGAGGGGGCAACTTGGGAGGGGGAGGCAGCATTACAAATGCTGATGAGACTCACGCATCAATCACTCTACTAAGAACTTGATACACTTCCTGTAATTGTCACAACAGCCCCGTGGAGTAGGTAGTATTATATCGATTTTATAAGTCACAAGATCAAGGCCTAAATAACTCACCTAAGGTCCCAAAGGTGGTAAAGGAGGCCTGGGTTCTAAAGCCATGCCCCCCATCAGGAGGCAGGGACCTCCCCCTCCTCATGGCCTCCGCACTCTCATCTCACAGGTTGAGAAAAAGCATGTCGGGCTTTCTGTACGAGGTTGGTTTAAAAATTAGCCGAAAACATTTTAGGTAACATTAATTATGAGTTAGCAAAAACTATAGAAAATACCTTTTTTTAAAGCAGGATGTGGAGATTATTGTCAGCTCGTGTACATATTTCTGGAACCCAAAAGCAGGAAGTGCAGTTGAATCTCTCAAGGGACTGGATCTAACGACTGGAAACTCCACAGACTCGGCAGAGTCTCACCCCCTCTCCCTCTCTCTGGCTCTGTTCCATTGACTTCATTCTCTCTGTCATATTCATTCTTTTCTCTCTTCAGACCAGCTTTCCTTGCTTCTCGGCTACCTATCCCTTGTTACACCACAGAAAACTGACCGGCAGCTCTAAATCCCAAGCCCGAATTCCTGGAAGAGGAAACCTGATTGGCCCAACGTGGGTTAACTGTCTGTGCCCTGAAGTGTGGGCTGTACATGGTGACTTCCTTCTAAAGAGAACAGCACAGAAATGCATGGGGGGAGTAGAGCAACTCGACAAATGCTACCTCAGCCAAGTGCTCAAGGTCAACATCGACAATGGTAAGTCATGTTGATGGTATGTATCCTTCATAAGATTTGATGAAAATGGCACCTCACCTCTGTTTCTTCCTCCCCAAAACCCATAACCTCAGTCTAATCATGAGAAAAACATTAGATAAGTTCCAACTGAAGGACATTCTACAAAATACCTAACCAGTACCCCTCAAAACGGTCAAGTTCATCAAAACTGGGAAAGTCTAAGAAAATGACAGTAAAAAAAAAAACTAAGGAGAAGTGACCACTGAATGGAATGTGGGTGGTCCACCATGGGACCCTGGGCCCATGGGACCACTGCCCTTGGACATGGATGGTTTGGGTTTTCTCACTCCCCTCTTCTTGGTGAGAAAGGCCCTTCCTGGGCTGCCACCACCAGTCACTAAGAGATCATCGAGGGGACCTAGGCCAGCCGCTGAAGGATTTTCATTCCAGTAATCCTTTAGTCCTGGCCTGGCTGCTCTGCATCGGACCAAGACCTCATCAGTGTTTTACGCCTTTTAGGGGACCTATCCTTGCTTCTCTCAGGATGGTCTTATAAAATCTTTCAAAGGACAAGAGCATCTTCTCATGATTAACCTTTGGAATGGGCACTAAAAATAATTTTCACTTTAATAGTTCAGATTTTCAGGGGAAAGACAGGTGGGTGTGGCTCATTTAAGTGTTTTCTTTGCCAAAGCAGTGCAGGGGCACAGGACACACAGGAGTTTCTGGCCAATTGAGCTGATGCCTGGACATTTTAACCCTTTTCCGTCCTCCTTGTTCTCTCTCCTACTGTCTCCATTCAAAGTCATTTTAATCTTATGAACTGAGTATTAGCTGATGAACTGATTTCTCCAGGGAAAATGTCATTAATTCATCAGGTCTCTTCATTTCATTCTTTAAAAACTGCCCTGGAACATCTTTTGTTTTAATGAATGACTGGATTCTGTGCGGATGGTTTGTAATCTTAATGAACTTGGGACTTTCACATCCTCCCTGTGGTAGATGTTCCGCCCTATCACATGGAAAAGCACTCTGTTCCTCACGGTCATGCCAACGTTTTCTCATAAGAAGGGTCCAAGGTAAGTCCTATTGACACTGGGTGTTCACATCACTATCCCATCCCAGGAGCTTTTGTACCTGAAACCTAAAGCAGCCCTCTGCGCCATGGACACACCTGGGGGTAGGGTGGTCGGCAGCCCCGCTCAGCCAACACCCAGATTATGTAATTGGGAACCTTGAGGCTGAACAATTCTATGCTCAGCCTACTGACACCTTCCCCTGTGCCCTTTGCTCTAGTTTTCATTCTTGTTATATAAGCACACGTGTCAGTGTCTCTCTGACCATGAGCTTCTATAAAGGTAATGATTTACTCATCTCATCTTATCCCTGGTGTTAGCACAATGCGTGTGCAGAGTGTATACAGCACACTGAGCAGGAGGCCAAAGACACAGAGGCCCTCCATGCACCCGTTAGCCAAAGTCACGGCTACAGGCATGGATGGCGCGTGATGCTCAGACAGGTACAGAGCGAGGTTTAAAAAAGAATGTCCTCCCTGCATGCTCGCTCTGACTGGGCACTGATGTAATTTCCAGTCTCACGTCTCTATTTCAGACCACATATGGCAGTAATATTGGCTCTTCCCCACCTCAGCCTAACCATGACTAAACAGGTTGATGAATGTCATGCATCTTATCATCATACATGCATATTTTTAAATATAATTCACTTTTGATCTGCACCCTTGTGCAGTGGCGAATGAAAACAGTTAAGATTTCTTCCACTGTCTGCCTTTAAATGTATTAAACAGCCTGGCTGTCAATAGATTATATTCTTGTACAATGATAATAGCCCCCAAAACTAAGAGGCCTTGTCAGGAATTGCAGTTGTCACAGTTTGATGGGAATGGTTTTACTTGGGGTTCGTCTGCCGCACAATCATCTCATAATCTGGATATACATCACAGCATGACATGTAAATTTCCTGCTACTCTGCTTTCATTTCCAGAGGCAGCAATCAAATGAAAACCACTCAACCTCACCCAAATGTATAAATAATTTTCATTCAAACATATTAACAGTCAAAATATGAGAATTTATCACAGAGTGCTAGGCCTTTTAAGAAGCAATAAAGACTTTACTTTTTAAGCCTATTTCTCCTTAGAAAAGTAATACGAATAGTAACTCACAATTTAAAAATCGCATTTGAAAGTCCACGTAGAAAGCACCTAATCTGCAAACTTAAGGGATGCAGGTGCTTTAGATTTGATGCTTGAGGGGGAAGGGATGAGGGAAATATTGTGCAATAGAATTACATGTGGATTAATAATCACCTACACGAAAATACCAATGTCTACAAAGCCTGACTTATGTCATCTTTGCTAAACATATCTTTTGTGCTGCACTATCAATAGCAGATCACTTTCTCTAAAATATAAACACCTTACCCAACAGTGATCTGGGTAATATAACAAATGACACTTTTTTTTCCTGATAAACATCAGATTTTAATTGAAAGCAATCTCCTTGGGAAGGGGGGCAGGGAGCCCATTGAATTGCAGCGATGACATGGCTGACTCTACCCCACACTTCAGGCTGAGTTCCAGCCACACTGGCTGCCAGTTACCAGGGAGGGGAGAGACATATTCACAATTGAACAAGAAAAATATTTTTGTGTTCAAGGCTCAGTTCTGAAGTCAGATGAAAGCAGGGTGCTGGTTCGCCCCTTGGCGTGGTTCAAGGTGAGTGTGGGGATGGCCATTCGAGCTGCACTTGACAGAGAGGAGAGAGCTGCAGAGTTCACCTCTAGCGCCCAGGGATCGCCAAGCTTGCCTGGAAAGCTCCCCTGGGAAGTGCTTCGAGACAGCCTTCAGATGCGGACTTTGTGACCGGCCAGATGGAGGCGCTAAAAGACATTATTTGACCAATGAGGTGCCATGTTGACGTGTTTTTTAGATATGGAACAAAAACCCCCCAACAATATAATACTCTGGCACATGTAATTCAGTCATCAATCCACTCGGATTTCCAAAAGGTACTTCCATATTTTAGAGAGCACAGCACTTTGTCTCGGGGTAGAAGGCTAATTGAAAGGGTTCTCTCATATCCTAGAGGGCACTTGAGAAGCAGAGGGTGGTTGGAAAGTGTGGGTTGGAAGGTAGAGTTCAGGATGGAGGGAAATCTACTTTTACCATGGATGCCAGCACCTAAAAATTTTGCTGCCTCACTTTAAATTTTTATACCTTTTTCCTCTCCCCCTTGCTGCTCCCCCACCATGTGCAAAAACTGCTAAGATGACAGTTTTTCCCATTTCCCCAGTAAGTGTGTCTGCAGAAGTAGAAGTACCATAACCCGGGGTACAGCAAGCTCAGCCATTTGAAATAAAACTTTGCAGTACTAATGTTTTTGTAACTGCTTTCATATTGTAATGATATTTTTCCAAGCACTGGTTTTATTTGATCTTAAATACCTTTTTGGGAAAGTCCAGTGAGCTGACTCTAATAAAATCATGCTATTGAAAAAAGGTTTAAGTAGAATGTTCAGAATAAATTACAAAACTGCATGCAAGAATACCAGCTAGTGCTGCAATAAAAAGCTGAAAATGAGTATTCTTGCGATATATTTTAAAGAAGTAGTATACTTTTTTTGTCCATTTTTTTTTTCATTGAATGTTTCATAACAGAATGCCTCCATGTCGTGAAAGGAGGGGAATGCATAGCAAATGAACAAACTGCGGGAAAAATTGCATTTAAGGGGGGGGAACCTTTGCATTTGGGGGGAGTAGAGAATATATTTCATTTCATTTTCAATAACTGTTGGAAGATAATAGGAAATGTAATTTCTTTCCATTTGCTGTGCCAAAATACTTCAATTACATCCTACTTATCCTGTCATACTTTTCAGGACCCTTTAATGAATTTCGCATTCCTTACCTACGCACTGAGGAATGGGTCTGCTTTCAAAGAGAGGAGATGTCCAGCAGGAGGGATCTCAGGAGCCCGTTGGATGGCCTGGGTGGAAGACAGAGGCAGTTGTGTATCTGACTTCCTTGTGGTGCAGCAGAAGCAAGCAGCTCATGAGTGATAGAAGGGAGTTTATCCTCCTCATGACTCTTGAAATCCTAGGTCCAAAAATAAATGATAGGCCTGTTTCTTGGCCCTTCCACCACACAGGACCGTCTCACAAAAATTGGATGCTGAAAGAGCAAGGACTGTGGGTGGTAAGTTTCCTGTGGCACCATGATACCTGTCATTGGAGAGTCTACTGTGCTCTGGGCATAGAGTCAAGCCCTTAGCTTCAGGTTCTGTAAGGAACAATATTTATGGAAATCAAATTAACTAATCAATCCAAATTCACTTCTCTCACCTCCAAGAAAAAGCAATCATTCCCATACCATGGAGAGAAATTGGGGCAAAGAAAAGGTGGCCCTAAAGGGATGGACAAAATCTAGACGATGATGGGCATTGCTTCTCCACCCATCTTCCTTCCTAACAGAACCTGAGTTTGTTCTGGAATCCATTCTTCTAGATCAGTGGTTCTCAACTTTCCTAATGCCGCGACCCTTTAATACAGTTCCTCATGTTGTGGTGACCCCCAATTTCATTGTTACAAATTGAACATAATTAAAGCATAGTGATTCATCACAAAACAATATGTAATTATATATGTGTTTTCCGATGGTCTTAGGCGACCCCTGTGAAAAGGTCGTTGGGCCCCCAAAGGGGTCGCGACCCACAGGTTGAGAACCGCTGCTCTAGATACAGCAATGCACCTCTGGAGAATCTGACCCATCTGGCTCTAAATGCAGACTGAGTGGTCATGGGCAAATGATACTCCCGTTGCCATTGTTGGGTTTGAGAAAGGGCATGGGACTCCGGCCAGTGAAGTGGGAGCTGAAGGAAGTCTGCTGGGGCTCCTTCAGAGAAGAGTTTTCTCTGAAGTGGCCTCTCTTTTTGCCTCTGATATTTTGTTGTCTGGATGTGACTCCTGAATGTTAGCAGCCCCCCTGCTAGGATAAACACCAGTGATAGCAGAAATCATGCTGGATTTGTTTCCTAGAGCTGCTGCTGCAACAAAGTCCAACAAACCAGGGGTCTTAAAACAACAAACGTTTATTGTCTCACAGTTCTGGAGGCTAGAAGGCCAAAATCAAGGTGTCAGCAGGGCCATGCTCTCTGTGATGGCCCCAGGGGAGAATTCGTCCTTGTGGCTTCTAGTGTCTGTCAGCCTTGATTGGAGATACATCACTCCAGTCACATGGCCATCTTCTCCCTATGTGTCTTCACATTGTCTTCCCTCTGTGTCCAAATATCCTTTTTATAAGAAACCAGTCATACTGGATTAGAGACCACTCTAATGAACTCATTTTAACTTTATTATCTCTGTAAATACCTTATTTTTAAATAAGGTCACATTCTGAAGTACTAGGAATTAGGACTTCAATATATATTTTGGGGGGGAGGGGCGGTTGGGAGACACAATTCAAGCCATAAATTGCCCAGATGTGAACAGATAACAAGGTAGATAGACCTTGACGACATCACTGAGCCTCTGAATTAACCAACTCTGACCTTGTCCTGCCTTGGGACTTACAATATGTGAGAACACCTTTCTGCATTGTTCAAGTCACTGAGGTTTGTTACTTGTAGTTGAAGCCACCTTCACTGATGCAACAACTATGGGATGAAAACAGACCTGATTCCACCAACTAGTAGCTGTGTCCTTGGGGAAAATCCCTCACACTAGCTGTATCACTAAATTTAGTCAGATCTTATCTCAGAGTTGTCAGGAGTTGATGAGACAATGCACCATACAGAAAAGGTGCTCAGTAGATCGCTGTATGCTCTTTTTAAAGGGACTAATGAAAACCAATAGTGTTTGATGGTTGTTACGTTTCTAAATAGACCATTTTCTCCATGCTCTTCACTGAGGCATAATCACCTGTTCACGCTGTCTTGTTACAGCCACCATCTATGAGAGGGAGTTGACCAACATGGTTAAAAGCAGGGAATCTGCTGGAGTAAGGCCATTTGGGTTCAAATCTTGGCTCTGCCACTTTCTATGTGTGAACTGGGGCAGGTTATTTACTTCTCTGTAGCTTGGTTTCTTCTTCTCTGAGAAGGGGGAATGAGGATGATAATAGTTTCACACAGTATTCTTAAGAGGAATCAAAAGGCGTAAGGTGATTAGTACAGAGTCTGGCATGTGGTAGGCAAGTTCAACATACACTCTTTCTTCCTTGCAATCTCCATTATCACCTGCAATCATCTTGGGATGCTACACCCCACACTTCAAACTTCAGTGGGTGTGTAAGAAGCACCTGTGGTGCTCGTTATAAATATAGATTCCAAGCACTATCACTCCCCAGTTCAGGGATTCAGATCCAGTAGGTCTGAGACGCATTTGTAACAAACACTTCAAGTGAAATTGATGCAAATGGCCCCTTATCACACACATTGAGAAACTTCCTACTTTTTCTGATTGGAAGTCAGGAGACTTAGAAGGAACTACTCATCTTCGAGAGATGGATTTCTCTTCTCCTCCCTATTAGTCTGAAAGTTCTGGGAGGCAGAGGCATCATTATTTCTCTGCTGCCCGCCCCCTCCCCCGCACCACCACCACCAACACCACCACAGGTCTAACACAGTACCTTGCTCACAGTAACTCAAAATGTTTGCTGCCCTAGCTGGTTTGGCTCAGTGGATAGAATGTCAACCTGCAGACTGAAGGGTTCAGGTTTGATTCTGGTCAAGGGCACATGCCCAGGTTGTGGACTCAATCCCCAGTAGGGGGCATGCAGGAGGCAGCCAATCGATTCTCTCTCATCATTGATATTTCCATCTATCTCTCCCTCTCCCTTCTTCTCTAAAATCAATAAAATATATTTTTAAAAAAGAATTTACTAAATCAATTTAAAGTAATCTTAGATGGTAGAAATAGAGGTTGTCAGGGAGAGATAGGGGAATGAAGAACTAGGCAGAAGGAAAACAGGTTCACCTAGCCATTTAGATATGCCAAGAGATTCTGTTGGAACAGCTGCGCTGAGCCAACCCCAGCATCAGGTTTTGGTTCTGTGAGCCCCATGAACAGTGTGAACCAGAATAGCAGAGACACTTGGAAGCTCTGGAACTCCAGGTTGGCTTCACTTTTTAGACTTCTACCAGCCTGGGACACAGCCCCCTTCCTGCCCCTCCCCCCACTCCGGAGCCCAAAGCAAGCCAGGTCCCGAGGACAAAGGGGCAAGAATGCCAAAATGAGAAGCTTAATTTGGATTTATCATTGTTACTGGGTCACTTAACCAGCTAAGCTTAGCTCTCTTAGAGGCAACTTCAACAAATAACATTTACAGTGTTGTTTTGTCAACTAATTAATGTTAATACATATAGCAATATGTAGCTATTTATTGAATGAATATATGAGCCAGGTGCTTTCCATGAATTATAGCACTAAATTCTCAAGAAGCCAATTCAACTAATACTTGTTGAGCATCTACTTTGTGCTGTTATAAAATAAAAGCCAGTATGATGTACTTATCAATATACATATAACTATATCTATATTTCACATATAACTATATGGAGAGAAATTTCCTAGAAAGACTGGGAGGCTGGTCAGTGTAAAGCATTGGTGCAGTGTCTGACACATAACAAGCACTTAGTTTATATAAGCCATCATTACTGTTAATGATTATAGCGTATACATACTATTATTAGCAGTGGTCTTTCTAGATGATTTCTTTCTAGAAATGTTCTGGGTGGATATTTCTTCATTTTGCTTATTGTATATATTAAATGTTCTACAATGAGTATGCAATGCTATTGTAATAAAAATGAACATTGTTTATTTTAAAAGTAATATATTTGCCCTCTGAATCCACAAATGAAAACCACACTGTCTTTGACAGCACCACCTAGTGGCTTCAATAGAGTGTGACTGAAAAAGACCCCTTTTTTCCCCACCCGCCTCCTCTAGACACATTCTCAGAGACCATGCTTCATATGGAGATCCACAGGAGTGATTGTCATATGTTCCGACTCACATATGTTTAATTCTTCATAAAGTTTCACCAATGACTGGCATGCTTAATTTCTTTGCCCTTATTGATCTTTAGAACTCACTATTTTCTCATGTTAGGATGAGTTTATCTCTTATGGGACTTTGATTTTGATACTTTTTCTCACAAAATACAACTTAGTAATCCAGTGAGACCTCTAAAACACACACACACACACACACACACACACACACACACACACACACACTCTATCTTCTGTTTTAGAATATCCTTGTAGCTAGAGGTATAAAAATTACTAGGCAAAGATAAATTTATTTTTATCTCCCTTTATCTTCTATTTGGTTACGCAGTTGTATAATTTGCATAGTATAGAAAAGCATTTATTGAGTACCTACTATGTGCCAAGCATTATGCAAGATGCTGAAATGAAAAGCTGAATAAAACATGCTCCTTGTCCTCAATGAGCTGTTATGGGAAACCGATGTTAAATACAGTGCACTCTGACACATCAGCTCATGCACGCACTCATTCATTCAACACGTATTTGTTGAGCACGTACTATGTAACAGGCACTGTTCTAGGCATTGGGGATACAAAAATCAATGAAATACTGAGCCGTCAAGAAAGGGCAAAGGAAAAACACCGCTTTTGGGTGAAGTGGCAGCTTGTTGTGTTGCTTTGCTTCAATCGGTGTTGTTTTGTCAACTAATTAATGTTAATACATGTAGCAATATGTAGCTATTTATTGGTGTAAAAAAAATCAATGAAATAAATAAAGTCCCTGCCTCTAGATCTTACAATCTACTGAGGGATAGATGATAAACAAATGACTGTAAGATAAAGTTGTGATAGTAGTGTTACCAAAAAAATATATAAAGTGGATTAAGGGGAATAGAGAATACCAGGGTTGCTGCTGATAATGAAAGCCTCTCTGGTCAGGGGGTATTTGAGAAGAGACCGGAGCTACTAAGGGACAAGCCGTGTAGATATCGGGGGAAGAGCATCCTATGCACAGGTGCTGAGGTGGGGTGTGCTCCGTGCAGTGATAGAACAGCAGGAAGGCTTGCGTGGCTGAGCAAAATGACCGAGGGAGAGAGTAGTAGCTGCTGAATTTGGACCAGTTTTGGTAGGATCTCGATGGCCAAGGTAAAGACCTTGGATTTGATTCAAGGGTTGATGGGAAGTAGTAGCTGATGAATTTGGACCAGTTTTGGTAGGATCTCGATGGCCAAGGTAAAGACCTTGGATTTGATTCAAGGGTTGATGGGAAGTCGCTGAGCAGGAGAATGACATGCTCTGTCTTTCATTTTAAAATATCTTTTAGTTGCTGAGCATATATTAGACTGTAGGAGGACAAGAGTAAAAACAAGAAGACCATGCAATAATTAAGTGAATGAACATCTGTGAAACAACTGAATGTATGGGAGAGGTAGTGTTCCATTACATGTGGGAGTGATAAAGAAAGTCTCCTCTTTGAAGGTGAGGCCTAAACAGGGATTTGCTTTTTATTTTCAGATTTGAATTTTTTGGCAAGGAACGTTCTTCCATTAGGAGACCCATAATATCAATGTCTCTCTTTTGTGATGTTAGAAACTTAATAAATGCTCAAAACCATTCATTAATTAGTGGTTGCAAAATGGTGATATCCTAATTTTATATTTTCATTTATATTTATTAGCTGGAATATGTTTATAAAAAAAGAACCTTTTCTTTATCTTCTATTCAGTTACCCAGTTGTATGATTCGCGCAGAAGAGGCAAGATAAATGCTTGATTCCCCTTCCCCCTTTATTTTCAATTTGCAGAATTATGAGTTGGTTGACTAGCATCTTTTCAGGGTGACCAATTGCTTGCTTGCTTATTTTCTCTCTTTTTCTTTCTCCCTCTTTTTCTTCTCTCTCTCTCTCTTTCTCTCTCTCTCTCTCTCATACAGGGTGGGGCAAAAGTAAATTTACAGTTATGAGAACAGAGTTTATTATTGTATTATCATTTATTTTTATGTATTATTTTCCATAAGAACAACTGTAACCCTACTTTTGCCCCAACTTGTATTCTTTTTTTCTTTCTCTCTCTCTCCCTCTCTCCTTTCTTTCTTTCTCTCTCTTCCTCTTATTTTTTCTCTCTCCTTTCTTATTATCATTATGAACTTATGATTTTAAAACCTATCTGGTGGGTTTTAATCAATTGCAGTTATTACCCATATCAATGCTTAAATGTTTCCATCTTCATTCAGGAGCCTCTTTAATTTGACTCCTGAGCCCTTTTACCAAAACCCTGGTAGCTTGGATTGCTTCCTCACTCCATGGTACAAGCTGTGACAAGCTCAACGTGCACTTTCCCTGTCCTAACTTGGAATAAACGTTTCTCCAATGAGCCCTGGTTTCTGTTTGTGGGACATAGTATATCAGCACCACAATCTGAAAGCTAGGGGTGAATCATTATTTCTGTCTTGGTCATTGTTCCTGGGCCTCTTCAGTAGACAGAGTTTGAAATTTTTTTAAATAAAATTCATTAGAATTTCATACTGATGATTCCAATTTAAACTATGAGATTGTTTGCTCTTTTCCCCCACAGTAATAGTCTCAATTTTCAACAACTCCAGAAATGATAGAATTACAGTAATCCTTGATAACTAATTTGCTTTATTTCCCCAAAATACAACCTCATAATTAACAATACCAATAATACCAACAACAACAAGATCATTGTAAATAGTTAAGATTCTTTTTGCGGTTCTTTTTGTCCTAAGGGATCTCACCCTATGAATGTACAGGCATGTTATTCATGTCTAAAGTCACTTAGAATTGTTCATGTCTTGGGACTTCACAGTTTGCGGTGGAAGTAGATATTTAAAAAGTGATTATAGGGGAGTAACTATTGCAAAAGAAGTACAGAGAGCAAAATTCGGTCTGAAGGCTCAGAGCTGGCCTCCCTGAGGATGTGACACTCAAGCCCAGACCTCAAGGCTGGGTTGGAATTAGCTCAGCAGAGTATGGGGTAAAGTGGGGAGTGTTCCAGACAGTGTTCCCTGAGCTGTGACTTATGAGTCACTTTGCAAATAAAATGCCAAGTAATCACTGTAGCTTTTTGGGATATTTTTTCTTTTCTAAATATGTTTTTATTGACTTCTAGAGAGGAAGGAAGAGGAATAGAGAGATGGAAACATCGATGAGAGAAAAACATCGATCAACTGCCTCCTGCACTGGGGATCGGGCCCCCAACCCCGGCATGTGTCCTGACCTTGGTTCATGGGTCAATGCTCAATCCACTGAGCCACATCGATCAGGCTGGAATTTTCTCTTTAAATTCTGTTCTCCAAAAATCAAACAATCATTTAACCAAATCAGGTCTGATCGTTTTGAGATTGGTGCTCAAAGCAAAAGTCATACAGAAAGTAACTATTGCCCAAAGCCACAGACATGCTTTCTTTGCAACCCTAAACCACATTGCTTACTTTCATCCATTTTATTTATCATACTTAACTCCCACTTCTAAAAGTGAAAGCCGCAAAGCATAAGTACTTGCCCCCATTAGGAGTACTATTTAAAAAGAAGAGCTTCATCATAAGAACTAACATTTGGTTAACCCTTGACAGCTTACACTGATATCCTTTTCTAACTCGATTAGTTCTCATTATTCCCATTTCACAGATGAGGAAACTGAGATTTGAGAAGAAGTTAAATTGTTTGGCTAATAAGAGAGAGAACTGGGATCTAAACCCAAGTCTTCTGACTACAAACCCCAAGCTGTCCCCACCATAGGTCACCCTGGCTCTGCTTCCCAGGTATCAGAATGAGGGCAGAAATGAAGACTCGACAAGAAAAACCAAGAAGGAAAAAAAAGTTTAAAATTACACCTCACCGCCCCCCCCATTATGATGCCACTTGTCAACAAAATATCACACTTTGTTTATGAAACTGAGTATCAAAGAAAGATAATAATAAAACTTTACTTTGTCTGGCTCAGTGGATTGAGCATCATCCCATGCACCAAGAGGTCACTGGTTTGATTCTCAGTCAGGCTGGGATGTGGGCTCAACCCCCAGTAGGGGGCATACAGGAGACAGCAATAGATGTTTCTCTCTCATCAATGTTTCTCTTTCTCTCTTCCTCTCCCTTCCTCTCTCTAAAATCAATAAAAATGTATTTTTTAAAAATTTTTTCACTTAAAAAAATCTCTAGGTAAAAAAACTACAAAACCAATAATACCTTGATATTACCAAACACACACAGAGAGAGAGAGAGAGAGAGAGAGAGAGAGAGAGAGAGAGAACATAAAACTCTGGGCTTTAATTTTTTTCTTAATTTTTAAAAAAATCTAAAACATTATCTCTCATTGCTTAAATTCTTCTCTTCTTTTTCTTTGATAAATAATTATGCCAAAAAGGCACACAATTTACTTGCTTTTGAAGTCCCTACTAACTGCTTTTCTTCATATAGGGTAGCCCATTTTAGGTTTTGGAGTCAGATGGTCTTAGGCTCAGACCTAAACTTTGCCTCTTCCTAGATTCAGTTTTCTCACTGGCAAACACCTTGAGTGAGGGTTGTAAGGATGAAGTGACATAATAC
>NW_005369990.1:1255206-1313070 GCF_000412655.1 Myotis brandtii
AAATGTTCAAGAACACAAACCATTGAAAGAATTGGGGAGTGCTGGTGAGAGGATTGGAGAGTGCTGGTGAGAGGATTGGGGAGTGCCGGTGAGAGGATGGGGGAGTGCCGGTGTCATCAGGAGAGAGTGTTTTACCAACACCCAAGTCAGAAGCTCTGCACTCAGGCCCTGGTCCAGGCTTGGCCACTTCTCAGCTCCGTAACCTTGGGCAAGTCACTTGACCTCTAGGTCTCAGTGTCCCCCCGGAGGCAGGTATATGCATCTCGTAAAGTCTCAGTGAGGATTCAATGAGAAAATGGTACTATTTACCAGGAGTCTCCAAAATGCTGGCTGTGCAAGGTGTTGGCAAGCTATGTAACGGCACATGTAAGGAATTATCTACAATAATAAAAGCGTAATATGCTAATTAGACTGGATGAGGCCGGGGCTGCAGCCACAGGATGGAGGCAGCCGCCATGGCTGCAAGAGAGGGATCCAGGCTGCAGCCACAGAATGGAGGCAGCCGCCATGGCTGCAAGAGAGGGATCCAGGCAGCCGCCGTGTCTGCGAAGGCCTACTCTTGCACGAATTTCATGCATCGGGCCTCTAGTTATAATTATAAAAAAATAAGACATCACATTTCTGTGTGTTACCCAAATAGCATTGCCAAGCAATGTAATAATAGCTAAAATGTATTTAAATCTTATTATATTTTCCGTTTTTACATCATTATTTAATCCAATATACAACCTCCTAAGGTAGGTGCTATTGCTGTTCCCATTGTACAGTTATGGAAACAGAGGTTCATAAGAGGCAACTCTCTGAAGAATTTGTAAGTGGCAGAAGCCACATTAGAACTCCAGCCTATTTAACTCTTCATGTATCCAGCCTTGGGCCAAGTCCTTGCTTCCCCTCTCCCCCATATTTGTAAGACTTTAAAATGTGAGGTTGAAATATTTTACATAATATTTGGTGTGACCTCTTTCTCCGGCCCTGTGCTTGTCCTTTGTTCAGTTTTCAACAATACATAAAGCTCCATGCTGATATTACAGAAAGCAATGACGTAAAATGTTTTCTTGTTTCTGGTGCTTCCCTTTGCCACATGACCAGCCTCACAACACCCCAGGGGCCAGCAGTGTCCCCAGTACAGAGGGAATGGAGGCTCAGGCCCGTGGAGGGACCTGCCCAAGGCCCCACTGCTTGCTAGTGTTGGAACCAGGAAAAGAGACCAGATCTCTCAACTCCCAAGTCAGGTGTTTCCATGTTTCCTCTTGCCAAAGGGGTGAAGGGATGCTGAAAGCCCAAACATGTTTAACTAAATCCTGCATATTAAAAAAAACACACACACATAAAGGGAGGGAGGATGATAATTCAGATGTATTGAGCATGAAACATTTCTGGGGACTTTAGGGGAGTTTCATATGTTTTAACTTATTTAATAAAGATATTTTGAACAAATAAAATAGCCCATGGATGCTTACCTATACATGCCTGCCACATGCCTAGCACATAGTAGGTGCTCAATATAGTTGTTCAGGGAAGTAAAAGTTGCAAGCTCCCAGAAGAAATTCTGATTTTTTTTTTCAGGAAAAAAACTAAAAAGAGCACCCAGGATGTTCTCCAAATTACATGAAAATCTTAAAATGCAATGCAGGTAAAAGAAAACATTTGCTTTGTATTAACCTAAACTGGTACTGGTTTTCTAGCCTTAAAGTAACTTCAACCAGAGAAAATGGGCAACAGGGAAGAAAACACAACATACAAGTTTGGAATGGCAAATCTTAGCAAAGATGCTGCCCATGTTTCTATCTTCCAGCGCTTCACCACGGCAGGCATTGCTAATAGATCATGGCACGGTTTCCTGCTGATCCAGGACAGAGCCTCGGGTCCTTAAACACCTTGCCCCAGGCACTACACTAATCCATCAGAATGGACACTCTTGCTGAAATCTATTTCTCATCCCTGATAGACTTAAAGGCTTTTTCTCTGTGGCCTAGGGGACCAGGAAACCAGCTCCGGCTGTTTGTACACCTCTGTGACTTTGCCCAGAGGACAGGAGGGGTGCAATCTATGTTGTTCTTTGGAACCAGGTTTAAAATTTATTGAAGAATTGCTGGCCTGGATTATAGAATCTCTGAATGGGTTACTATATGAAGCTGTGAAATGTTTAGATACATATATAAATAAGCTAGATTTCTACTGGTCCAGAATTATTGGGCACAGCCCTGCCTATGGGAAGGACCAAAAGCAAATATCCTCTAGAGATCATCTCTGGTGGTCCTGATATTCTATTTTCTCCCCAGCCAGACTTACTAATGGCATCCCTGAAACAAATGTATGTGTTCGAAGGTTCAAAGGAACCTCTAGCTTTAAAATATTGTGACAGAATTTGGAAAAAAAAATTTGCCTACAACAAAGGGATATCATATGTGCATTTAAAAATATTTTCTAAAATATACATTAGTAGCACATTAGAAATTTTAACACAGAACGTTTGTAGTTTAAACTGTATAATCCCCGACATAATCCCACATGTCAAGCTCTTAGAAAATACCATAATACCTTTCACATCTAGAACTGATTAGTTAACTGTTTAAAATTAAATCAAAATCTTATCATTTTATTAATGCACAATCTAAAGGAAGACAGTTAAAAGGGCAGTAAAATCATATGATGGCTAAACCATGTCTTGATTTCATACTGTGTCAAGTTTAAATACAATCATTCATGATTCTGAAATCCATCAAAATTTCCTGAGCAGGTATATACCTAGAAAAAGATGTTTTAATTAAAACTATTAATCAATATAAGCAGAGCTCTATACCAAAAGCTTGGCTTGGAATGGCAGCAAATTTACATAAGATGTCAATCTAATAAGAGGAAAGCATCCTAGAGGTTCTTGTCCAAGAATAAAGGGCCTGAAGAATTGAACTGATCCGTATGAATTAGGACAGGGTGTCACTGTCATTCCACTCATGGTGAGTGCACGTGAGCAGCACCAGTATGAAAACCAAATGAGAAGTATGTGCTCCTGAGGCAGAGCCTAACCCTATGTCTGAAAACCTTCAATGGGGTAAAAAAGAAAAAAAGAGTGAACAGTGAGCTGTTTGGTTTTTTAAATACCATACATATCCAATAAACCAGAATGTTAATAATCTCTGTGAACCCCGAGAATAGAGAAAGTTGTGCTTAATGAAAATTATATCAGGCATAAGTCAAAAGTTTATGAGGCCAATGTATCAGTCATGCTTAACATTTTTGAATGCTTGCTCAGTGCCAGGCACTTTTTACAAATTTACTTAACGACAAGCCTGTGAAGTAAACCCCCCATTTTACAGAGGAAGAAACTAAGGCATAGGGAGGTTGCAGAGCTTGCCCTAAGTCCGTCAGTGGCAGAGTAGGGGTTCAAACTCAAAGTCCATGGTCTTCATCATCATCCTCTGCTCCCCTTATGTTCACAGATTTTTGTTTTGTTTTGTTTGTTTTGCTTTGGAAAAAGAAGGAAGGAAATCATGATTTTTTTTCCTCTGCCTTTAAGCTGGCATGGGAGGAAATTTTCCATTAGTCTTCTAAAATCAAACTAAACAACAGGGTAATTCCAGTTTTCACACATTTAAAGCAAGGATGGAACGAAGCCATCCAGTAGTAATTTTGGAGACTGTATAAATAGAACCTAGTTTTAAAGAAATCGATTATATATATATTTTAATGTCCAAAGTGCAGCCTGGTAATAATGCAGGTGACAAGGAGCCTTACATCATTATTTTGAGGTTGGCTCAAAAAATGTACAGTCCTATTATAGAAAGAGACACATAACAAACAAGTGATGTCCGAAGCCTGGAAGGTCAAGGGCAAGGATCTGATTGTCCCTTCTTCTTATATGGTTGCAGATTCATTCTCCCGGGATGTCTTTACGTTGATTGTTGCTGTCTTGTTTAACTTGTGCCTGCTGGAAGTTATTCTTTGTGAGAAAAAAACACACATTAGCATTTGACTAAATATGGCACTGTGAAGTTTCCATAGTGAAAATTCACACACACACACACACACACACACACACACACACACACACACAGATGGGTGTGGACCTCTACCATGAGACTTAACTGTTTATGTGGTTGGTTTACATATTATTAAACCACCCATCTGCTTTAAAATATTGTGACAGAATTTGAAAAAAATTTGCCTACAACAAAGGGATATCATATGTGCATTTAAAAATATTTTCTAAAATATACATTAGTAGCATATTAGAAATTTTAACACAGAAGTTTTGTAGTTTAAACTGTATAACCCCCGACATAATCCCACATGACAAGCTCTTAGAAAATACCATAATACCTTTCACATCTATGGTTGGTTTACATATTATTAAACCACCCATCTGATCTCTAATGGCAGCCCTGCTGACACTGTCTGACCCAGTTTGACAATCTGGATAGAAATTGTAGGGTTGGCTGTTCAATGGCTGTGACTTTTAACAGCACTGCTTTTGGGCCTCAAATCAATTCTCTCTGTTTACAGACCATTTCACAGCCCTTTACCTGCAACATCACTTGTGTCAGTCCCATAAATACTTTGGTGTATATAATGCTTGAATTAGCATAATGGTTTAGGCTCTAAGCTCTTAGGCAAAGAAGGACACGTCAACATGTTCTCTTCACTTAAGCAATTAAGAGCCATTATGCTGCTTCAGTGGAAATATCATCAAGGTTAAAGACAATCCCAAACAGCCCTCTCACCTTTTTATTCTAAGTCTAATAAATGAGGCATAGAAATTGAAATGTTAGTAAACAGTCCGACTTGCAAGCTCTTTTTGCATCATGCTTAATCAGACCCCTATTCACCAGATGTTTGCAAAGAATTCAGAAATGTATATTAAATTATTCATTTAGTGCAAGGAAATAGTTTGTTGACTTAATTTCAAAGTTATAGTGAGCACTAATTTATTTTTGCCAGATTTGAAAATTTTTTAGCATCACCCTAGCCAGCTTGGCTCAGTGGATAAAGTGTCGGCTGGGCCTGTGGACTGAAGGGTCCCAGGTTCGATTCTGGTCAAGGGTACTGTACCTCATGGTTGCATGCAGGCCCTGGTCAGGATGCGTGCAGGAGGCAACCAATTAATGTTTTCTCTCACATCGATGTTTCTCTCTGTGTGTGTCTCTTCCTCTCCCTTCCACTCTCTCTAAAAATCAATGGGAAAATATCTTTGGGTGAAGATTAACAACAACAACAAAAAATGTTAGCCTGACCAGCATGGCTCAGTGGTTGAGCATTGATCTATAAACCAGGAGGTCATGGTTCGATTCCTACTCAGGGCACATGCCCTGCTTGCAGGCTCGATCCCCAGTGTGGGGCGTGCAGGAGGCAGCCGATCAACAGTTCTCTCTCATCATTGATGTTGCTATCTCTCTCTCCCTCTTCCTTCCTCTCTGAACTCAATAAAAATATATTTTTTTAAAAATTTAGCATAAAGTTACATAAAAAATATTTTTATACTTTTATTAATTGATGTGACAAGTTACATTTTAAAGGTGACCATGTTGCTGTGACTTCTACATAAAGAGATGGTTCCAAGGTCTTTCGCTATTTTTTCATTTTAAATTTTTTAAAAATTAGTTTTATTAAAGTATAATCTGTATATAATAAAAATCAATTTTACGTATACATTTTGATGAGCTTGGGCAAATGTATGTGCATAGCTGCCATTACAATAAAGATGTAGAATACTTCCATAACCTGAGAAAGCTCCCTCATGCCCCTTTACAGATAATCCCTCCCCGACCCCGGCAACCAATCATCTGCTTTGATCACTAGTTTTGCCTTTTCTAGAACTTCATATAAATAGAATTCGACTATCTGGTCTTTTGTGTTTGGCTTCCCATATTTCCTTATAGCTTTTCCTCTATAGATCAGCAGTGAGAAGGTAGTGTGGGAAACATCATTTGGGTGGAATCTGGCTCCACCACTTCTAGCTCAATGACCTTGTGCAAGTTATTTCCTTTCTCTGGGTCTTGGTTTCCTCTTCTGCAGAATGGAGATAATACCCCCAGGAGGCCTACAGGGGTGTACATAAATCTATGCATATACTTCAACAGGGCATCTAGAAAGTGCTCAATCAATGTTGGTCCCTGAGATTGGTCATGCTTTCCAGCCATTTGATAGTGGGTCACTATAGCTCTCACTACTGTGACTGAATCCAGTGACTGCAAAAAGCCCAAGGGGAATTTTTCAGGTTTTGAAAATATCCTATGCCTTTTATTGTTGTTAATCCTTACCCGAGGAAATTTTTCCATTGATTTTTAGAGAGAGTGGGGGGGCGAGGAGAGAAAAACATCTATGTGAGAGAAACACATCAATTGGTTGCCTCCAGCACATGCCCTGGGAACTGAACCTGCAACCCAGGTATGTGTCCTTGACCAGGAATCAAACCGGTGACCACTCGGTGTGCAGGCCAACGCTCTAGCCACTTAGCAACACAGGCCAAAGCTATTCTATATCTTGAATGTAATGGCAATTACACAAAGAGAAAAACATCTATGTGAGAGAAATGCATCAATTGGTTGCCTCCAGCACATGCCCTGGGAACTGAACCTGCAACCCAGGTACGTGTCCTTGACCAGGAATCAAACCGGTGACCACTCGGTGTGCAGGCCAATGCTCTAGCCACTTAGCAACACAGGCCAAAGCTATTCTATATCTTGAATGTAATGGCAATTACACAACTGTATGCATTTGTCAAAACTCATCAAAATGTACACTTCAAATTGAATTTTATCAATGTAAATTTATATTATAAAAAGCTAACTTTTAAAAATCTAAAGATAATAAAGATGTATGGAAGGACCTTGGAAATATCTCTTGGTTAAAAGTCACGTGGGATGAGAGATACCCTCAACTCAGAGCTTCATCGCCGGAGTTTGCTGCTTTGGTCAAATAAGAAACACATTCAAAGCTTTTCCTAAGAACAGCACGTTTGATATCGCCAGCAAAAGCCCTGCAAGTAGCAGATGTCTTCACAAACCACTGGCTTTGTGTTGACTTTTTAAGTTTAAGAGAGCAGGTGTGCATTGAGAGAGTAAAAAGTGTGAAAGCCAGGGGAATGTCAAGGCTGGGGGGGGCGGGGGGAGAGGTGTGGAAGGAGACATATGTAATACTCTTTGTAATACTTTAACAATAAAACAAATTTTTTTAAAAAGTGTGAAAGACAGTGTGTGTGTGTGTGTGTGTGTGTGTGTAAGAGAGAAAATGAAAGTAAGTGATAATGTGTTGACCACATTGAACTAACAGCTTAAAAATGTCATAAACAGCTTATCGAGTATTAAAAACATACAAGAAAATCTTTATTCAAAATCAGTTCATGGAAGTGTCACTTCCTTTGGGGCATTGTCCCCAACTCCCACCAACACCCTCCTGTTTATTCTGAGTTAGGTGCCCCTTCTCTATGTTCTGATATTACTCTGTCCCTACCTCTGTCCCATCAGTTTATCACACTGCATTCTAATCGTTGGTTTATATATCTATCATCTTCACAAGTCTGTGCAATCCTTGAAGATAAGTACTTGGGGGGAGGGTATCTTTATATTCCCAGCACCCTGACCAGTCTTTAGGAGGGGCTCGCTAAATATTTGATGAATAAATGAGGTCTTAATCACATTATCTCCATTCATAACAAACAAAAAACATTTACCCCAGGCTTTCCTTTAATAGTGATTTTGGTCCAAAGTATGAGGACCTACCGTAAAATAATAGGGGAGCCACTAAAAGGCATGGAGAATATAAGTAATATAGTGGGAGAATAGGGAATAGTTAAGATAAGTGTATTTAGCCCTTCACTCCCAGAATCCCTGCTTTGGGCAAACAGTACACCATGGGAGTTGAGTCCAGGTTCCAGAACCAGAGGACCTGGGGTAGATTCTAGTCCTGCCAAACTGTGTGACCTTGGACTAGTTACTAAACCTTCCTAAGCTTCAGTTCACCTGTGCCTTTGCCTCTCATCTGTAAAATAGAGGACATAAAAATTATATCTTCTGGTTTTGTGTGTGTGTGAAATTGAAGGAGACTCAGCACAGCGCCTGGCACACTGTGAACACTCACAAAACATTAACTTTCTAGCATGCTTCAAGAGTGCAGACTCTGGAGTCAAACAGATTAGATTTTAATTTAGGCCATTCTTGTTCAGCCCTCCATTATCTGTGTGAATCTGGACAGATTACTTATAACCTCAGGTGCCCCAAGTGCAAAATGGGGATAAAACAGTACCCCCTTCATAAGGTTATTTTGAGGTTTGAATGAAATAAAGAGTTTAGCATCATGACTGGCACATAGTAAGTGCTCAATGAAAGTTAGTTATTATCCTAGCCTGACAGGATCTAACTCTACTGTTACCATATGAGTCATGCTCTTTGGCAAGAAGCCTTCACTTCAATCAAGTAGATTCTCTCATCTGTGTGTACCATGCTCATTCCTTTGTCATTCCTTTGCTTATGCTATAGCTACCATAGGAAGTGGGTGGGGGGCGGGGGAGAACAAAGGTTTGAGGTCAAATGACTTGGGTTTTAAATCTGGCTTTTCCAATCTTCTAATGGTGCACAAGTCACCTCACCTTCCTGAATCTGTTTTCACCTGTTACATGGAGATGATAATCCTCACCTCACTGGCTTGTTGTGACATTAAATGAGATCAGACGTAGTAAGGTACCTAATGTATAACAGATATTCTGTTGAATGAATGTTAGTTTCCAATCCTCTATATTCTCCCATCAGGCACACTTGCCCTCTCCACACTTCCCATTCAGACATCTTCTATCCTTCAAGACACACCTAAAAATCCCACCTCATTCTGGGAGATGTCTCACACTGACCCACCATGATCTCAGGATTTTACACTGTCCTTGTTTTGTCGGTTCTGTAAATTAGTCTTGTCTCTCCAACTGGACCAGTAAATCCCAACCTTTCCTGATAATCAGGTACTTCTTCAACTCGTCTCAAAGATATTCCCATTTACGTGAACATTTGCAAATAATTTCAAGATGCTAATACCCCCTGAAACCTCGGAAACTGATTATGATCTCCCTGAGGGCAGGGAGTGTGTGACATGCTTTGTATCTGCCAGGGCGGAGGAGCCAGACTAGGTGACAGGCTGATCGGAACCTTCTGCCTCAGAAGACAAACGGTGGCAGCACCTCCACGGGAAAGGGTAGGATGCTGACCAGGACAGAGGGTGAGAAACTCTTCAGCAGCAGCTCAGGCTTTAATTTTTCCAAAGCAAAGCAACTTGAAGCTTCATTCTGATCCCTAAGGATGGGATGCAAATATTGGAGCAATAGATAGAAACAGGAACCGGTTATGAAAAAGTTCCATTCCTGCACCATAGATGTGTTCAGACTGCAGAAGCCAGAAGCGTCCCCCTCTTCTCTTATCTTCAGACCCACATAACATCGTTTCCCTGGCCTTTGCAGCTTCTCATTCCACTCTGGTAGTTTGGCTTGACTGTTGGCTTTTAGTTTTTACCTGATGCCCTTTGGGTTGTGATAAATAGTTCATTTTTTGTCTCTGTTCATGCAAAATTCTTTCATTTTGGTTCTCCTAACTGTCATCCCTGATTTCACAAGAGAAGCACCACATATGGGTATAAGCAAAAGAGCTCTGACCTGAATTCTAGCCATGGCTGTGTGACCTTGAGTAAGTCACCTGTCTCTGTGGTCTCAGTTAACTGCTTCAGACAACTTGGTGTTCTCTCCCAGTCCTAACCCTTCATGCTTCTGAGACATTGCAAAGGTTCATGATTGGAAAGAAAGAATTTTCTAAAAGCTTCACTGTCATACACAATAAATATGTAAAGAGTGGCTAGGAGGGATAGGTTTTAATGGTTCAATTACTAGAATAAATGATAGTTGCCCTATTTACCCAAAGTTTTCTACACCATTCTACAAAACGTACCTAACACTAGACAGCAATAAATAGAAGCTTTATTTCTATGATGGTTCAAAAGCCTTATGGATTTTGTATCCATTATTCAAAGCTAAAAAAAGAAAAAGGCAATATTTCATGCTTCCAGGTTATGGTGATTTGGAAAAATGGGAGTAGCCAGTCTAACCAAAGTGAAATACATTATCTTTAGATCATCTATTGTGCCTCTTCTTGCAGCACCTGTACAACAAGGCTAATAAAGAAAGTAAATGACATAGTAAAGTCCTTCCTTGCTATGATGAGTGTTCTTTTGGCAGAAAATTATCATCAAAACATCTTAGTGTTCTGATATTCTAGGAACAACACCAGCCTACAATTTCAAAAACTAGAAGCATGTGAGTAGCTGGCTTCTAATTTTATTCTGCCTACTCGGACTATGCAAGAGGAAAAACGGTGATAAATAGCCAGAGAGATTTTCTTGACATCATGCTTAACTGAAATTTCAAAATAAATCAGTTGGACTCATTTTTAAAGACCTACAACTACATTATCATTGGGTCGTTTTGTGCTGCTCCCAACTGGGTTTCTGAGAGACTTGGTGGTGAGATACAATGAGATCTGAAAATGGGCCACAGTACGCAAACATTGCAGCTTGGTTTGATTTAGTCTAACTCTTGTGTAATAACTTTCTTTGAAGTGTGGGTTGAGGAGCAGGTTAGAAGCCCGAGGCCACAAGCTCATCTTGTTCTTGTTACAACTCAGATGCCCTGCAGTCCCCGCGCTATAGATCAGAGGCTTGGCACTGGAGTCCCCGCTGATCGCGAGTGGAGCCCTCATTCCCTGCACAGCAGAGTGACTGAGAGACAAACAACATGGTTGTGTTTACTTGGGAAATCCATTCGATAAAAGGACGCAGGTGGGTCTTCGAGGAGCCTGTGGGCCAGAGGAAGCCTGCCATTGCTCTCAGGGTAAGGAAAGAGGTTAACAAACCATCCGCCTGGTGAAGAGATAAATAGTTTCCCTGACCAAGTGAGAGGCAGGACCAGTTTTGGATTGCTGGCTGGCAATCGTGTCTTTTCCAGCTTTGGAATTGCTGCTTCTCTGCCGGTCCTCTGACCCAAGCAAATCTCCAGGCAAGTCCCCTGTCCTCTCTGGTCTGGTTTGTTTTCATGGGCAAAATAAGGGCGATTCTGCCCTGTGACAGTCTTGTAGGCTCCAAAGGACTAACTTTCTTCCTTCCATTGGTTACAACTTTCCCACTGCCTGACTTAGACCCTTAGAGCTGAATTGGACCAAGGATGATTCTAGTAAATAATAATACCTACCCAGTTCCTTAGAATGTGTAAAATGAGCCCGGCCGACATGGCTCAGTGGTTGAGCATCGACCTATGAACCAGGTCACAGATTCCAGGTCAGAGCACATGCCCAGGTTGAGGGATGTGTAGGAGGCAGCCAATGAATGATTCTCTCTCATCATTGATGTTTCTATCTCTCCCGTCCTCTCTGAAATCAATAAAAATACATTTTTTAAAAGAATATGTAAAATAATTTTACATTGGATCCTTGGAAAAAAGCCTTTTGAGGAAGGAGAGAATATTATTCTCCTCATTTTATAAAGGAGGGAAGCTATGCTAAGGGAGGTGAAGTCCTAGCTGCCAAGGTGAACAGGGTTCTGTAGACTGGGGCCAGGTCTGAACAGAAAAGCTTCAAGTGTGAGTTTCTTAGGCTCAATTAAGCAAATACACTCAATACAAGATGTGATGTGTATCGTAGACGGGAGCAGTGAGCATTCTGGAAATCTGCCTCTCAATTCAGGATTATTATAGCCCAACATAGATTCTGCTTGTGTGAAGAGGCAGTACTCCAAAAAGAGCAGAGGTTGGAACTGATGTTTGCTTCCATCACAGGCTCCTGGCCTGACTCTAGGGGACAAAGGTTGTTCTCCAACTCCTCATCCAGCGCTCTGAAAGGAGAGCACAGAGGTGGGATTCCTCTTAGGCAGCTGGTGGAAGGGCATCAGTTCAAGCCAGAGACACTTGGTGGAGGGTAGGTGGGAAGTGACGATTTGGGGTGTGACACTCTGGGCACAGAGTACCCAATATATGCCAAGCCCTCAACAGAGCAAAGTCCTCACCACTGAAGTGGATTTCACGTGGAAGCTGGATAATCTTCTGTCTAGAATTCTACAGAAATGGTTCCCGCATTCAGTAGAAGCTTGAGCTAAACGACCTCTGAGATTCACTCCAGCTCTTAGAGACTGGAATAGAATTCTTGGCCTTGGAAACCAACCATTCCATTCTGGGCCTGCAGGGTGTAGAGTCCTGCCACAGCTTCTGTTCCCAGAATGCCCTTTCTCAGGTTCTGGGCCTGCCACAGCTTCTGTTCCCAGAATGCCCTTTCTCAGCAAATAATGAGGCTCCAACTTATTTAGAATCTGGGAGTTGGAAATGTACTTTTATGAAGCAAATAGGGGTCCGTCGTCCTCATGCCCCCTAAATGCAACCCATCAAATTAGTTTTGCCTGAATCTTAAGAATGTCTCAAAAGCCCTTTCTTCTTCCCCATCTCCAGTAACCATCTTCCTTAGCTATCATCCTCTTACCCCAAGACTTTTTCCATAACCTCTTAGTGGTCTCCTTACCTCCACTCTTACCTTCTTCCATGACCCTCTAGAGAGCAGGCAGAGTAGTGTTTAGAGCAGTGATGGCGAACCTTTTGAGCTCGGCGTGTCAGCATTTTGAAAACCCTAACTTAACTCTGGTGCCGTGTCACATATAGAAATTTTTTGATATTTGCAACCATAGTAAAACAAAGATTTATATTTGTGATATTTATTTTATATATTTAAATGCCATTTAACAAAGAAAAATCAACCAAAAAAATGAGTTCGCGTGTCACCTCTGACACGCGTGTCATAGGTTCGCCATCACTGGTTTAGAGCCATACTTCTCTTTTGAATATCTCCCCACTGACCAAATGGGATAGTACCAGTTCTTAACATTGCATAGAAAGCCTTACAACCTCATGCTCTGGGACTTCCCACACATGTCACCACCCCTCAACACACACACACACACACACACACACACACACTGCTTCAGCAATACCAAACTATTTGTGATTTTCTGCACACATTATGCTGTGACACATCTTTGTGTTTTTCAATGTGCTGTTCCCTCTATCTAAAATGCCTACACTCTCTTCAGCCTCCAACTTACTTACTAGAATAACTCCTCCAATGACAGCATCTCCCAAAGTTAATCATTCCTTCCTATTTGCTACCTCTGTACCTTTGTATATGGTTGTATTACAGCATTTACCACACTGCATTGAAATGCAATTATTTACGTATCTGTTTCCTCCACTGTTCTTGGGCTCCTCAAAGACTGAACCAAATAATATCCATCTACAAACCCCTAGCCCTTAGCACAGTGCTTAACACATAGCAGATCTTCGTATTTATTAAACTGACCTGAAAAAGGTCTCTTAACAAAGGTATCATTTGCTGTGATGTTAAACTTTGTATTATAATACTCATGAACACCAAGTTCTACAATGGAAAACAAAGTTAAACTGTTGAAATTGCCCAATAATTTTAAGTTAAATAAAAAGGACCCAGGGCTAAGAACAAAGACTTAGAATGGAAGAAGTTGGAAATGTTAACCTATAAATTTCTACTTCCCTTGTTGCTTTTGTCTTGAAAAGCTTTATCGGGGAGCTGGTCCCAAAGAACAGTGGATTTCTACTCTTGTCATTCTGAAAGGAAGGTTCTCAGTTCAGAATCTGAACTATTCGTTTCATTCAACAAACGTTTACTGAAGATGTACAAAGCATGGTGCTAAGCACTGTGGTAACCCAAAAGGGATATTTTGAGGCTAAAGTGAAATAATAAAAGAGCTTTACTCTATAGAGTTACTATTAATATGCATAAGGAGACTCTTTGCTGAGAGCTGTCCTCTACTATGCACAATGACAAGTTTATAATTGGAATGAAATATAGTTTACATTTATTGAGTTCTCATTACATGCCAGGAACTACTCGAAACACTTCATTCACTCATTCTACAAATATTTATTGAGGTCTAATATGTTACAGGCACTGATGGAGAATGGAAATAGGATGAATTGGATGTGAGGGCGTCAGAGAAGACATCAATAGGAAGGTGCTGTGTAAGCAAATACCTGAAAGATGCAAGGTAACAAGCTAAGAGATTACCTTGTGGAAGGGAGTTCCAGGCAAAGGGCAAAGCAAGTACGGAGACCTAAGGCAGGAGCCTGGCTGGCATGTTTAAGGAGCAAGGAGGCCAAGGTGGCTGAGGAAGATTGAGCAATGGGCAGAGGTGGAGGTGATGAGGTCAGCAGGTAACCAGGGACCAGAATATGAAGGGCCTTGTGAGCCATTGTAAAAACTTGTTTTCTGCTTGAGTAACTGGGAAACCATGTGAGGGTTTTGATGTGATTTTTTAAAAACTTTTTTTTTAATTGATTTTTTACAGAGAGGAGAGGAGAGAGATAGAGAGTCAGAAACATCAATCAGCTGCCTCCTGCACATCTCCTACTGCGGATGTGCCCGCAACCTAGGTACATGCCCTTGACCTGAATCGAACCCGGGACCTTTCAGTCCGCAGGCTGACGCTCTATTCACTGAGCCAAACCGGTTTCGGCTGATGTGATTTTTAAAAGACCACTCTGTTGGCTGTGTTGAGAACAGACAGAAGGAGGGCAAAGACTGGGGGACTAGAAGCTATTGCAATAATGCCGGTGTGAAATGACAGAGGCTTAGAACAGGATGGTAGCAGTGCAGTGTTGAGGAGAGATATTTTCAACCAACTGTTTTATGTCATTTTCAAAATCAACTCTACCTTTGAGGAAGCATTACCTAGTTAGTAAACTATAAGGCTTTGGGCAGCTCATACTAGTTGATAAAAAACTTCTAGATATCAATCACTTATTTAAACTTCCAAGACCTCACCCAGAAAATTCATTATTCAGATAATCATACCCTGGCTTCTGCCCTGTAATTAGATCTAGAGGCCAAACTCAGTTTTGCTCACATGGATTTAAGGTGTATTCATTTTTGGAGATAATGAGACATTTATAATGAACTATTTTTTATATATTTGTGGGTGGTCTCTTTTAACTTTCACTCTACATGTTGGCTCACTAACTTGGTTACAGTGTTTTGACCACTAAGCAATCTTTGTCAAGCCTGGTTACATCTGAGATTATGCTGATCAGTAGTCTGACACCCCCATGCCAAGATATAATTAGAACGTATCAGCAGCTCTTTTTGTTCATCTCCCTTTAATCCCCAATTTCCCACAATTCCCACAGTTGAATCAACTATTTATTTTTATTGTAATCAGAGCACCAGACTTCTTCCAACTCATGGGCCACACCACTTGTGGTACTGTTCAATTCTCCCTTCATTCCAGGTCATGTCCAAGGCGCACCCCAATGTTGCCTTCTAGGGTAAGTGATGACTAGCAACAGACAGAAATGTGAATTTGGGCAGTAGAGATGCTAGGTAGGTACACAGGAGAAGAAGCTTCAGTGAAAGATCCTTTCAGGATCTGGCTTTCTTACGCTACCATAGCCAAGTCAGGTTCAGTTGAAGTCATACCCACATTTTCCTCCAGCTCCACATAGATGGGCGAGGTGCCATTGTGCCCTTCCAAAAAATCCTTCCGAGGTAATTCTCCTCCCTGTCTCATCAGGCCACGCATCTGATCATCAGGATTAAAAACAAACACAAACAAATGCTATCAATGCAAAATTATGTATACTCAGTTTTTCCTTTTTTTATTTTTTAACCATCATTTGTGGGGATAGGAGAAGACAAAAGGCAAAAACATGGTCCTAAGGATGTAGCAACAGCTTAATTTTTCCAGATGGATCCAAGGTTAGTTCTTACAAACTGGAAAAAAAAATGTGCCCAACAAAAGAAGGGTTCTAATCAGAAGATTATGAACATAAGACTAAGTTTCCCCCTGACCAGGCTCTTTTTTTTAGGTTGAAAGGTTTAGAACAGCTTATGGAACATTTCCAAATGATGTCTTCTAAGCATTTTGCCCCCTTTAAAAATCACACATAGCCCTTGGATATATAAGCAAACAGGCTGGGTAGTTTTAAGTCTGTCCATGGCTGTCAGGAAATGCTGCATTCAGCCACACCCACCGCCACAAAGGTTGACTTCCCCACAAACCTCCCAGCAGTACGTGGATGAACATGTGGATTTTTTGGCAGCAGAGAAGCTTACACATAATCCTATTACTATCCTAGGCACCTATTAAATATGACTGAAACAATGCCCATTGGAAGTCTTAAAATCTTAACCACCAGTTTTACTTCTAAAATAAAGTAAACTGCCAAAAGTTCTGATAAAAGTGACAATTTATATTTTTAAGTAGTACAACTGGAATTTTCCTATAGCTGTAGACAAAGGAATTCTTACTCGGATAAGTAGAAGAGCACCAATAAATTTAAGGTAGCTTATGCAAGTTAGGCACTAATGAATGTCATCTTCTGTTTTGTCATGAAAAAAGATCTTTCTGCTGCTAAAGGAGACTGATTTAGATTATGAATAGCTGTAGTGATTTGCAAAAATGGCTCCAGAGAGATAGAATGAGACTCCATATACTCATGGCACTTGAGGTTTCTGCCCTTTTTGTTGAAAATTAATTTGTCCTGTGGGTTATTGGATTCTAGCTCAGCCAATGTATATTGCTCAGTCATCACAAATTTACTTAAAATTTAGTGTAGCTGAAGTTCATTCAACAAGACAAAAGTCTACAGTTGAAAGCTTCTAAAAATCTTTTTAAAAAACTGGCTAACAGTGTAATTGAAAGTGCTGGCGTCTAAGTAGATTCACATAATGTTTTGCAGGTATCAATATATACTACATTACCGCGTGAGAAATAGATTTTTCACTTGTTTCCCAAGGAAAAGCAGATCAGGGGGATTCATCATCCTTTGGTAAGAGGACATTTTGGTTGGAGTTTCCATATTCCCAAAACATATATAAAGTCCCACATTCAGGCTAGGTTCTGTAATACAAACCATATATTCCACTCATTCACATATTTTATTCATTTCAAAGCGAATCTTTTTAAAAAGCAAATAGAGGATACAACTCCTAATACTTTCAAATCCCAAACACATTACAGTAGATAGAAATTAAAAGTACACAAATTCCGTCTCCATGTTTCAGCAACTCTTCCCGCAGGCCACTCACTTCCTGCTTGGGAAGCTACAGCAGAGAGGCGGGAGGGAGGTCACAGTAGAGAAACTCATACCCCAGACAGAGCATCAGGATACAAATCATTTGCTTTTGACAAAAGGAACCCTAGTTTAGTGGCCATGCTCCTTTACCCAACAATGAGAGAAAAAGAAAAGGGAGTATTCTTCAAAGGGGGCTATTGTGAGGAGATACAAAGGAGACATTAAAAATAAAAAAGAATGAACAACTAATTGTGAGAGCGGTTTTTAGTTCACCCTTAAAGTGATTTTCCTTAATATAATCTATACTTCTCATTTTAATACATTTAAATATGCATATTGAATGCATTAAACAGATTTGAATATGTATGTTTGATAGTCTCCCTTCCCTTTAAAAATCTAGATGGATCTGAAAACTTATTTAGTAGTTAAAATCACACCAGAGAACCTCATCTGTGATTAGGGCCGCTGGGATAGCTCCTAATTAAATTGATACACGGGAGGCAACAAACATTATTTATTCATTTCATTTGTAGTTGAAAGATTACAAGATAAATAAGACCGTTTTCTCCTGCAATGTTATATTACAAAGTAATTAAGAGATAAACCTGAATGGTAAAAACATTCGGATATGTCATCCCATTAAGAAAAGAAAGCAAATACATTCGGGGTGACCTAAACCATTGTTTTGGACTCTTTTGATAGAGGCTTTTGTTTTATTCCTTGCATTTAAGATTACAAAAGATAAAGTTCAGACTGAAGCGATCAGCTCTTTGCTTGAGGTACAATTGCACAAAATGAGATACAGAGTGCTAACCAAATCATGACACAATGGACTGGAAATTTTAGATTAATAAACCGCTTTCAGTGGAGAACTAAATAACTTTTACAGTTTTATCTATGGTTATTTGTTTCTCTGAAGATTTATGGTCCTCGCAACAGATATGCATCTTATCTTTCACTTTCCAGATTAAAGAGAGATGATTTTAAACAGGCTTCTGACTGGCATAATCTGGAATTGCAGATGATCTCAATTTTTTAAAAAATGCTAAAAGTGAACTTGCAAGTCAAATGAAAATGACTTTGCGCATGTCAGGTGCACAGGGGGAAAAATCTGCATGCATCTTCTGTGACCAATACCCATCCCCTCGCCCTGCCCTGAATCAGCGAGGTGCAATCTATACATGCTTAACCAGGAATTAAAACTCTTCGTGCTGCTGCTGCTTTAATTGATTGATGCTAAAAGTTTAGAAAATAAAACCTAACCAGCTATTACAAAGCGCCTTTAACCAAGCCTTCTCCTTTGAAAGCAGGATCCTCAATTGAAACTGGCAGACCACATTTTTAGGTTTCAAGCAGCTCTGTCATTCTACAAGGAATGTGTCTGCCACTTCACACGATAGCTTGAGCTGAAAGACATGTACTTTGAATCAGAGAATCAATAGAACACTTAATGGACAATTAGGAGAACAGCTGTAGGACTGTCAGAGACCCATCTGTACACAGCTCCAACAGCAAGCCTGGACAGGGCCGGAAAACAAAGTACACTGCTCCAGGGCACTGGCCCCAGTATAAAACCTCCCTTTCATTTCTCATTTAATGTTAATATAGTGTTCTTTTTCATTACAAATTTTAACACGTGTAGAAAATTATGGAAATTGCTGAAGCCATTTGTCAACTTATATCATGTGAATTGATCAATAAATTTCACTACTTTGTTGTTAATGTAGATAAATTTTGGCATTTAATTAAGCTCCAGTGAAAATGTGGCCACTTTTAATTTCAGCAGATGCTGTCGTTTCATTTGTAATACATAACTACGGGGGTAAATACAACCCAATCATGAATGATCACTAAATATTTATAGACAACGCAGCAATTCAGAAAGTACACACAAAAGATTTTTACAATGCAACAATTACTGTGGGCACAGCCTGAAATCGGTGGCATGAACGCTAATAGGAGCTGTGAGCAGAATCTCAATATTGCAGCTCCACCAAAGAATCACACGTGTGCATTCGTCTCTCCTGATCCTGCTTCCATAGATTGCATCTCCAGTCGGCAGAAATAATTTCACATTCTTTTCACGGAATTGTTCCAAATGTTCCAAGATAGCTCCCGAAGTTTGTAGAAGCACATTAGAATTTATCAATTAAAACAATCCATTCCTTTATATTTCTTTTAACTAAAATGATTAGGATACAATTGGGAGGCTTCTTGTAATGGATAAGAGCAAAATCTAAATTGCATGTATTTTACACACATGACTTGGATTTGGGCTATAAGCTTGGTCAAGAGGACATGGGATGGGAAAGGAGACAGAACACAGACAATGGAGAAGGCAGAATGAACTTTTTCCGCTTCCGCCATGTGGCCTGAGGGGCCCCGAGATGAAATCCTGCTCCTGACAGCCAGAAGCCCTTATAGCCTTCACCCTCCCTGGCGCAGGCTGACATGATAAACTGCTGTATCTCATTTGAGGAGGAATAGGCTGCCTCTTGGTGATTCCGCTGGTACCTTCAGGGAAAAGGGATTCGAAATCACATCGCTGTCTTTACAGTGAAATCCACTCCATAACGCCCATCCCCACCGCGGTGTGGATGCCAGGTCAGAGGGTCCTGCGGCCTGTGTGGCCACTGCATTTTCCGCAGAGGAGCAGGCCTGTGCGCTGTGTGTGGTGCCTTCGTGAGTATTAAACAAATCAAGTTTAGGGAAATCCAAGCTGATCCCTCATTCCCATTTTTACAACGTCTCCATGTCAAATGGGCCATCACTGCCGAGGCAGTCTGGCGCTTCCTGTTGGTCTGGCAGGAGAGAACGTGGTCAGAGAAGACGGTCCTCCAAATCCAGGCTCTATTAGAGAAATTAGAATTAAGCAGCCAACGGGAAAATGGATGGGGTCTTCTTGTCGAACCAAATTACACATCTAAATATCCAGCCAAAATTCTCCCTGGCTCGCCCTCACAGGTTCATATTTCTTTTTATTTCAAAATTTAAATTTCCTGGGACTGGAGGCCTTATTTTCATACCCCTAAGAAAAGTAGAAGCTCTAATACAGATAATTAGAAATCTTTTCATAATCTCTGAAATCTAGGATTTCACCAAGTCAACATCTTAGTATTTTCCTGAGTCATGTATGTCTGAATTTCTATGTCTTTGGTGAAAACTGAGGAAAAATATAGGTTATTGCTTGGGCTAAGGAAATACTAGCATTTGTTGAATCTTTGATGTGAACATTAAAGTGGCAAGAAAGTTAAGGGACAAGATAGAAAGAGAAACAAAAATTGAGATTCTAAAAATTTGAAATTGTAGTGAATTAAAGGTGGCCACAATCGTTTGTTTGTTTTTTTTCCCCGTTTCTCCCATCTGTCAGTGGAGTCTACCTATGAATCTCGGCTGGTCTTATGAGTTATTTTGCCCAATAGAATTTAGCGGAAGTGGCTGTGTGAGATCCCAGCCTTCAGAAGGCCTGGAAGCTACGGCGTCGGCGCTCTCCTAGGAGTCAGTTGTCCCACTGCAAAAAATTGGGTGAGACCACATAATGATGAGAATTCCCTTGTTCGGTGCTCTCCTAGGAGTCAGTTGTCCCACTGTAAAAACAAATTGGGTGAGACCACATAATGATGAGAATTCCCTTGGACGGTGGTCTTGGGAGATAAGAGACCATTTGAATGCTCCAGCCCCAGGCAAACGCCGACTGAGAGTGCCGCAGGAGTGACTGCATCTTCCCCATGTAGAGCAGAAGAACCTCATAGCTGAGCTCAACCCACTGAACAACCAGAAATAACAAATCCGTATTAGGTTAAGTCATGATGCTTTCAGGTAATATGCTACACGGCAATAGATAACAGAAACAGAGATTTTCATCATAAAACTCTCCATTCTTTTTCTTCGCATACCCTACTCTCCTTTTGAAGCTATGCGAACTGGCAATCAAAATTGATTTTCCAATGCCTCTTGCAAAAGGGACCCAATAACAATAAGACAAAAAGCCAAGGTATGAACTGAGCAGGGGGAGGGGGTAGAATTATTTTTTAAAGGGAGCCCAGACTTACCTCTGCAATGAGTCTTCTCTTTTCTCTCTTTAGTTTCACTAATTATCCCAAGTCTACATCAATGTTCAGATTGGGCACCAAAGGAAAGGCATTTTCTGTAACAGGAACTCCGTCCCTTTCCAGGATTCTACTCTTAAAAGTCAACTGAACGACCCAATTTACTTAAATCGGAATAGATTTTAAGAGACATCAGTAGATGTTCTGCTATTTACATTAAAATTGCCAAACATAAATCCTTTAAATTTTCTCTCAACTAAACAAATAAACTAGATTCTAATCATAGCTCTATCGTGTGTAGCTGTGCAACTTGGGCCAGTAATTTTATCTTTTTGGGCCTCAATTTCCTTATCTGTAAAAAGAAAACAATGGACAATATAATCTTGAAGGTCCCTTAAAACATTGCCACCCTTCAAAGATATATGTCAATATGTCGTTTTTCAAGTGATGCCAGCTCACTCTTAATCCCTTATTATGATTATATTAGTGTCAACTAAAAAGTCCTTCTCTGTTGCCAAAGGCAGGAATGAATATATCCTTAATCAAATATTCTACCCCTGAATAATTGAGGTGATTGTGTAATTAACTTTCTCTCAGAAAGTATAATCCGAATTTCTGAACTCCATCATTTTGTAAGAACAAAGAAGTATGACAATTTGTCTTTTCCATGCAGGTCTCTAAGTGGCTGCCAATCTTCATAAAGTTCATAAGTAGTTAGTACATATTTAGCTTGTGGCAAAGATCTAAGAGGAACTGAGGGTAACAGCTTCAAAACTCACTGGTTCCCACGTTATTTCGGACATTGTAAATGCTGGCACTAAAAAAGCTGTCCTATTTCAGGGGATCTTCATGAACCATAGCTATCTTCTGGGTTTAGTACTGTAAATGCTGGCACTAAAAAAGCACTATGGATCTTCATGAACCATAGCTATCTTCTGGGTTTAGTAACACACAGGATATTAATGTGTCATATAAGTCTAGTTTAGAAACAAACAAGTAAAAATAAAAACTTAGGGCTCTCTAGCTCATTGTATTATTATAGTAAAATGTGATAAATATTTGGTATGGTAAATATCACAAAGTTCGTTTTCACTTATATCTAGAAAAGGAACACTATGGTTCATTAATTCCACAGACAATTCCAAAATTAAGTGGTTTCAACCATTTGTGGAATCAAACAGATCTGCAGTAGAATACCAGCTGGGTAGCCTTGGGCAATTTGATTAATCTCTGAGTCTGAAGTTTCTTCCCTATAAAGCACAGATTTCTGTTTATAGCATTAAAAATGAGATAATGCATATAAAGTGCCAAGAATAATAAGCATCAGTAAATGGAAGTTACAATTAAACGTGAGCTCCAGGAGAGCAGGGACCTTGCCTGTTCTGTTCACCTTTCTATCTCAAGTGCATAGACAAGCTGTGGAAGGAAAAGACTGTTACTCTGGCCAACGGCTCCAACTTTTTTCCATGGCCTTGTTACACTGCTCATCAAGTAGAAATCACTTGGTTTGGGCTTTATGGTCTTTAACCTCCTCTGTTCATCACTAACAAAGAATGAACTCTTTAAAAACCAAAAATGAGCCCTGACCGGTTTGGCTCAGTGGATAGAGCGTCGGCCTGCAGACTCAAGGGTCCCGGGTTCGATTCCGGTCAAGGGCATGTACCTTGGTTGCGGGCACGTCCCCAGTGGGGGGTGTGCAGGAGGCAGTCGATTGGTGTTTCTCTCTCATTGATGTTTCTAACTCTCTATTCCTCTCCCTTCTTCTCTGTAAAAAATCAATAAAATATATTTTTAAAAAATAAAAATAAAAACCAAAAATGCATAGATCACCACTCCCCAGTAAATGAAAAGTCATGAGCATGAACAAAAGAAACCATGGCTCACACGGAATAGCAGAATCCCTGACCACAAAATAGGTACTTTTGGAAGCTGTGCTCACTACCTTCACAAAGGCCATTACTTTGGTGAGCTTCTGTTTTGGTGAACGTTTTCTCACCAAACAAGAGTTTGTACAAACTGGGTTGTGTAGAACCCCTGTGGAGTAGCTGTAATTCAGTCTGGTAGAGGAATGAAACAGAAAGAGGTTCCAGACAATCTGCGCCAGGTCCATCAGCGACCAAATCAAAATTAGAACTCACCTGGCTTTATCTCCCTAACTGTTATTAAATAATTGACCCTCCTTATTTGCTTCCTATATTGAGAATTTGTTTAGTGGAAAGAAGCAAACTCAGAAAACAAGGTATATAATGTGTGTTCTCAATCTTCCTTCGGAGAATTCAGGCTGAATTTGCAACACACCAGAATAAATCTTAAGAAGATCAATGAGCTGCCCAGGGGTCCTGCTGCCTGGATGGAGAATCAATTCTGGTTCACTTTCATAGGAACACATTCTTTTACTGTAGCAAACAGAGGTTGAGCCTGTTCCATCCCCAAAATTGTACCAAATCTATGCTTCATCAATTTTCTCCCATGAAATGAGTCAGTTCATTGGGTCTCTACATATGGCAAACACAAAACCATACAAAAAGATTACACCAAAACAAAACTACTGCAGTCCAAGCTTTCTACAATTACAGAGAGTTAATATGGTTATTGGTAAAGCTAAAGCCAATGAAGACACAAGTATAAAACTTAAAAGCAGAAAAGAAGGTTAGGGGCATTTGCCTGAGAGAGGGCCAAACCATAAATAAGAAACCTGATACTCAGTGTTCTAGGTGCCTGATAACTCATGGACGCATGGCAAAAGCACACCGATACTTCCATTTGTGCCCACTCCCACTCTTGTGACAAGGAAGATAGCGGGAAATAGGAAGTGGGAGGAGATCTTTATGAGAAGCATTACCACAGATAGAACTTGGGCTAAACCTTGGGCATCTTGTTCTTTGTACCCAGGGTTGGCTATACCAAGTTATATAAAACCTCAGATGAGTCGAAACCTTCACCTTCAGATCAACTTGCTTGCAGCTTTGGATGAGATTTTAAGGTTCTAAGACCTAGTCTACTTAAATATAAACAATGATAAGAATTTTGGCATTTCTTTTCTTTACGTGCCAATATTAAGAAAACATCCTTGTCTATGCTGTGGAAGGCAGGTAGACCACAGTCAAGGTCTATGTGTGTCTTGAGGAGAAGCTGACTTGAATCAGAAATGTGGGTTTGGGTCCATTTCCAATAACTTTAATGGATCACAGCAAGCCCAATCCGAGTTCTTCTTGAGAAGTTGATGTGTACGTGTGCATAAAATATATATTAGAAGTATATTAACACAATTCTATCTCAACAGATTTAATTCTTAAATGCTACATATACTTGTTTAATCTCCCGTTTTAAAAGTAGAAAAGGTTAGATTATAACATCAGGTTAGCTCTCTTTGAAGCAGGTAATAATTAAGTTGATTCACTGTTGCAATTACTGTCAAATCCCCCTTAATTACCAGAGATTTTATAGCAGCTTCATTATACGTCTGCTGTAATGCATTGTGGCCCTAAGGAGAAGTGTTGCAGGAAATTCTGCATAGCATGGATAATTCTAACCTGCAGTTACAGCTTCCAGCAAAAGAGCCTGCACTAAATTTATCTTTTTTTGACATTTCTCCCTGTTACTCAAGCAGTTAAATGAGGTAACATTACTAAAATACCTACCTACCTTTGAAAGTTAGAATTGATTTCTCCATAGATATTAAAATCAAAAAAAATAGATGAAGGGATAAATTAGCCTTCAATAATTCCTGAGGATTAAATTATATTTCATAATGAATTTAGATTATGGCATTCAAATAGATGTGAGTCTAAATCACAAATATATCTCCTATTTCTTCTTCTTGTGGATATTTCATATACGATAAGCAAGACAAAAATTATTACGGAGTCCCTAACAAAAACTCTTGAAGAGGATAATCAACTGCTTTTTACTTACCAATGATTTTTTTTCCAACCACTTTCTGAGGAAAGTAATCATTTTTAAAAGATCATTTTTAAGTTTCCGTATCACCGCTTGTTTTCACTGAAAAAAATCTTGACAAATCAGAGCATGTAAACTGAGTAAAGTTCAAAACAGATAACCGAATAATGCCTCTCACAGATCCCTTCTTGAGTGAGGAATTTACTCCATAGAATCTACTCGATTCAGAAAGGGCTGCAGTGTCAATGACACTATTGGCAGCTGTGTTAACAGTTAAGGGCCTGGCTTTGTACAGCAATACTGTTATTAAATTTCTCCAGAGCCCATGACTCATTAATCAAATATTCATACATCTCTGTAAATACACACTGAACAGAGAATACCCTCAGAGCTGAGCATCCCAGTACAAGCGCTCTTTCATGTCACACTGACAAAACCCTGAGAACATGCGGTCATGTTTTGCATTTCTAATGCACTATGTACTCTTTAATACTCCATTTCCTAAAAACAGAACACAAATGATCTTACTGATGGCAAGTGTTAGAAGGTTACAATTAAAATTATTCCACTATTGCTTCATACCATCTTTTTTTAAAAATGAGGACAGTGAATCAATTCTTCTGTTCTTTGTTTACCATCAAACAAGTAATTTTTTCCCAGGCGGATGAAGAAACCCAGGGCCATGCTCCTATTAATACAAGAATTTGTATTAGCATGAAAACAACAAATCACTACTTACACGAGGGAGGCCAAATCACTTAACATATTAGCAGACATGAACTTGCTATATTTTGCAAAGTCCTCCGTCTGTTTTACAGCCCTGGGAGTTTCCCCCCTATTGTACAGCAACAAAAGGTCTTTCTCAATTGCGGTCTCTGGAAAATTGGGGTCTGAAGGCCAGGCAAAGAAGAGAAGGTTCCAAATGCCGCCTCGTAAGGCTACTAAGATCAGACTCTTCACCCCAGTGTGGGCAGGATGTACTGTGCAGAGGGAAGAGAGAAAAGGAGCAGCTGACATAAACCTCCCGTCTATCTGGAACTTTCTGAAACGGGAACCTGATTCTCAATGCCAGTGAAATAGAAATAAATCTGTGGCATCTCATCTCTTCTTCAACCTCTCCAGTCTACTAGCCTGTGTCTTTAAGCCTGGTTTTCCAAAATTCTGGCCACAGACTCCCCTTCCACAGCTGCCCTGCTTTCATCCCCACGCAGCTCAGTTCTCCTGCACTCCAGGTGCTATTTTTGCCGGTGCCTTTAGAGCCTCTAACTCAGCGGTTCTCAACCTTTGGGTCGCGACCCCTTTGGCGGTCGAACGACCCTTTCACAGGGGTCGCCTAAGACCATCCTGCATATCAGATATTTACAGTACGATTCATAACAGTAGCAACATTACAGTTATGAAGTAGCAACGAAAATAATTTTATGGTTGGGTCACAACATGAGGAACTGTATTTAAAGGGCCAGAAGGTTGAGAACCACTGCTCTAACTCAATATGACGCAGGGAAAACTAGAACAGGCTTTGGAATCAGGAGAGGTTTAGATCCCAGACCAGCAAATTGTCAACTGTGCTAACTCTGCAAGTTACTTTACCGTATCTGACCCTCAGTTTCTTCACCTGTAAAATGGGAACAATAAAAATAGCTATTTTCCCAAGGTTTCTTTGAAGATTAAACTAAATAATATTTAAGTACTTAGTAAGTGCCCAATAAATAGCAGTTGTTGCCATTGGTATCATCATTGCAATCATTAATCCTCTATTTCTTCACACTGACTCAAATTTTTACTTTTCCTGACAATACTAATTCCCTCCTAAATTCAGCCAGCGAAGACGCTCCTTCCATTGAAATCCCTGACTCAGAGTGGTAGCTTTGCATGCCCACTTCCACGTGCTGGCTCTATCCTCTTGCACCCTCTCCTGATGCTTATACCATCTACTTCCGAGACTCAAAATGCTGCGGCTCCTAATGCCAGCCTCAACTTCCTTCTTGCCTCCATTCTCACAATCTTCTATATCTCCACCTTTCCCACTTTTAGTCCTTTGGTGGTCTGGTAAAATCTATGGACTGATTCTCAATAAAACATATTTAAATGTAAGTGAAAGGCATATGGTTACAAAGGAAACGTTATTTAAATATTTTCTATATTTATATGGTAATATATTTGCTTCTTTACGAGTACATTAATAAGTGCTAGCAGCAAGTTCCACCTATAATTTCAATGCAGTGTAAATATTTTAAGGTAACTGCATTAAGTATGCCATGAAAGTATTTATGATTTTTATTAATGACAAAATCCTAGGTACTGCTGATAGTGCTATACTTTGGTGCCTGTATTCTTTGTGGAAGGAAATACTATGTTTCAGTTAGCTGTTAGTGAAAATAAAGACATGATTTTTTTTTCACATTCAAGTTCATGGGCCCTTGAATTCTATTCTATTCATGGGTTCATGAGGTTCATCTCCATTAAATGACTGTTCCTCAGCCCCATTGAATTCACTAAGTTCATCCATAGACCCTATAGAATTATATTTACATAAATCAGACTCTAAGGGTAGGGCTTGAGAAATCATCTTCCAATTTTAAATCTTCATATTTTAAAATGCTAGAACTAAACCCCAGTAATTCGACTTCAATAACCTTTGTTTCTCCCTTCATAGCATCATTCCTCCTGTGTCTCTTGCCCAGGCATCTATCTACCTATATAAGTATAAATTTCAGCCTGACACTCAGGCCCTCAGTAATAAATGACATACGTTTCATCTGTATCACTCATTCTACCCACATTATTGCAGGATGTTTATCATCATCCCATTATTAAATGCCAGCAGTGCTCCCTCATCAGTAAAACAACCAAAACCAGACACATGCATTTCAAATGCACCCCAACCCCACTTTTATTTGGGGAGCATGGACCCTGTCTCTGGATTTTTGTGCTGTTTCTTTATGAGCCCAAACACCTAGCTTTTCCCTGCTTATCTATCAACCATCCCAGACTGGGAGGATTCATCTCAGATGCCACCCCCTCCATGAAGACTACCCTAATCCCTATAGTCAGGTGGAAACTCTTTTTTGAAAGCAAATATAATTTTATTTTGTACAACTTCTATTATGTCTTCTCTTCCCCTTCCAAGCATGACAGTTTGCGTATTTTCCCCATCATTAAGTAAATTTCTCTGCTCCTTGAGAGAAGTGTCAGGTTTGTGTATGTATGTATGTGTGTGTAAGTGTCAATTTTTATCACAAAACATTTTAAGAGCCTTACAGACATTCAATATTGGAATGGAATTAAGAGATTTCCTTGTTGTTTTTTTCTTTTTTAATTCTTGTTCTCCAAGGCTAGTTAAAAAAAAAAAAAGCAAACATTTCCTTAAAGCCTTTTCAAATCTTTAGAGATGAATTAAATTTTGATCACAGTTTTAAAGGCTAAACTTATTGAGGATTCACAATGTGCCCGGCAACTTTCTAAGTGTTTTTGCATATTTTCTCACTAAATCCTCACAATAGCCCAATGTGATGGTTGCAATATCTGTATTTTATAGATGAGGTTAAGTAACTTATTCAAGGCCATGCAGCTAGTAAGTGCTAACGTGGCTATCCGAGCAGAGCCAGCCTCACTCCACAGTTTAGCCAGTTCACGAATGCCATCTCGACCCTGTAACACTGGAGCTTCACAGAGTAACACTGGTTTTTCCCTAAATGTAAGGATTCCTTTTTTCCCCCAAACTGGTAGTATTGAGTGACTATGTAAAGTCTTACTTTTGAAACACTTGTTCTAGCTGATGCTATGGTACTAGTATAATGTGATATACTATCTAATTTGGTATGTTCTTATAGATTATGACCATTGCCGTACCACCTATGTTTTGCATGTTGTATTCCTTTGGTGTTTGGGGCAATTTTACACTATATAAAAATTCAAAAACACTTTATGTTTTAAAAATAAAGACTGGCCCTGAATCAAGGCCTGCAATTTGCTTAAGCTTTTGGTTTCCAGCAGGAGCCTAAAGAAATGGCTTTCTATGGTCTGTTGGCCATTTCAGAACTTAGGAAATGGAACTGTCAATTCATTTCAAAGAAATATCAAGATAGATAGATAGATAGATAGATAGATAAACAAAAAAAATGAAGACAATTTTTGCAGAATTGACAAACTGATCTTAAAATCCATATTAAAATGCAAGGGATTCAGAATTGGCCAAAATTATCTAGAAAAAGAACAAAGTTGGATGACTTACACTTCCCAATTTCAAAATGTACTACAAATCTATAGTAATGAAGATAGTGTGGTACTGGCAAAGGATAGACATATATATGAAATAGAATTGAGAGTCCAGAAAGCCTTACACTTATGGTCAATTGATTTTTGATAAGAAGGTCACGACCATTCAATGGGGGAAAAAAATAGTCTTTTCAACAAATGGTGCTGGGACAACTAGACTTCCACAAGCAAAAGAAGAAATTTGGATACCTATCTCAGACCATATACAAAAATCAAATCAAAATGAATTTTACTTTTAAGTTTATTTTTTTAATTTATATTTATTGTTGAAAGTATTACTGATATCCCCCTTGGTTTGTTTGTTCTTTTGTATTTTTCCCCCATTGATCCCCTCCACCCCACACTTGCCCCTCCCAGGCTGTCACCAGACTATTGTCTGTGTCCATGGGCTATGCATATATGGTTAATCTCCCTCCATCCACCCCAAATGAATTTTTAAAAACCTATATGTAAGAGCTAAAGCTATAAAACTCTTAGGAGGAAGTATAAGGTATAAATCTTGGAGACTTCAGATAAAGCAATGGCTTCTTAAATATAACACCAAAAGCATAAGCAAAGAAAAAATAAAAAGTAGACAAATTGGACTTTACCAAAATTAAAACTATTTATGTTTCAAAGGACACCATCAAGAAAGCAAAAAGATAAACCACAGAATGAGAGAAAATGTTTGTAAATCATATAGCTGATAAAAGCCTTGTATCCTGAATATGCAAAAAACTCTTACAACTCACTAATATAAAGACAAATAACCCAATTCAAAATGAGGGAAGAATTTGAATACATATTTCTCCAAAGAAGATATACAAATGGCCAACAAACACATGAGAAGATGCTCAACATAATTTGTCACTAGGAAAATGCACATAAGGTACCACTTTAGAAACACTAGATGGCTGAAATAAAAAAGATAGTAACAAGGGTTGGTGAGAAAGTAGAAAATTGTGATCCTTATAACATTGCTGGTGGATTGTAAAATGGTGTAGTCACTATGGAAAAGTCCTCAGCCCGGCCTCCACCCTCTCGCAATCTGGGACTCCTCAGAGGATGTCCGACTGCTGGTTTAGGCCCGATCAAAATTGTAACCCTTATAACATTGCTGGTGGATTGTAAAATTGTGTAGTCACTATGGAAAAGTTTGGCATTTCCTTAAAGGGCTAAACGCAGAGCTACCATATGACCAGCAATTCCACTCCTAGGTATATACATAGGAGAAAGGAAAACAATGTTCATTACAGAATTATTCAAAACTAGAGGCCTGGTGCACAAAATTTGTGCACGGGAGTGGGGGTCCTCAGTCCGGCCTCCACCCTCTCGCAATCTGGGACCCCTCAGAGGATGTCCGACTGCTGGTTTAGGCCCGATCCTGCTGCAGGATCACTGCGGGATAGGGCCTAAACCGGCAGTTGGACATCCCTCTCGTAATCTGGGACTGCTGGCTCCTAACTGCTCGCCTGCTTGCCTGCCTGAAAAAAAAACTAACTGCTTGCCTGCCTGCCTGATTGACTCTAACCGCCTCTGCCTCAGCCCCCCTGCCATGGCTTCATCCAGAAGGACGTCCAGAATGATGTCCAGAAGGTCGTTCGGCTGTCCGGTCTAATTAGCATATTATACTTTTATTATTAGATAGCCAAAAAGTGGGAACAACCCATATGTCTATCAACTGATAAATAAAGAATATGTGGTATGTCCACCTAATGGAAAATTATTCAGTCACCAAAAAGAATAAAGTGCTGCTGATACATGCTATAAATCTTGAAAACATGCTAAGTGAAAAAAATCAGACACAAAAGACCGCATATTGTGATTTCATTTATGTGAAATACCTGGAATCCATGCAAACAGAAAGTAGGTTAATAGGTACAGGGTATTTGTTTGTTGTTTTTTTTTTAGTAATGAAAATGTTCTGGAATTGGACAGTGGTGATCATTGCATAACTCTGTAAAGATATTACAATCGCCCTAGCCAGTTTGGCTCAGTGGATAGAGCACCGGCCTGTGGTCCAAGGGGTCCCAGGTTCGACGATGGTCAAGGGCATATGCCTGGGTTGCTGGCTCAGTCCAAGGAGCAGGAGGCAACCAATCAATGATTCCCTCTCATCACTGATGTTTCTATCTCTCTCTTCCTTTCCCTTCCTCTCTGAAATAAATAAAAATTTTTAAAAAAAGAAATGTTTAAAAAAAAAGATATTACAATCCACTGAACTGTACACTTTAAAAGGATGAATTACAATTCAATAATGCTATTACTTTAAAAAAAAAACACAAGATACCACTTCACACCCACTAAAATGGCTAAAATCAAAGACATTAGACTTTCATATGCAATCTTATTTCCTTAAATCACCTTAAATATTATGAAGTTGGGACTTTTGAACATCAGCTGACAAACATTTTGAGCTCTGAGCCAATGCTGCCTGCCAGCAATATCACAATCTTTGTATAGCAGCTTATATACTATCGGGATTTTACACTTCATTTCCCCCTATTTTGTAAACATGACAGAAAAATGGAAAAATGAAAGTGCTAAAACTCATGATAAGAAAAGTAGGTCTCATAAATTTAATATAATTAGTGTAAAGATAGAAACAATCATTAGTCTCAAAGAAATGCTCACTGGACTGTAAGTCAATAAGCTCTATGACTACAAAAGAACAAAAATAAAGACACCTATGAAATGCCAGAACTATATCATCCAAGATCACGTCAAGCCTATATAATTGAAAAAATTTATAATTAAAAAATATTTTTAGCCCTGGCCTGTGTGGCTCAGTTGGTTGAGCATCGTCCCAAGTACTGAGAGGTCACCAGTTTGATTCCAGGTCAGGGCACAAGCCCAGGTTGCGGGTTTGATCCCCAGGAGGGGGCATACAGGAGGCAGCCCACCGGGGATGTGCCCGCAACCAAGGTACATGCCATTGACCTGAATCGAACCTGGGACCTTCCAGTCCGCAGGCCGACGCTCTGTCCACTGAGCCAAACCGGTTACGGCTCAATGTTTCTCTTTAATTGATGCTTCTCTCTCTCAACCTCTCTCTTCCTCTCTCTCTAAAAATATTTTTTTAAAACCATATTTTTAAAAAATAAACAATCAAGTACCTTTTAAAAAATAGAAGTAAAAAAATTAAAATATTTTTATACTCTCTGGGACACTGAAAAAAGGTATGGTTCAGTTCCTTCACATTCAACTGTTTTAAGTATTTACAAGAACATATTACATATAAAAATAAGAGTCTGTTTAGGTATAGACACGGGCTGGTAGCCACAGAACTGGACAAGCACAGTAGGTCAGGATTAGGAACCAGTCATAAGACACAGGTAAAACTACTATGTAAATCAGACGCTTAAGATAATATCGATATACAAATCAAAATATGAAAGACTGAATGGTAGCCTTCTCCATCAAATAAAATAGCTAAATTTAAACAATGAGAATCAAAATTCAACCTATTAAGCATGCTTAAAGTAATGTGAACATGAACAAAAAATAGAAGGGAATATAGACAAGGAAAAATAATATGTCGAGGTAGCAGAAATGTGGGGTGAATTTTTTTCTGTACTATTTTAAATATTTTGGAATTAATTTATATATATATATACATATATATATATATATATATATATCCATTAAAACCTTCTGATTACTAACTAGAATGCTGACCTTAGACTCTCCTTATTTGTTCCATTATGTGATAATCCAAGTCCCAGGACATATTGTCTCCCTAATCCCATATCCAATTCCCCATCTTAGATTCACTAGCTATAATTTAATATAAGTGAATTGACCAGAAAAGTGCTAAGTAAATAACAAGTAGTACCTAAATATTAGTATGTCACACTGTACAACTCCAGGGAGTGACATTCACAGAACATACACTGAAAATTGTGCTCGATGGCATTGTGCAACATGGCAGCCCCCTCTCCACTTTCTAGTATTGGTCAGTACTTACTTTCTTCCAAAACCTACATCAAATTTTAAATTATCCCAGCTCGCAGCCTTTTTAATTCACATATTTTTATCTGTGTCAGTTTACTAGGGTGTATTTGCCTAGATACACTCAAAACTTGTCAATAATTCTCTCATCCTTTTGTTAGCAGATTCATATTGAATTTCTAACTTGCCTTTGCTTACCCTTTCTGCTTATAAAGTAACTCATGAATTCCTAATTCTTACTAATTTATATCTCTTAGTATAAAATATAAATATAACATGTATATTTATAATTATTAATTTAATTTTCAATAATTTAAATGAAAAATAATTATTTGCAGAATTTTTTTTAATGAATCACTCTTAGATGACATCTGGTATCTGTATCGTATCGTTGACCTAAAATAGGACAAGACTGAGTTTCTACATTTCTGGAGGAATTAGAAGATAGCACAGTAATTTTCTACCTAATCACAAACATATACTGTCTACTTTTAACATATTTTTCTTATTGTGAGAGAATAAGTGAAATTTTATAACTGTAGTTGTGAATGTTTTGGGCCATTGCTTGCCACCAACTGTCAAAGAGGATTGTGAAAAAGAAAGGAAAATGCTAATTCAAAAATGTGTCTGCAATACTAACTCTAAATATAATATTTTTCAAAGTTTATAGGCAAGAAGAAAGTCTTTATATAGCCATGAAAAACACACAAAAATGCTTAAGGTTTCTAAATTAATTTAAGATTCAAACGATAAAATAATACAAAATTTATATATTAGAATCAATAAGATATTTCCAATTTTCCTGGTCTGATGTTTCACATTTTCAATTCATCTCTAGTTTGGTCTTAAAGCTCAATTGAGTAGAGTACTATTGAATTGTGGTTGACTGACAATACTGAGGCTATAATAAATATTACATGATAAATATTCTCCTAAAATTTTTTAAAGGACACTTGCTCTTCTTTTTATAGAAAATAATAATCCCTTATCCTTTCTAAGAAACTGCCTCTATCAATATATTCTGGATATCTTGCTTCTATTTTACTATTATTTTAAATTCTCAGTTTCCTCTTTATGTCTGTTTCAATAGAAATTCATATGATTTAATATTTTTAAATGTTTTTTTCACTATTTGTTCTTTCTCTTTTTCCTTCCTGTTTTTTTGAAAATCCTTCATAATGTTTTTCTGGTTGTATAGTTAAAAAGACTAGATATATAATGTAAGCTACAAAGGTGATCTCTGATAAACCATGAAGATGAAACTTATTCTAGGAGCAAAGTAATTAGCAGAAAAAAGGAAAAAACCTAGATTAGTATGGTTTGACCAGAAATACAGTGCTTTCTGGCATTGAAAAATAGAAAGTAAATACAGATCTCTAAAAAAGCAGACAGAGATTTCTGACCTAAAATTGGATAGATTAAAGTCATTTTTGTTCCTTTAGTTCTAAAAACAAGAAAGAATTAACATATGTACTTTTAGATATGTTTGCCCTTGGACAATGTTAAATCCTAAAGGTTAACAGAACACAAAAGTGACCTAAAATTTTAATCTGCTAAAGTTATATTCTCACTAATACAGATTTAATTGGATAGTTTAATGTAAAAAAAAAAAAAAAGAAAAAGAAAAAAATCGATACTTCAGGGAAATTCTTTTGGACATACTCATACTATAAAGGATCTTTTCATGCACTCATTTGGCAAATGGTAAGTCTCAGGATTGCCTGCTGGTGGTTAATACATTGACAAAAGGGGATTCAAAGTGTCAAGTCTTAGGAAGAAGAGAGAAAAGAAACCTTCACCATCAAAAGTCACATCAAGCATTTTAAAAATTCATTTCTGAAATGTTAATGGCAAAGTCTAGTATCTTAATATTGATGTCCAAAAGGAGGATCCGCCTACCCTAAGTCTAACAGAACAGCCATCTCTGAAGCCTGTCCTTTTTCACTTTCCTTCATTCCGGGCTGGAAGAGATCCTTAAACTTTACTGCCCGAGTTTACTGTCAGAATTTGAAATGAAATCTGTGTTCACAACAAAGTCTGAAACCAGAATACACAGAACCTCTATCCTAATAATAATGATGTAATTTTGTTGCTGCCTTTCCAAAAAAAGATGATCACAACTTTTTGTCTGGTCCTTAGCTGAAGCTGAATTAACAGGCAAGATAAATCCATCAGCTTATCTCTCAATTTTCACGAATGTAGGCATTCATTCATATATACATATTATTAAATGATTTAAAGAATAACTTCTAATTCTAAACACTTATTCTCAGTCGTGGCGATGACTGTATGGTAGGATTTATTTGTTTTGTCTAGACAATATTCTGAGTATTTTCAATATAATTCAATGGAAAGAAAGTTTCTGCCTCTTCTCACCTCCACTCTGTCTCTGTCCAGGTGTAATTTTATCTCATTCCAATATCCTTCTTAAAAATGATCCCCAAATATGCTGAGGACAGAATCCTATCTAATAAAGAGAGAATATGCTAATTGACCCTCATGCCATTGCAAAGATGGCGGCACCCACAGCCAATAAGGAGGGAATATGCTAATTGACTGCCCCACCCTCAAAGATGGTGGTACCCACAGCCAATAAGGAGGGAATATGCTAATTGACTGCCACGCCCTCAAAGATGGCAGTGCCCACAGCCACAAGATGGCGGCACCCAGTCCCCTCAGCCCCACCAGGGCGGCAGGCATGTGGCAAGGCTGGGCCCGCCCCCAGGTGGGCCTGGCTGCTCTGCACGCCTTCCTCCAGAGTCCCCCAGTCCCCTCAGTCCCTCCCAGGGCTGACATGAGGTGCAGGCAAGCCTCAGATGGCGGCTGCCCAGCTGCCCAGGGCTGCCTGAGGCTCAGGTAACCAGGGCTGGCCGAGGCTTGCGCTGCCGGCAGTGGCAGCAGCAGAGGTGTGATGGGGCATCACCTTCCCCTGATCGCTGGGTCGCCTCCCGCCCCTGAGGGCTCCCGGACTGTGAGACTGGGCAGGCCGGGCTAAGGGACCCCCCTCCAGTGCATGAATTTTCATGCACCGGGCCTCTAGTGTTATATAATTCACAGCTTTTACAGAGTTCTTGTAAGAGAACACTTACAATTAGCTCTGATTCACTGGAAGGTATGGGTGCTCTTATTCGATGTGCTTGTAGACTCCTGTGAATTCTGCAGGCATGTAGGAACAACAAATTGCAATAATTTAGATGGGAGGACTGCAGCGTATAAAATCAGGCATACAACTGGCTTCTTGTTCCTGTGCTGCTTTGACCTTATAGGAAAATTAGTACTGGACTTCATGTGTCCAAATCTTATCTAGGGAAAAGAAAAATTTTAGATTTTAAGCTATTTATTTCAATTCAATAAACTATCCTCACTGGGAAATGCCAAACCTGATTTCTCTCATCAGGCATACGAAAGCAATCTGCCCACCCTCTGTTTCCATTTTGCATGCAACTCCAAACCTAACAAATAGGCTTTCTGATGGGAGAAATCAATGACTTTGAATGATGCACAATTTCCACAGATAAGTCACCTTTCCACAATGCAACATAGAAGCTCCATAAAATAAGTTAATATTTTGCTTTCAGAGCAACAATATTATTTGCCTTATTGTGAAGAGAATTCATTAGTAGAGACAATGATTTTTCAAATGAAAGGATTAAAAGAATCCCATTAAAACCAAAACAAAGGCATTTTATGTTATCACATCTTTATTAAAGTAGTTATTTATAATCCTGGCTCAATAATAACTCTTGTACTTTTATATCACAAATTGGCCTTTAAATAACACATAACACACTTAAGGCAGATTTACTAAACACCACTACACTGATTTATGCAAATAACAAAAATCACATAGAGGAGCATCTGTTGATATCTTTCTTGGTACTTATCTTTAGATTTCAAAACTACATAGTAAATAGAGTTCCCCATAAAATTTAATTTTTGAGGTAAGAAACAAATTCTATTTCTATCTTAAAATTGCCTTTATCTGATCTGACTAGGTGCCATTATTGTGAGTAACATAACCTTTAAGTTTGTGGGAAAAAACAATACTTTATATTTACTCCTCAAAGAAAGCTCAACAGCAAGAAAAACGAGAAGCCATTATAAAATCATATTGCTAAATATTACCTAAACTCACAATTCTGCTTATATAATTGTATGCATATAATAACAGCTAACAATTGCTATTTCATGTAGCAATATACATCCAATATGGTTGCATTAATATCAGGAGATGCATTCTCTTGTTCTTCTGGTCATTAGTATTTGGGAATCCCAAAGTGGGGGCCTATATCACAAAACCTTCAGGAAACTGGTGGCCTCAGGTGGAAGAATTCAAACACTGGAAGGCTTGGAAGTTAAGGTAGCATAATTAGGTCTCAGCAGAATAGTGATGCAACCAGAGTCACTTGTTATTTATTAGAAACCAAGACTCATAAATCATTTCTCTCTCAGAAAAATATCTTTAAAACTTGTATATTTCCAACTGTTCTTTTTTTAAAGAACATATAAAATTAAGATATTTGTGAAAATAAACCAGTTTCTTGTATACTTGTTTCTCTTCATTTTCCCCTTCAAAGAGTTCTTCTTATCTTTTAAAGCAAGACAAACTCTTCTGTGCTAAATCTTTTTAATCTTTTATTTTCATCCTCTGAGAAAATGTCTTCCTTATTGGTTGTAGGAGATGTAAAATCATAGTCTCTGGAATGACCATTTACAAAAGTAAATAAGGGATATTTCTCTTTAGAAGAAATTTTCAGCATCTGTAACAGAAAGCACAGAAGAATTATTTATCCAACAGTGCACAGTAGCACTCCATGACAAAATCTGATGTTTTAGCCCCAAATCTCTCATTAGCTTTTCTCATTTATATTTATTCAGTGCCAATGCTTTAATGTTTGGTTAAAAGACAACTTTATATTGTTTATTTATAGCTAAATAACTGCTTCTCCATTGGGACTCGCCTTCAAAAATGAAGTACCATCTCCCTACCCCCACCAAAGTAAGTCTTCTGGTCACATTAGTTGGAAGGCTCACTCTAAAGGGTTAATATTTATCTCCTTTCAGTAGCAGTAGACAATGACACAAAATGGATTCATGGACTATAGTCAATATTGTGAAAGATTGCTTGATACCAGAAAAAGAAGCATTAACCTAAGTCAGAAGGTTCATTCTAATCTCAGTTCTACAACTTACCTTGATGTGATCTTCAACAAATCACTCTACCTGAGTATCATCTATAAAACAGGTATCCAAGCTCCTTATCTCAGAACATTGTTAAGATGACCAAAATTAAAAATAAAAACTTATTTTAAAAAATTAAGTTTGGTCCTTCTAAAGATCACTATATTTGAAAAAATATTTCTGCAAAAATCTAGTCAACATAAAAAATAGTAATCTACATAGTGGTAATCCACACTTTACATATTACCTTCTAGAGTTACACTAGATAATTCTGAAGTGAAAAAAGCAATACCTGGACAACGGCAACTCTATCCATTTGGTATCTGTTGACAAGCTAGCAACACATTCTAAACTATTTTAAATCTTTCTGTTAAACAAGTTCTATTAAAAAAATATAAACAATTTTCATTTAAAAAATAAATTTAAAAGTTTGAATGATGTTTTGATAGAAACCAATTTTTCTATAGGTAACCTGGAACTAGAAGGAAGATTTCAAAAAGTGTATGTGAGTCACAGAGAATGCTGGAAATAATACAAGAGTACTTATACACGGTGGTGCAAAAGTAGGCTTACAGTTGCTCATATGGAAAATAATACAATGATTAGTAAATAATAATACAAGAGTAAACTCTGTTTCATGTACTCACAACTGTAAGCCTGCTTTTGCCCCACCTTATACATCATTTATCATGATCAATTTAATATAATTTGTTCTTAAAGGATAATTTCTGGGATAAAAACCAAATTCTATCAAATGCCAATATTAAATCGAAGGTTAGTCAAATTCTTATATGTTACATTTATAGATTCTCTTGAAACATGGCTAAAATAAATATGTATCCCTGGCATACAGAACAATACTAAATTAAAACTATTTCAATGAGAGAGTTAATATGAAATACATTTTAATAATATAGCCAAAGATACAGGAAACAGCTTTATTATCTAAAAGGCAAATCATAGATTTCTTTTCAGAAGGTCAAATATTTTATCACACTTTCCCTATGTACTAACTTGACAGGTTTCAGAATTACAGAGGAGAAAGCTAAAGGACAGAAGTTAAGCAATTTCTTCCATCATAATGCCAGTAGTTGTAAGAACAGAAATAGACCAGGAGATGACCACTTGTCCCCAGGCTGAAACCTTTCCACTAGTCTCTGCCAGCACACATGTAAAACTATACCCAGGACAGAGCAGTCTATACCTATGTGGTCTGTATTCACCACAGTGGAGCTACACTTAATGTAGGGTTTAATTCTAAAGTCACCCCATAACAGGAAAATCAAATAGTCAAAATCAATACAGTCAAAATTAACTTCCATATGCCTTCAAATTGTTTAAAAGGTTGTTATGCATAATTTTGTATATACAGCCCTGTTCAGGACCATGTATAAATGAATAGTACAGTATATGGTAATGTACAGTATATAATAAAGAGTACACGGAAAAATAACGTCCTATTACGAGTTTGTGTAGTTGAGTTGAAGTTAAATGTGTACGTGATGTTAACTCCACACTATCTCCTTACTATTCAATCTTAAATCGCTCTAACCCAACTTTTAACCCTCACTGTTCTGAAAATTCTCTTAAAGTTCTCAAATAAAAAGGCCTTTTATTAGTTCCTATTCTCTTGATATTTCTATAGCAATCAACACTTCTGAGCATTTCTTTCTTAAAATACTTCCCTTGATTTCTGTAATATTTTGCTTTCCTGTTTCTCCTATTTTCTGGACTATTTCTTCTTTATCTCCTTCACTGACTTCACTTCCTGCATGTAAATATTAATCAATTATTGATCCTTTATCTTCTCTATATATTCTATCTTCTCTCTTAAAAATATTATCTACTGAGTTTCAACCACTTCACTATTAGCTTTTATTATCATCCATGTTTTACAGATGAGGGAACTGAAATATTGAGGGGTTAAGTGACTTGTTATGTTCACACAGTTAGTAAATGACAGAGCCAGAATCTAAGCTTAAGTGGTCTGGTTCTATTATAACCACTGTGTGGACGAAAAGGGGTCACATGCTAACCTGGCTAGATCATAAAAGGCCTGCATGGCAGCCCTGCAACCACAAAGGATGGGCTGAAATTAAAACTTTTTTAACTATAGGCAGCTTATGGTGGGTAGTCATGTCCTATCCTAGGCTGATATCTTCCCTGACAAAAGTCAATCTTTACCTTAACTGAGCCTGTCTATTGTGTTTTTGCATCTACGATAATATATATTTGGAATGTCAAAGTAATTTTCCTTTCTCCCAATTCCTCAAATCCCTTGAACATTAAACGTCTACCATAAACATCCCATAACATTCTACCCTAATGATTCTGCTCAAGATGCTTCTGTCCTCTAGCCATCTCCAATACATTTTTTCTGATAAAGAAACTATCAGTCCTTAGTTTCAGCCCAAGTCCCGTAAGTATCTCGATCCACACTGAATACTCCTTTCTGCAAGCCTCACAGAGCTGACTAGTGTCAGGTAAGGAGCACAAACACGGACCATGAGTCTTGGACAGTCTCAGTAGAAACCTGGCTGATACTTATGAGTTGTGTCATCCTGGACAAGTTACTCAACCAAACTGTCTCATTTTTCTTATTGTAAACTGTCAGTATTATAACATCTATTTCACAGTGTTGTTGTGAGGATTAAATCAGTAATATTTGTAAAATAATTAGAAGATTGCCTGGCATCATACATGTTGGCTATTATTACTGGCATTATTATCATATTAGTCTTCTGGCATTAAGTATACTCTTATTCAGTCGTTTTATTATCCATTTCATGTCTTCCCAACTAAATTAGAAGCCCCTGAAGATTTTAAAAGAAATCAGAGTTCCTATCATTAAATCCCAAAGGTAAAAAAAGATCCATATAAAAAAATATATCTCCCAGATTTCACCTGGAAAATAGAGATTAGAGGAAGGGGAAATATAATCATGAACATAATAAACGTAAAACACTAAAGTGTTTTTGAAAAATACTTTTTAGCAAAATAGTGATGGGTATGGGAAATTGTGCACCATTGGAGAAAATGGGACTGTTTGCCCTAGAAGAGGAAGCAAACTTATTCTTTTACTCAATGAGACAAAGGAGTAAACGCTATGTGCAGACTGATTCCAGCTGAATATGGGGAAGCTTCTTTAATGATAAGGTTCTGTCCAAAATGGAAAACATTCCCAAGGAAAATAACTGGTTCACCATTACCTGAAATAAAGATTAGAGAGCCAACTGTCTAGACCAGTGATGGCGAACCTATGACACGCGTGTCAGAGGTGACACGCGAACTCATTTTTTTGGTTGATTTTTCTTTGTTAAATGGCATTTAAATATATAAAATAAATATCAAAAATATAAGTCTTTGTTTTACTATGGTTGCAAATATCAAAAAATTTCTATATGTGACACGGCACCAGAGTTAAGTTAGAGTTTTTCAAAATGCTGACATGCCGAGCTCAAAAGGTTCGCCATCACTGGTCTAGACCATGGATTGATGTATAAATGGGAGACGGTACAGAATAGTGCTTATAAGCACATGTTCTCAAGTTAAATGTCTGAGGTGTGAATCTCAGCACTACCATTTATTAGTTGTGACCTTTCTGAAAGTTACTGAACCTTTGTAAGTGTAAGATTACTCATCTGTAAAATGGAGATACTACTTACCTCAGAAGGTTTGTGTAGATTAAATGAGAAAATGTATATATTGTGCTTAGTTAGCACAGTTGGTGACATATGGCAAGGATTCAACAAATGTTAGCTTTGGATTGAAGAATTCCAGATTGGGTGTCTGGAATTCAAAGGCTGTATTATAAATTTTGTTTTGTAGTTAGAGAACAACTGGCCATGGGCAAATATTTTTTTCTTGTGTTGATATTCATTCTATAATCAAATGATTAGTTTCCTGATACTCACATTTTCATTTGAGATTTTCTGGCCTTAAATAGCAGCATTACTAGGTAGTAAGTTTATCACAGGAGTGTTTTATTTGATAACAACCATTAGGCTGGGAACAAGTAAGAAGGTAAAGAAGAAAAGGAGGTGTGAGATAAGACAAAAACCATCAACATCAGGCCCTTACATTCAGCAGAGCAGAGAAGATACAATCTAAGTTCAGGGGCTGGGAGAGGTATGTGTTGGAAGAATATCTATGAAAGGTGAGCAAGTTCACCTTGCAGAACTTGGAGAGGAATAATATATAAAGGCACAAAAACAGGGTGAGACACAAAACTGAAAGGGAAAGTGATTGAAAGCCTGCATATAGACTCGATTCCCAGGTCCTTTCTTGTAACAACTATCCCTCTTTAGCCCCCCACCAGCCACCCCACACATAGGAAAATAAAGATTTATTCTTTGGAAAAAACAAATAAAGCCATAAACTCTAGTACACCAGGCACAGTGATGACTACAGAAGCTGAGGAATTTAGTGACAGTCTAAAATACTGAACTGTAGGGCCCTGGCATCCTTCACTTCCTGCTCCTGGAGCACTGTAGGCAACATATATTCTACAGGCAGATGGCAGAACTCTTCTCTGAAAAAAAATAAAACGACTCTAGAGAAAAGATAACCACTTACCAACATATGGGGGAGGGGAGTCACCCAAAAAAAAGGCAGGTTTATCACCCAATTACCCTAGGATGAAGGTCACCAGCGAAAAAGCCATGCTCAAACACACAGAACCTCCACTCAGCTTTTTAGTCCCTTACTCAAATATAAACAGACACTGAAGATCACCAGTCATTTGGGGGAAAGCAGCCAGTGGAAAACTGGAAGATTAAAGCAAAAAACAAAAAATGAAACAAAACAAAGAGTTTGTAATAAATCATACACAGCAAAAGAAAGACAAGAAAACTTCAAAATTACCCTAATTAATTTCCTTGAGGAGAAAAGAAAACTACATTCATATAATGAAAAAAGGAGAGAGAATGTTATGAAAAAGGAATAATAGAAAAATAAAATAACTCCTAGAAATTTAAATATCATAATTGAAATTTAAGAACAATAGAAGAGTTAGAAGATAAAGTAGAGAAAATATCCCAGTATAAAAATGATAAAGACATGGAAAATAGAAGGAAAAGGAAAATTAGAGGAACAATTCAAAAGGTCCAACAACTGTATAATAAGAGTTCCAGAAAGAAAGAATGAAGAAAACAAAAGAGAAGAAATAATGTGGGTTTGTGTTATTGTTTTTTTTTTCTCAAAAAATTTCCCAGAATGGAAGGAAACAGGGCAATTGATGAAAAAGAATGTAAACCAAGACACATAATGAAGTGTCAAATACTAGCTACAAGTAACAATAGCTAATACTTTATATCATACCTACTATAAATTATTTGCCTAGTGAATTGTTTAATCATTCACCTTAGTGAACAGTTTAATCTTCATAATGATGCTACAGAGAGAGGTAGCCATTATTATTTTCATTTCATGAGAAAACTAATGCTCAGAGAAGTTAAGCAATGTGGCTAAGGGTACACAGCAATGGAGTGGTAGTGCTGGGAATCAAACACAATAACTTTTAGAGAGAGAAAAAGTTTACTTTAGAGGAAAAGAATTCAGAATGATATCAAACTTCTCAACAGCAACACTGGATGTTAGTAGGGAGTAGAGCAATGTCTCCAAAGTTTGTGGATGGGAATTATTTTTAGTCTAGAATTCTCTACCAAATCAAATTATCAATAAATTTATAGATAGAATAAAGATAGTCAGACATGCAAGAATTCAAAACTTTACTGTCTAGGCACCCTTCACTTAGGAAGGTACTGGAATCTATGCTTCAGCAAAACAAGAAAATAAACTAAAGAGAGATTTAGAAGACAGGGGATCCAAGTCAGCAAAGTAGCATTAAAAAGTTCCAAATGAACAACTCTGCATCAGGTCTAGAGAGCAGTTAAGGCTAGAGGGGACAGAAAACAGAGAGGAAATCTCCAGAAAAGGATAAAAAAATAGATTTTCTTACATTTGTGTTTATGAAAAATTTGCTGCTAGATATTTAACAGATATGAGTCAACATTCATAAAATTTTTTAATAGGTACAAAGCAAACTAAGGAAATGAAAAGTTGGGATAGTATTAACTCCAAGAAAATGAAGGCACAAGAAAAAAAGAAATGTAATCATTGCACATCATGTGATTAGCAAACAATATTATGGAAGCATAAAAATGTGAACACTGAATAGTGATTTTACCAAAATCTGTGGAAGGTGTACAGCTGAGAGAAAGAGAAATGGGTTAAGGGATATGAGAATAGCTAAATCCTCAAGTACTATTAACAAGAAACTAATAGGTAATGTCTAAAATGGATTATCCAAAAAATGGCAGAATAAACACATTACTTAGAAATGTAGAGGTGAAAACCTCTTAAATAAACAAATAGCTAGAAGAGTTAAAAATGACTACCTCTGAGGAGGTACTCTGTGGAGTGAGGAATAAGATAGCAAGGGACTCCTATTTTTCAGCATAAGCTTTTTATTATAATTTTACATTTTAAAAAATACAAGCATTTATTATATTTATAAAGATAATTTTTTTGTCCCAAACAGATATTGAGTTATGTGTAAAGTAAATGCACTATTATAAAGTCCTGGCAATTTAAGGAAATTACAATAACAGAAACAGATGAAAATATACTAGATCTGCTATAATTCAATCACTGAACTCCATGGTGATTTATAAATAAGACAAATTTATAACAAAGTCTCTTTAATCCACTCCGTCATTCAACAAGTATTTATTGAACTCCTACAATGTGACAGGCAGCTCTAATCACTGGAGACACAATAATAAACAAAACCAACAAGTATCCCTGCCCTTGTCAAGATTACATTTCAGTGGAGTAGAGAGGTGATAAGTTAAATAAGCATAATGTGTTTATATATGATATAGCATGCATGCACTTAAATAAACACCCTAAAGAGAAAAATAAAACGGGGGGAGGGGATAATAACAAGTGCAATAAGAGTGGACAGGGAAGGCCTAAGAAAGTGACAATTGAGTAAAGACCTGAAAGAAGAAAAGGAGAGATAATCAGGGGAATAATTGCAGGTCCAGGAAACAAACAGAATCCTTGAAACAGAAGGCAACCAGGATTTTCCAGGAGGAAATTATGTGATTGGTCTTGAGTAAGCTAGGGAAAGAGTGCTAAGAGGTGAGGTCAGAGAGGTCATGGGGCTGAGTGGGTGATTCCATTTAGATAAGAACTTGGGGTCATTTTAAGTATTCTTATATACATTACTAGAGGCTCAGTGCACGAAAATTTGTGTACTCGGGGTAGGGGGTATCCCTCAGCCTGGCCTGTGCCCTCTCACAGTCCGGGAGTACTCGGGCGATGTCTGACTGACAGCTTAAGGAAATGAAAAGTGGAGATAGTATTAACCTAAGGCATCAATAGGACATCCTTAGCGCTGCCGCGGAGGCGGGAGAGGCTCGCTCCCACCCCCGCTGCTGCGCTTGCCAGCCGTGAGCCCGGCTCAGGGCTTCTGGCTGAGCGGCGCTCCCCCTGTGGGAGCGCACTGATCACCAGGGGGCAGCTCCTGCATTGAGCACTGCCCCCTTGGTGGTCATTGCGCGTCATAGCAACCAGTCGTTCTGCCATTCAGTCGATTTGCATATTAGCCTTTTATTATATAGGATTTGTCATTAGAAAATAAAATCAGCTGAATAAACAACAATGAAAGAAAGTTTAAGTTAAAAGTAGTATACCCTAGTATTATAGAATGTACTACTCACTATTCAGCAGGTTAAATGAATAAGCTAGACCAACATGTGTAGAAATAGATAACCTATAGGTCACTATTACACGAAAACGCTAGTTGCAGTGGGGTATATACATTTTTATACAAATACTAGAGGCCCGGTGCACAAAATTCATGCACCCAGGGGGATCACTCAGCCCGGCCTGCGCCCTCTCCCAATCTGGGAGCCCTCCCACAGGGAGCGGGCCTAAGCTGGCAGGCAGACATCTTTTGCACTGCCATGGAGGCAGGAGAGGCCCCCACCACTGCCGCTGCACTTGCCAGCCATAAGCCTGGCTTCTGGCTGAGTGGCGCTCCCCCTGTGGGAGTGCACTGACCACCAGGGGGCAGCTCCTACGTTGAGCGTATCCCCCCTGGTGGTCAGTGCATGTCATAGCAACCAGCCATTCTGCCGTTCGGTCGATTTGCATATTAGCCTTTTATTATATTGGATATCATTAATGAAAAGTTTCATAATATCTCAAATAAGTTATGCTGTTTATGGTTACATAAGGTACAAGTAAATAAAATTTAGGATAGCTGTTACTACTGTGAAGAAAGGCCATGAATAAGATTGGGGATGGATAACACATTCCAATTATACGTGTAATTTTTTTTTTCTTAAGCTCAGTGGTAGCACATGGGTATTATTATGCTATTCTCTGTATCTCTGTATGCTTGAAATTAATAAAATCAACATATTTGCCAAGTACAGACTTGGACATTTGTATACCTTTATTTTTGTTGTATATCCCATCTCTATTATCATTAAGATTTCTCTTTCCATCATTTCAAACTTAAATAGCATTCTAAAATCAATAATAAATAGGAAATCACATGTTTGATATTCTGGTTATATTTTTCTAATATGAATATAAATAAATACATAAGTATTAAAATATTTATCCTAGTGTTAAAATATTTGTTCCAGTGCCACCTAAAATAATCAAGTATCACACTTGGGGTTGCACTGTCTTACACCAGTGGCCCTTGGATTTGATGTGCAAGATTATGCGGAAGACTTGTTAGAAATGGAGAAATCTCCCAGGCCACACCCATACAGATTCAGGCAGCCAGAAGACAGTCCTGCCCTATAGGTATCCTTGGCACCTACCAATTAGACTATTTGCCATTCCCGTGACAAGCTCTACAATTTCCTTTTCCAATACCTTTCCTCTTGTTATTTCCTCTGCTTGAAACAAATAGCCCTAAAGAAAAATAGGAACACTTTGTGCATTTGGAACACTTTAGTTAGGATTATATTAGGTACACTAGATACGTTAGAGTGGAGTTTCTGTGTCTAACGGTATACATATTTTTAGGTTTGCCAGAATTGTCAAATGTTCTCCTAAGTGATCATACCAAGTAGTCTGTGGGAATTTCCAATGTTTCACATCCTTATCAACCCTACCTTCTCCCTAAGCCAACAGAAATTAAGCCTGAACTTTCAGGTTCCAAATTAAATATCACCATCACAATAAAGAACTTTGAGTTGAATGAGACATCCCTCTCAATTCAACACCCTTTCTTCCCTATCCATTTATTTCTATTTCTGTATGGACGCTTACAATATTCAATGTAACATATGTCTATTCCCCCTCCTGAACTATAAATGCTACTTTAGGGCAGAAGCCTTATACCTGTTCAAAAGCAGGAATTATGTCGTGGTCATTTTATGCTTTCAATGTAATAGTTACTCAGACACTTGCTGAACTGAACTCTCTAAACATAGAATTAATTTAATAATTTCTATAACATTTTTTAAATCATGTAGTTAAAGCCTTAGAATCTTCATTTATATAGCACTACAAATTCAACATGATAGTTTAGACTCAAAATACATCCTATCTAGAAAAAATAATTTTAGGTTGTTTTTATTTTTAAAGAGAAAAAAACAGCTTTTTTACTAAAAATGCCAAAATCAATTTTTAGGAAGAAAAGGAAAACTACTTAACTTATAACCTTCCAATCAAAAGTAAATAATCAAATTATTAATTGACAAAGTGAGTTTTTGATACTGCTACAAAAAGCTATTAACTTAAGAATAATACTATTATTAAAGCAAAGTTAAATGACTAGCAAAATTCTCAGTACTTCTGAATATTTCAATGTTTTTTCTTTGCCTCAATATTGTACATTACTCTGATGCATTAAGAGAAATTATTTCTAAGTATTTTTCCAATGTAAAAATCCTAATAACTATCAGTATAAAACCACAAAACCATCTATTTTTAATGAGAAAATATCAACATGAAACCCATTTGTGAATCTCGTTTTTCAACTTAGTAATAATAATTTGGTTTGCTTTATTATTCTAAACTGACTTGTTTTAACCTGGGTAGAAAAAAAATTAAGAAAATGGAACTTTTTAATGGATTATGTTCATTAGTATCAATCTGTATTATAATATCATCTGAATTTGTATATTTTAGCACATATACAATACTTCATAAATATAGAGAATTGTCAAACTAAAATACACAAATATTACAAATTTCAAGTAATAAAAGAGGGGAAAATGTAGAATACATATTTTGTTAAGTTCACTTGGCCTTCCAGGTTGAAAACGGAGAGTAAAAAGGCGACAACTATGAGAAATGAAGAATAAGAAGAGGTTCTCACATATCTCATTTTCTCTCCTCATTCATTTTTCTGTCATGGTTTTGTTAGATTTCCTCTTTTACATGGCAGGTCAAGTAAAGTAAACCTAACTTACATGAAACCTTTTATTTAATGTTTTCATTTTATTTTTACAGGATAAAAATAAAATCTCAACCCACTATGTCTATTTTCCTAAAAAAATTAACTGTAAGTCAAGCAGTAATAAGGTATTACTTTATCTGAGCTCAAGTTAAGAATTCCCAAAAGTGATTCTAGTATTACTTACCCATAAACTGATAAGCTATAGCTATTGATAGTAATAAACAGTTATGCTTATTTCCCCAATAAGTAAGCATTTTTATTTCCCCAAGTACTAAATATAGACAATCCATGAGGCTCTATTAATGTTAGCAGTACTGTACTCAAGGACCAGAAAAATGCAGAAGTTTAAAGGTAATGAGAAGGAGTTAAATAAACCTATTGCAAAGATCCTATAAGTCGAATAGATCAGATTAGACAAGCTTATTGGAAGGTAACAACACAGCTCATTTGATAAAGCAGTTCGGAGAAATCCAAAAATACCATTTCTCTTTTTAAAAAAACCAAAGAAGCACTTGGACTAACAAGAAATAATGCACAATTTGGCTTGATCAAATACTTCATTAATTTTTTTCTACCCCCTAAGGTATTGCCCTTTTAAAATCCTCTTCAAATAAAATATAACCTAATTGCTTGCACAGACAACCTAATCCATTTGCAAAGGGATTTTTACTTCAACAGTGCCACCTAGTGGAGCAATCAATACTTTCTACTGTTCACTAGGTTTCACCAGTATCAAAGGCTAGGGATGCCCAAAGTTTTATTTTCTAGTTCAATATTCCTAATAACATTAACATTTGAGAGGCAATTTTACAAAAGTGTCATAATTTACAGATTTTTGTCTTTTCACAGACTATCTCAAATAAAAATTAGGTCATTTACAAAAGCTATTATAATATTTTAAATAAAAATACCTTAGTGATTTCTTCAGAAGCTCGTTTGAAGTCCTGAACGTTTCGACAGTAGAATCCTATTGTACAGCTAGGATCCATCTTTCGAAATGACATCTTTTTTGGAGAAGGGCAGTGGAATGTCTGTAATTTTAAAAATTCTTTAGGATTAATTTACTTTTATTTGATGGACTTCGTACATACAAGAATATTACTAATTTAAAATTTGCTATCTGGCTTTTCTCAAAACTTAAATATGCTTCTCAAACGGTGTTTTAGTCTATCCAATGCAAAGAGTCCTTCCTACTCTCCAAAGCTGTAAAATATGAGCCAACACTGTGTATATTCAATTCACCAAATCTCCACCTTATGTGACATTAGTGCCATTCAGCAAAAGAAAGAAAGTGTGTCAAAGTGGTATGCATTTCTAACAATTGTGAAAGGGAAGAAAAATGTGCCACTGAAAATGATAGAAGCTAATACAAGGTTTAGAATCAAGTTGGCCATTTCTATTGAAGTGCAATTAAACCTGTTTTGTTAGAGTTTTTTAATGTTTATAAACCTTTGAATAAGGATATCAAGACTTTTTCAACAAATACATAGACTCGTGAATGTTCCATAGTGGTGGGCACGCAATGCAATATACACATGCTGTATCCTAGAATTGTACATTTGAAACCTATATGATCTTATTAACCAATGTCACGCCAATAAATTTAATTTTTAAAAATGTTCCACGGTGATATGAAAAGAGGTCAACTTAAGAGTTTTAGCAATTGACACAATTAGTACATAATTGTACATTCTTCCAACCCACTCTTCTACTTGACTTAAGTTCTTGTTTAGTCCCATAAAAGGCACAGGTGAAAACTGTTCTATTATGGTCCTTGCCTCCTTCTTACCAGTCCTCCTGTCCCTTTAATTCACTTTTCTGAGTGGTCACTGCGCCACAGATGTCAGTGGGCTGGGGAGGCTGCTCTAGCCTCTCTACCCTCACTAATGGGATGGGGCTATCAGTGGAGAATACAAAAGTAGGAAAGGGCTAGAATATAAAGCTAATCATTCTAATCTTTTTCTTCACCACATTCTGGTACATGGTTTAAAAAAAAACTTTTTTTTAAACTGCTTAAATGCTCTTGTTCTTAAAAATCACTGATGCCACCAACTCCTTTTAGTTGTTGTATATATTTAAAAAGATGTTTCTGAACAAAAGGAAGGCCACAAAAATATATATTCATAGTTATTTGTATGTGCATAAATAAATTGTATAAGACATATAAAAATTACCATGCTGAAGTGAGAGGAAGAAAACTGGGCAGACGGGACACAGGGGTGGAAATTCTTTGTTGTATATTTTATATTTTTTATTTAAAGGATAAGCTCAATTAAGAAACAATCTATGCTGAATCTGAACTCATAAAATTAAAATTTCCCTACATTTAATGCCTAAAACTAAGGGATTTTACCTTGAAACCATCTCCCAAAATGTGGGGAAATACAGGCTTTCATATTTGCTTATGTTCCCGGTAAATCAATCAAAATCCCCTTATTCTTTCCCCCTTCATTTGCATCTACTTAAGCTGCTTTTTTCCCCTTATGAATAGTTCAATCATATATAAGATTCAAATACAACATCATGGCAGTAAATACAGACCAAACTATGCCTTTTACCCAATGCTTATCTAACACTTAACTGATACAGTGAGATCCAATCTAGCTAAACTGGAACCCCCAAGGTACTAGTCAACACAAGTATTGTCTTAGTTGGACTTCTTCTAACATTGTTTCATGTGTTTTATTTATAAGGAGACATTAAAAACAGATCTAGAAAGGCACTGAAGAGCTAAGTAAAAGCTTGTTAGTTAACAATATACAGGATTATATTGATATATAAGGCACAGAAAGTTCTAGGTCATGTTTACAAAAAGTTACTCTACATACAAGGTATCTAAAAATAGTCATTTGCCCAGCTCCTGTCAAATGCAATAATAATCAAGGTTGGTTTGTTTGTTTATTGCTACTTGGGAATAAAGAAGAAAGACCAAAGTTTGTCCAAAGCTCAAAAAAAGTATTTTTTAACTCATATACAATAGCGTCCTACATTATATTAATGCTTTGATTAAAGTTTTTGTTGTTTGGTTTTTGTTTTTGTTCATCCTCACCCGAGGATATTTTTCCATTGATTTTTAGGGAGAGTGGAAGAGAGGGAAAGAGATAGAAACATCGATATGAGAGAAATACATAGATTGGTTGTCTCCTGCACCAGCCCTGACCAGGGCCTGGGCTGGGGAGGAGCCTAAAACCAAGGTACGTGCCCTTGACCAGAATCGAATCCAAGACCCTGTCTGCAGGCCAACACTCTATCCATTAAGCCAAACTGGCTAGGGCAATTAAAGTTTTTATGTAAGAATCAATAAGATTAAACCAGAATAGACTTAGTGCTATTTCACAATATTGCTTCAATCATCATAGATAATAACACTAAACTGTTATTCATGGCTGTTTTGACATCTGTCAAAAACTAATTATCCACAAAACACTGATAAATCTCTGATCACTGAAACTGCTATAGGGTGTTACTATATGAGTACCAGGACTCATATTACAGTGAGGCATTTTACATCACTTAAATGTAAAATTATATTCTTTTGTTCACCCAAGAGGATTCTGAAGTCAAATCACTATTAATTTATAATTCAGAATCATTTCTGTTTATTGCAGAACAAGTTAGATTTTAAAATATCTTCCCAAGTCGTATTGCAAGGCTATGTTTATTTTATGATAATTCTTTGAACTATGCACTTATTCTTTTTTTAATTTTTAAAATTCTGACAATTGGTAAGAGTAGCACACACATTTTAGGGAGTGTTCACCTGATACAATTCTGTGACAATGAAAAATGTTTCTGAAAAAACTGTCCAGGGTGAGTCAATTCTCGTTTATTTAATTTTTTAAATATATTTTATTGATTTTTTACAGAGAGGAAGGGAGAGGGATAGAGAGTTAGAAACATCGATGAGAGAGAAACATCGATCAGCTGCCTCTAGTACACCCCCTACTGGGGATGTGCCCGCGACCAAGGTACATGCCCTTGACTGGAATCGAACATGGGATCCTTCAGTCCGCAGGCCGACGCTCTATCCACTGAGCCAAACCGGTTAGGGCTATTTAATATTTTTTAAAACAATATTTATTCATTGCTTCAACAAATAGTTATTAGGCATCTACTAAATGCCAGGCACTGTTCTAGGCTTATTATTTGGAATAGTGGATTCTATTACCTAAACATACAAACAATAATGAAACAAATGCTTTTATGTATAACTATGCTATTTTGGTAATGTATATGAAGCTTCCTTAGTTAACTAGAGAATACACTTACTAAAAAGCACCTCCTACCAGTTGCAGTTCACATGTGTAATTCATAAAGAGTACATGAGTGATTAATTCACTCATCCACCTATCTAATCATACACATCATTCTAATAGCCTTAATGCCAGTATTCTCTGAACTTACTAGGATAGATTAAACTAGTCACCACTGTATGAACCTAAAACCTGAAACTTGAAATTGAGGGCCCAGGAATTAAAACAGACTAACATTTGTACTAATATGGTTTTTCTTACCTTATTAATAAAATATTAATAGAATAAGAGTTTGGTACTTATAAGAGTTAGAACTGGTCATTCCAAAAATATAACATGAAGCTATAGTCTCTGGTTTAGGAAATCTTAACTAATTAAATACACACACACACACACACACACACACTCACTCATCCCAACAGTTGAAACTCTTCCCTGAACTAACCATTGACCATGGGAACCCACAATTAAGCATCCCCTCAGTGTCACAAGACCACAATGCAGCGGAAAGAATTACGTGCTTTACATAGCACAATTCTCTAGTGCCTCCCCCAGTATCAATTCATCCACGAGGAATATTTATTAAGGTTTACATACAATATACTATGAAGGGAGAAAGCAGAAAGCAAACCTGGCCTCAAGAGGCTTGTACTTCAGTTGAGGTAACAGTTTACAAAGGATGCTAGAATGTTTTATAATGTGTCTTTTTGATCACTGAAAGTTAAAGGTCTTGCAGTTGATCGGTTTTCTTAATCTTCTCCTTAAATATCTTTAGGTATTACCATTAGCTAGCAAGCTATTACTAAAACGAAACCGGTTTGGCTCAGTGGATTAGAGCATCGGACTGCGGACTGAAAGGTCCCGGGTTCGATTCCGGTCAAGGGCATGTACCTGGGTTGCGGGCACATCCCCAGTGGGAGATGTGCAGGAGGCAGCTAATCGATGTTTCTCTCTCATCGATGTTTCTAACTCTCTATCTCTCTCCCTTCCTCTTTGTAAAAAATCAATAAAATATATTTTTTAAAAAAATAAAATAAAATAAAACGAAGTACTAAACCACATTTGTCACTTGTGGAGCCTTGGAATTAGTGATCCATGCCACTCAAATGATTCAAATTATTTTAAAAGTCTGTACAAGCATCAACTGGGGGAAAAAATATATCCAAAACAATGTATAAATACATGTCTCACTTATGCACTCTCAGATTTTCTGAATTCAAGTGCTGGATCACAAAATGACCGACATAAAGAGAAAAAAGTTGTTGCAAAATCAAACCTAAAACAAAAATTAGAAGCCCAACTAAGCTCTTGAAAACTAGAGGCTAAGATTTAATTATTAGACTTCAGCAAAATAATTTATCAGGTAGTCTCCTTAAGTCACCTTGTCATTCTCACCCTACTCCACCATCTTCTTTTCCTTTTTCCCCCTTTTTTTTCTTTCTTTGTTTTAAACATGCCTAACATTTTTATGCTTCAGTACTGTTCTGCTGTATATTTACAGTCACTTGGAGGCTTGCTCAATTATTGTGGCAGGGCTAGGGTGTCTAACAAGTTAGAGACAAAGATAAATGGAAACAAAGGTATATCATAAATTAAAATTCAGTAAGAAATTATTTAACCTTTGACTATGGTGTGGGTTATGGTTTTATAAGTCAGTAAAATATGTATTATTAAGCTGTAATTGTAATACCATAAAAGCTTAGCTGCCTAGTACATCTCTAAATAATTAGAGTTTGCTTCATATAGTAAGAAAACAGCTCTTAATCCATAGTACCTCAAGAGGGAAATCCTTTATGCTGACATCTACAAAAGACTGGCAGTAATGAGGATCCATGTAAATCAAACTGTCATCTACAAGGACAAAACAGAAGACAAGTAATTCAAAAAACACCTTATTATTACACTGCTTACAATCCAATTTCTATGTAGAATAGCTGAAAAAAACCTGGGAGTAACAGCTTGCCAGACTGATATTCATTGACTGAAACATAGGTTTGCACAGGACAGATTAACTTTTGCATAATCAAATATGCTTGTATAAGCAGAATTTTTATAAAGTGATGAGATTGTCATTTAATTTTTGGTGATAAAATTACTTTCACAAACACACAATTATATTCTACAGTTTGCACATGAAAAATGTATCGCACTACTTTATCCTGACAGGAAGAACATATTGCTTGTCATTTTATCATCAACTAGCACCACTAACCCTGGTAAAAAGTAAATATGTAAATAGCAACTGCCAGAATGTGAAAGCAATGTCTTCTGAAGTTTAGTGAAACCAATAAATTATGCCTTGTTTATGCAATAACAGAAATTAAACATACATTTTGCAGAATCCAATTATGTTGTGGACCAAATGACAAATGAGTGGCTATGGTAGGACTGATGAATTTATAAGGTACTCATTTTGCTCTGTTAATCATCCTGCTTCCAGAGGATCTGATATTAACTTACTGACTTTCAAAAGAAAACAATGAAGAAATATACTTTACTAAATCACCAACCTTGAAATCCAGCAAAGTAATATGACTGTTTTGGTTTGCCACCAATAATTCCCACACAATATTCGAGACTTAAAATACCCTGCCAAAAGAAATTAATTCAGATTTAGAGTCAAGAAACAAATGGTAATTATCCAAAACAACTAAATTTATATTACCAATATTAGGGTTCCCAAATTTTTCACCACCAGTTTTATTTTTATTACATTTGTCCTCATGTTCTGAAATCATTCTGTCTAAAAAACGATCTTCCCTTTTCTTTAAATCACTCAACATTAACGTGACTAAATCAAGTATTCTGACCAGCGTGTCACTCAACAACATTAAACAACTACTGTGTGCCCAATACAGGGACAGACAACAGTACCACGTACAGACAATAACATTGCCTGCCAAAGCCAGAACACCAGGTCTTTCTGTTGCTGGTGCAGCCTTATTGCAATCAATGTATTTTCATCAGACTTTTGGAAAGGCTAGAAATTTTTCTTAGATCTTATTGCTGTTTTCATTGAACCCTGAATCCCAAACTAAAACCCATTTTCTAATCAATGGCATTTACTTGACAGATATTTTTATACTACTTCATTTGGAATAAACATAATGACTAATGGAAATGTTTTAATCTAAGGAAAATAGTAATTACTATTTTATTTAAAGCTAAATTGTTTTACTAATTATAAAATAACAGAGGTACCTGAATAAATAATTTAATAGGCCCCTCAGCATCTATTCTGAGAACTCTATTTAAGCTGGGCCAAATAACTCTATACCTTTAAAAATAAAATAAAAGTCCTGTGGGGTCAGTTAAAAATATGTCCAGTGGGATCAATAATGTCTTGTCAATAGTTCCTGCATTAATTTTAGCATATATGTCACAAAATACTAATATGTTATTTTCAAAAAAGAAAAACAACCCCAAAGTATTAAACAATAGCTAAACTTTCCTTCTCGTAAATGAGAAGATGTTTTGAAATCTAGAAGATATAAAAATAAAGAATATATAAACAAACGCTTTTTTCCCTTTAACAAGTAATCAAACCATAGCATTTTTTAAGCTTAATTATTTTCTTAAAAATATATGGTCATTGTAATAAAAACGCACAGTAAAATTTCCCAAAATCCCACCACTTAAAGCTCATCATAATTAACATTTGGGGGGAAATCTTCTTGACATCTATCTATATGATGTAGATTTACAAATAAAATTTTTATATGTGGCATCATACAATGTATACTGTTGTAACTTTTATCTCTCATTATGTCATAAACATTATTTCCTATCAATAAATATAGACCTATATTATTTTTAATGACTACAAAATATTCTATTTTATGAAGATAACAAAATGTGCTTTAAAACCCCCATTATAAATATTTAAATTGTTTTCAGGTTCTCACTGTTAAAACAACCCTATCAGTCTTGTGAAAATATAGAGGTTTTTTGGGAAAGGAAAACTGTAACTAAAAAATTTAAATAAAATAGAGAAGGCATATTGGGTTAAAATGTTAGAGCTAACTATAAAATAAGTTAAGATGAAATTACACACACACACACAAAAAAAAAAAACACTTGACAATAATAGTTATTTATCATTAATGAGTCTACTGCTTTCCCCTAAATAAAAATCCTAACACAATTAGATAGTGTCTTTTACTTGAGATCACCTGATCAGCTGAAACACAATGCTATGACATAGGGACCCACGAGGGAGTGAAAGTTCTAAATCCCTCACAGCTGAGAAAAAGAAAGGAAAAATATATATAACAAGACTCATTACCAATTCTTCCCAGAAGAAGAATGAGTCCAAGTAATGGAAGAAAGACTTCGGTTCCTGACATCTATATTCTCTTTACAACATACTGGAGCAGATTTAGCCATTAACACTTAGAAGCAGATTAAGGAGCTCGAATGCCATTACATATAAGGGGCTGTATTTCTGGAAACTTGAAACACTTTTCAGTTCCTAAAAAAACTTCTTCATAGTTATCTAGTGCTGTGAATTTATTGAGCTGTATCCCTGGAGCAATAAATAAGACTGAAGTAATCAGTCAAAAAGGAAAGTCCTAATTTTTCTCGCTAAATAAAGAGAACATATTGGATTTTCCTCATTCCTGGTCCCTTAGAAAATATAAATGAATGAATGAATGAATGAATGAATGAATACATACAAATGATAGGTCGGTAGATGGATAGATAGGTAGGTAGGTAGGTAGGTAGGTA